>NW_017729022.1:109580877-109581404 GCF_001723915.1 Gavialis gangeticus
TCGGTCCACTTGATCTCAACCAATTGAATGGAGAATGCTTTCTGTTCCTCACACTCATGACATTTTCTTTTTTACCACATGAAAAGTCATCACATGGCCTATTCCAAAAGAGTATGCAGTGCCAATTACTGCATAAGATGTAATGCATTACAAGTAGTTTACTCCTACAGCACGTTGGGTATTCAGCTTTATTTCTCCATTATGCATGGAGAGCAGACAGACCAGTAGACTTCACTCTTCTGCACCAAATAACTAACAAATATGGCTTTGCCTTGCCGATTTTCAGTCTAGAAAAAGGTCAGATCCTGTATGGGCACATATCACCTGCCAAAAATGTTGTGCTAAATTGATGTTGACATTAAGTAGGCTGGCCTGTATGGGCCCTGGCAGATGATACTCTTGGGGCACCATTAACATGTTTGATCATACTGTAAATTATAGTATACCACATGTTCAGCCAGTTTCTGGTGTGATAAAATGGAAAACCAGCCACAAACGGAAAAAAAAAAAAAAAAAAAAAAAAAAAC
>NW_017729022.1:109581502-109592211 GCF_001723915.1 Gavialis gangeticus
AAAAAAAAAAAAAAAAAAAAAAAAAAAATCAGCCACAAACCACATAACAGATGTGACATAATGTATATATGACACAATGTAATGATACATATCACATTGTCACAACATACACCTTCCCTCCCCCACCCCCAGCCCAGCTCTCCAAAATGGGGTGCATGTTTTAAGTGGGAAAGCTGTCTTTGATGGAAAAGAGAACACTTGGAGATTCTGTGCTGCTGCCAAGCAGATGCAAAAGATGGCAGTCCCACATTAACCCTCTCAGTGACATCATTGGCTAAGCAACGTAGCTTGTGCCTGAAGCATTAAGTTTGGTGGTGGCAGTATCTCAAGGCTTGTGATGTGGAAACAACACTTTATTCACAGGAACTTCTGTAAAGAACTATGTCTTGCTACAGTCATTGCAAAGGACTGGGGGCCTAACCTTGTATACAGAGTAAGCCCTCTTGGAAACAGTGTGTCCTGGAAGTGTGGCATCCCAGGAGACTGTCTGAGTGAGGCAGCTGATACCACGAACTTCCTGGTGCCACACTTCCTGGACACTATCTTCCCAGGAGGACTTACCCTGCCTCTTGGAATTGGCCATTGTTGCGACTTGGGTACTTGCTCCTGACCTTCATGTACTTCCTTGTTTTGCCTATCAGATCTCTGGTTTGACCCTGGCTTTGGCTCCTGACTCCAGTTCTGACTTCTGGCATCTCCAGACCCCCAGCTTCCCAAGAACCTGGCTCTGGATTTTGTCCATTTGTCAAGTGACCACCCCTGACTGCATATGCCCTGGTCCCCAACAGCCATGATTCTGGGAAAAAAACTTTTCTCTACATTCTGTCTTCCAAAAATAAGGTGCATGTTTTGTTTTAGGGCTTGTTATAGAAAAGGAAAAGAAGGTACATGGAGCAGTGTGGAATATTTTTGAGACTGGTTTGCACTGCATCTTAATTGAACATGAATGTGTCCCAGACCCAGGGCAATCCTAGGCTCCCATCCCAACACTCAGATGAGCATTGAGATGGGGCATGGGGCAGCTCTAAGATACAGTTGCCCCTGATCTGTGGGATTGGTCAGATCCCGGTTTGGCCAAATTTTGTCCTGGCAGTTGCACAATTTAGATCTGAGGAAGTTTAAGCTGCACCCCAAACACTGTGTGTCCTACTCTGCACATCTGGCATGGTAGGACACATGACTTTTGGGATCAGACATACAATTCCTTAGATACTAATTGCACCATTATTTTAATATCTGCCAGGGCACTAAGTGTCTGAAAAAAAAAGTATTCAGTTTTTTGTTCTTCTCTCAAAAGTTAAGAGAAAACTACATCTACAAGATATGCTGTATCAAGATTACAATGATCTATCTATCACTGGCCAAATACATGTGGTTTTTTAGGATGAACTGAAACCTTATAAATCATTTCAGTTATGTAAGCATCTGATATCCCTTCATCATGGACACTTGTTGGAGCACATTCAGTATATACTGATGTACCACACAGCTTTCTAGTACTAACTTGTTTAGCTCATTATTTGTGGCTAAGACTCTCAGGAGTTTCTATGAAACCATGTTATGGCGCCAAAAGCCTTCAGCGGTTTAGCAGCCCAAGTGCTTGTGTGTGGCAGAAAAATGAATGCCCCCCAGATCTTTACAGTAAAGTCAGTACTCCTCACTTAAATGCCTCCACATCCATTTACAGGGACTTGCCAAGATCCGGTAGCCTGTCTAATTACCCTGTTGCTATGGTTCTGGAAAGGGCGGCTCCACAACCTGCCTTTGATCAAAGCACTGCAGAGTTTCCTCATACATTTGACATGTGTTTATGATTGTCAGCATCCTAAAGGTATGGTTATTAAAGGAATCTCGATACCAGAGGAGTTTCGACTCCCTTTGTAGCCAACTCAGAAAACAGAATACAGCCAAAACCAGGAGGATGAAAAGTTTTCACAATCCTCTTAATTTTTAGCTATTTCCCTGCATAAATTCATTATCTCAGCTAGAAATGACCCCCAACTATACAACTCTGGTTTAACTATGAGAGGCAAATTATGAAGGACACAAAACTAACTACTTTCACAATTCTAGAACCAGTCCCTCCATGTCAGAACTGGGTGTATTGATCATACGAAAAAAGATTACTGTCTGCTGACACATATGCCGTGTCAGTTTTGCTGATTTGGACTGGCATGGTGAGGGTGCTAAGGTGCACGGTTGACAGTCCAGAAGTTGCAAGCTCAGGCCATAGCAGAAGTGCTTACAGTTCAGCCCTGTCAGATTCCAATGAATCTGCAAATTCTGCTACTTTCCTTTTTCCTTGTGTGAAAAGGTAAGGAAAGGAAGTTTTGCTATCAGAAGGTCTCTCTTCTCCAGGGACCTCCCACTGGAATAGATTCTACTAACCTCTCGATTTGGATCTCCAATATGGTCTTGCAAAATATAGATAACATAATTTCAATACTTACTAGTCATCTCTAATATCCAGCTAAATCGTTCAAGATGAAATACTACCTCAAAGACATTTAAGTTGAACATGGGCCAGCAGTGTGGGGATGCAGTTAGAAAGGCCAACCACACCTTGTCATGCATCCACAGATGCATCTCAAGCAGGTCCAGGGAGGTGATCCTCCCCCTCTATGCAGCACTGGTCAGGCCACAGCTGGAGTACTGCGTCCAGTTCTGGGCGCTGCACTTCAAGAGGGATGCGGACAGCACGGAGAGGGCCCAGAGGAGGGCCACACACATGATCAGGGGGCAGCACAGCAGGCCCTACGAGCAGAGGCTATGGGACCTGAACCCATTCAGCCTCCATAAGAGAAGGCTGAGGGGGGATCTAGTGGCCTGTTACAAACTAGTCAGAGGGGACCAGCAGGCACTGGGGGAGTCCCTGTTCCCCCAAGCACTACCAGGAGTGACTAGGAATAACAGTCACAAGCTGGCAGAGGGTAGATTTAGTCTAGATAACTGGGAAGCCCTACTTCATGGTCAGGGCAGCTAGGATCTGGAACCAACTTCCAAGAGAAGTGGTGCTGGCCCCTACCCTGGGGGTCTTTAAGAGGAGGTTAGATGAACACCTTGCTGGGGTCATTTGACCCCAGTACTCTTTTCCTGCCATGGCAGGGGGTCGGACTTGATGATCTGCTCAGGTCCCTTCTGACCCTACAAACTATGAAACTGTAAGTTAGGAAAATAGAAACCTTCTATATTCAGACCTTTGCTACATGGATTTGTTTAAAGACTCCTTGCAGAATCTGCAAGGAGTTCAAGCAAGCTCTTTATTAAAACAAATCTAAGTGACTGCCAAAGAAAGATAACCAGAAAGATTCCAGCAAAAAGTGAACTTTAGCAGGTTCTGAAAGAATATACTTGATTTATATAACCCCGTTGCTTTGAGGAACTTTAACATATTTAACAATTGGCAACCCTGTGAATCTGGTATTGTTACCACCATATTACATATGGGGAAAATGAAATACAATAGAGGTTAAGTGGTCACATAAATGTGCAGCAAACCATTACTCAGGTTTTGGGACCAGCTCTCATTCCACCCTGCTCAAATCCAAAAATTGTTGGATTTTGAAAAATTGGAGAAATTGTTGCCCTATGTATTTCTGTGAGTCACCTTACATATCAAGTAGATGAGAATCTGGCCCTTTGTATTTAACTACTTCAAATACTCCCTTTTCTAGCACATGAAAACAGAAAGGATGTGCCTTCAAGTTTTAAGGCCCTTCCCACTTTGGTCTCTGTCTCTGCATGTAGCACTGAGCTTTTGATCCATCCTCCCATTCCAGAGCCCAATTTCCAATTTGCTTTTGGTGGGGGAAGAGTCTGGCAAAATACCACACAACAACTACAAGATCCTTTTCCAACTCCCTGCTTTAAAAAAAATAAAAAATAAATAATAAACAATAATAATAAAAATTAAAAAATTAAATAGTTTGCCTTGGTCCACACAAAACATGAGCTGTAGCTACCAACTATTGTACTCTCCAGAGTGGCAGTCTTCCTTATCTGTTGTATTTTCAGCATATATTCCAAATCTATTTCAGTCTTTATACTGCATACATACCAAATGAAAGGGGACCACCATCCTTCACTTACGCCACCAGACAGTGCCATAATGCAAATTAACCACCCAATGCCAGTTCATCCTAGCAGTCCCTAGGATGTACTGGCATTGGGCAAAGTAACTCTTACAACATTAAGATTACCAGCATGATAAATTCCTCTCCAGTGCTTTTGGGACCCAAAAAACTAGTGACCAGAATCTGGAAGAGATGTTCCAGGGAGGTGATAGTCCCCAACCTTGGAAGTCTTCAAGAGGACACAGGACAGACACCTTGCTGGGATTATCTGATCTCAGCAGTATTCCTGCCCAGAGCAGGGTGGGGTGGGCTCCATCTTCCAAGGTCCCTTCCAGCCCTTAGTTTCTATGCTTCTATGTTTCTCCCCTTTGTGGTGGAAAGGTGTATGCCCTTTTACATAGGTTAAACACATAAAGACAAAGTACAGAAGACAGTAAGTGCTTGTTTACACTTAGGAGATGAGGTAGAGCAAGGGAGGGTATGAATTTAAAGTGCCACAGCACGTGCAGTCTGTGTGTTACCACTAACTGAGGAACAATAGTGCCTCATTCCACTTCAGCTTCCACTTCCTGGTATAAGTGTCCATACGTGAGCTGAACTCTAAGAAGAGCACCATGCAGAAACATTCCTTAACAAAGTACCTTTGGGAAACTTACCCTAACCCTGCCAAAGCAAACAAATACAATCCTCACTTTAACTGTCAGGAAGTACAATTTGGCACAAGAAAAAAATCATTAAGAAAACAGACAGTTCCCTCACAGCACTCCATTCACTTCTTGAGCTTCTGTCAAATAAGAACAACACAGCAAAGTAGAAAGGCAGCCCAAAGCAGATCTCTTCCAACAAGAGTCTGGTGGCAAAACCCAGGAGAAGGGAAAGAGAGAAGAAATTTATCTAGGGAAAGAAGAGAGAGACAGACAGACTGATAAGAAACTCCCCAGCTGCAAGAGGTTAACACCTTGGTGAGTTCAAATTGTTCTCCTCAAAATTAAGATGACCAAAGTAATTGTAAATGTCATAATCTTTAAAAATAAAAATTTTCCCTTGTGACATACTTGGCAAAACATCCTAGTAGGTGGGCAGACACACACAACAAGAAAAAACAAGAGCCAAATAAATGGTATGTGGTATAGGTTAATATTCATGGAAGAATCTCTTCCACAGCTACTGGATTTAAGTATAAGAGAAATTCAGCACATGTCTGCGCTCGGCAGGGCAGATGTCCTGCTAGTGGAGCCCAAAGATATTGGTGATACACTAAGCAAATCATTACAGATCTTTTCAAATTCTTTTCAGTGTTCAACCATTTGACTTTTTCTGCAGATTTGTGTTAATATTTAAAAAAAAAATAATCAGAGAGAAGGGAAGGAGAAGTTTTGCCTTTTGCATTTTTTTTCAAGTGGACAGGAAGTAAATACATCACGTAGAAAGGTAGGGGAAGAAATCCTACAAGGCTCATTTTTCTGCAAGTTAGTCAATCCTGCCAAATCCTTAGCTAAGGAATAAATACAACCATTCCTAAACCCAGGATTATATACATTTAATTTATGTTAGGTCAGGAGACTGGGGGAGTGGGAGAGAATGTAGTCTGTATCCCAGGCAGCAGGCCAGACCCCAACAAGCTAGCACCCATTAGAGAGGCAGCAGAGAGAGACAGACTGCAACATTTGTTTGACTGATAAAACATGTTTCCATTTCCCAGAACTGTGTTTCTCTGCTAGGGTCACACTTACTCCAATATCCCCACTTAAAAGAAGTCATTCCAAAATGATCATTTGTCTAATTCATTCATTAAAATTTAAGTAGTGCACAGAGTTTGGCTAGTAGGTTAGTTTGGGTTATGTATTTTTAAGGAAACTGTATTTCAGTTTGGTTTTCAACCCTGGATAATCTTGGCTGCAACTGTCATGAAACAATATAAAACACTAGTCCCAGGGCAATGGCCAGAAGAACAAAGGTGATTTAAATCATACATCTATCTATACCTATCTATTCTCCAAAGGACAGCTTAACTGAGATGGGGAGGGAGGGGAGTCTGTACAGATATCTTGTGCATCATCTCTCAAAGCCCCAGCAAAAATTAAATAAAACTGTTAACATAAAGGCACTAAGTACATAGAATCTCCAGTTCAGAGACTTTTACTTAGGTTCAAACAGGATTAGATACTGGCTAGTTTTATGGCTTAAGTGGCACCTTTAAGACACTGTTCCAATTCCAAAAGTTTTACCTCTGTATTGTCTAAAGCTATCGAGATTTCCTTCCCCCACTAGAAAGAAAAAGAAAAATATTGTAAAAGCTCAGGCAGGAGAGTTTTTACAAGTCTATGTTTCCCCTTTGTTTAAATGAGCTGCAGATCTACACAGATCGTTACAATTCATGCATTCCAGTTCAGCTAAACAGGGATGCTTGCCATTTTCCATTACATAAGTTCACGCAGCAGAGCTCAGTTAGGAACACTGCCATTTCAGCAAACATTTTTTCCCCTGCACTTTCCAGTTCCACCCCTTTACACCAAGTTTGTTGAGAATTCTTAAAGCAAGTTAAAAAAAAAAAAATCTGTAAGGTTATATTTTTATAACATCAGTGCTTAGAAAGCCCCCAAGCAGAATCATAGCCCCTGCTGTGCTGTGTGTTCTACAGACTTTGTAAGAGGAGAATTTCTTTGCCCAAAAGAGTTTACAATCTTAATTTGAAACAAGATTAACAGGTAGGTTAAGCAAACAAAGGCAATGAAAGGGAAGGCAGGAATTGGCAAATATCTGACAGAAAGAGAGAGACAGAGAAAGAGAAAATGAATGTTGGACATAACTGCCTTGTTGGCCTTTAAATAAGTCTCTCTTAAACCACAATTTAGTCAATTAAAGCAACCATTTGGACATGTCCAAATTAAATCCAGGCTAACTGGCTATGCTTGGATTTTAGAAGTAACATGGCCACCTTGGCACTTGTCAAAGTTTGCTCTCTCAAAGACAGGGGATTAGTAAGAAAGACAAAAAGCCTGCCCCACTTTGCATGAATCTTATGGTTAAGAGTATCATTATATTAAAATAAGATAGTGAACAGTCAATATATATGCTTTTACATTCTCATTTCACAGACTTGTTTGTACTTCTAACAACAGCTACAGTATCAGGGGTGTTGGTTGTAGCCATGTTGGTCTCCGCACATAGGCAGACAAGGTTTTTTGGGCAAATGTGATATCTTTTATTAGACCAAATAAATAGTTGGAAAAATAGTTCTTTGCAAGGTTTTGGGCACAAACACCCTTCTTCAGGCATAGGGAGAGTCTGTTGGTGTTTTGTGTTCTCCTGGATGGAACAGAAGCCAATATGCAAAATGGTACAGTATCAGAAATTTTGCGCCATGATGATGAACCTCTCTTTCCTTAGTCTCTGTACACACCTATCTTAGAAAAACCCTACTAGAGACTGTTACTCAGTTCCTTGTAAATATCTGTCAAAACTGAAGATGGATTGCAATAACTGATACATCATATATAGACTACCTCTTCTAGAATCTTACCATAAGGGTGGTACACTCCATTTTCATAAAGATATTAAGTTTGATCATTAATTCTGCTTTCAAGTCCAACTTTTGGGGGGGCTGATTCTCAAAGCAAGTAAATATTGGTGTCTCTTAAATGGGCAGAAACACCTGCCAGTGTGCCCTTTCAAAATCTTTTCCCGCAACCCCTCCAAGTTTGGTCTTCTGACTTCATGAGTGGTCCCATTCACTTCATTGTCAGGCTGCGTCTATGTGAAGGCTTTTCTCGATATTTCCCTGTTCTTGCAATATTGTTGGTGCAGCAATACCAAGAAGGACAACAATGGGAGCTCTGGCATCTATCTCTGCTCTGAACAAGGGTAAGTGCCATTGACAAAAAAAATGCTACAGGCCAAGCGCATTTTTACATTGCTCCTATCGGTGGGCAGAGTGGCCTTGGTGACAAATTTGGTGATGAAAAAGAAGCTACTGGCTTTTAGCTCCTCTTCAGCTTTTCCTGTACAGATAAAATTAAATCTGAAAGTTCCCCATGTTTTTCTACTGAGGTTGGGACTAGGTAAGAAATAGGAGAATAGTTATCACATGCAAGCTACAGCACAGAACATACACCTCGGAAGCCATTTTACTTCAATAATTCTCAGACCTTGAGAAGGGAACTTACTGATGCTAACACAATCCAATTGTGTTAATAACTGAATTATAGGTGGTTGAGGGAGCAAAGTATCTAGCTAAGGCTTGCCCAACACTTTCCGTTTAAAAAAAAAACTGCTTTTAGTTATATGAATCTTTGCCAAAATTCAACCATCCCAAGATTAAACTTTCCTATTTGGGCTATCAGGTCTCCAACTGACTTTCTGAAAAGTTGGAAGAATAAACACTTTGGCTATTTCTGAAAACTGGAACATGAAAACAATATATTCTTTTGCCCATGTTAAAAATTCTGAAACCTATTTTAGGATTAAGCTTGCAATCAAAAAATGGTAAAGAATTTCCAGGAAAAAAATATTTGTACAATCCTTAAATTTGGCTTCCTTGTGCATATGCTGTTTTTTCAATGGGACCTTGCTTCATTCAATGTGTGGCCCCACACATCATTTGTGGCACACAAGCAGAGCCCTTCACTGAATATCAAATTACTATATTTCTTCGCATGCTTCTCCTTGATAATCTTACCCAATCAATATATCTTCATTTGATGTTTAAGTATATAATTTCCTACTAATTCAAATTATGCCTCTTGTAAAAGGGGATACATGGAGGCATCCACATTTTATACCTTGAGCGCCAAGGCACAAAAATGAGGAGACACTTTTGAGAGCTTGAGCCTTAATTTGAGTGTACAATTTAATTCACTAAGGCCTTGATTTTTTTTAAACTTCTTCACATTGTAGGGGAGAGCTGTGCTTTCAACATAACGCAGACTACAGTCTTAAATGTTCTTCTAAAACAAGGGTTTAGATATAGTACATTCATTTTTGATTTATGCAAATTTTCTATATTGGTCATTTTCTTTACAGGATGGCTACAAAAGTGGGTCTTAGAGACATAAGGTCCAAGTGACAAGTCAACAATTGACTGAAAGAGTACAAGTGGCCCTTGTAATTTACTAGCTAAATGGGTCCCAATCTTGCTACTCTTTTTTTTCCATAAGCAAAAGTGTTCCACCCAGTGAAATAAATGGCACTACTTCTGTGTTCCAGAGTTGAAAACTTAAATCCTTTTTATATAGGCATTAGGATTCCATATGTATTTGAGAACAAAGAACTCTCGCTTTAGATTCTGTGATGCATACAGTGCAATACTTCCATAATCACACTAAGTTTCCAAGGCATGGGAGGTTTAGAAAGTAAGGGAAAAATATATGTATCTGTTTAACCCAACTCTTCCCCTCTATCCTGAAATACCTGCAAGGACTCCAATGTAGCACTCAAAATAAAACCAAAAACCTCTGCATCACTTTTACTAGAGGCACAATCTGAATTAGCACAAGGACATATGTACTTAACACTGCAGGAACAAGTCAACCAAGCGGGGACCTTGGAAAGCTCCCAAACGAAACACAGTATGTAGCTTTGGGCCCAACAGAGCTGAAAATTTAATCAAGACTCTTTTTGTTTACTGTTTTGTTTAATACTTTAGTGTTACTGAAGATGACAGCAGTGTTCTTCTGCAGAGCAGAAGTCAGCACCTCTACAATAGCCAAGGAAAAGGCCTCTGTGATACCTTTTCAACACGGAGGGACAGGATGATCAGCCTGCATTCCTTTATTTATTTTTTCCTTTTTCTATTTAACTTAGTGGGAGCTGTGCCACTGAGAATGGGAATAGATTTAGTCCCTAAAAGACTAATTTCAATATCATGGGCAGAGTAGTAAATTCAGAGAGACAAAAGAGATATTTAAAGGCCAGAGAACATGTCCCCACCAGATTATAAGTAGCTTTATAAAGTCAAATTAAGAGCTCACACTAATTGATAGGGGCCCTTTAAGGAGTTTTAAATACATAACCTTAGTGGAAAAAAACAAAACAAACAAAACACAAGCTTCAAAGTAGAGTGTACCTTTACAGCAGGGGTGGGTAAAATATGGCCTGCGGGCCAGATCTGGCCCACCAACTGCTTGGATCCAGCCTATGGGCGGGCACACCCACCAATTGATTGCATCTGGCCTGCGGCTGCCCCTGCAACACTCTGCATGAGGCCGAGCCCTGCCCACTCCTGCCCAGGGCAGCCCAAGTCACCATGCTTCCACCTGCACCTGCTTGCACCCACCCTATGCCCAGATAGCACCAATTCAGCCAGCATGCACAGCTTCCTAGTAAGGCTGCCACCACAGCTGCCCAGGGACTGCTTGCTTCCCCCTGTCTCCAGTGGCTCCTCCTCCTACACTGCTCTGAGCAGCAGGTAATGTGGGGAAGCTGGGGGGGGGATGCGTGCTAGGCAGCAAATGCCCAGCCAGGCAAGGTGCGGGAGGGGGGAAAGGAGCTGCAGCTGGGAGGCTCCTGCCCCAGCACACAGGGCTCCGGCTCCAGTTTCTGGACGTCTTCCACCCACTCTGCTCCCCCCCCCCCCCACCCACATCCTCCCACTGACATACCCTCCCATATCCCCTCCACACAACTCCCCCCCCCCAA
>NW_017729022.1:109592302-109594391 GCF_001723915.1 Gavialis gangeticus
CCCCCCCCCCCCCACACACACATACTCACACTGACATACCCTGCCATATGCCCTCCACACAACTCCCCTCCCCCAAAAAAGTAAGACTTTATTTCGTACTATTATACAATCACCTCCATATATGCTACTCAAAAAACAAAAATCAGGAGAAAAAAAATATTTTTAAATAGAATTAAAATATGTAATAGAGGTTTGATTTTTAGTATACAATTTGTTTTTTAGCTTTAAATTTGTTCAAATGATATCTTCTGAAAGATTGAGTGTTTGGCACTTGACAGCTCACAAAAAGCTACTTAAATGGCCCTCCAGCCAAAATAACTGCCCACCCCTGCTTACCAGACAGTTTAAAACAGAGGAAAGGAGCAATGCAGCAAGGGTAGATCAGACCCAGGATTTCTACAATTCTGATAATTATTCTTTATAATATCTCAGCGGGGGGCTGGGGGGGGTGAAGCTTTTCTTTCCCCAAACATATTTATTTAAGGTCACTGTTATTTAAACCATCTACAGTGGCTTAGAGAAAAATCGAAGTCCAAAGTTTTTTTTTCTTTCTGCACAGTGCATTGACCCCCGAGCTCATTCATTACTGCCCATAAACTTTTTACAAGGAGGTTATCAGCTTGCTAAGATAACAAATTTTATCCAAGCTTTGATAGTGCAGGGCATCAGGAAAGCTACAGAAAAGATTTTTTACTTTTAAAAGTAAAGTAAAAAGTTGCACTAAGTTTCCAGGCCAAAAAAAGAAGAAAGAGAGGCACATTTTCATCCCTAGAGGCTCATACTTAAACTACTCCATATTCCAGAGCAGAAAAAGCAATATTCCCAAGATTATGTTTTCCCACATGATAACTATAGCTTTGTCTGTCACTTGTGTAAAACACATACCTTTAAGGAACTAAGAAGTAAATCTGCATAGACTGTGCAACGTATTTCTAATGTCAGAATTAAAAAACAGAGAAAAATTGAATATGGGAGTGGAAACACTGCAGCACAGTGTGAATAAAAAAAAGTTAGTGTATATTTAGATAGATAAACAGCTCATCTTACCTATGCAATCTTTCCTGAAATAGCAGATTAGGATAACTGCTCCACATTGTAAGTTTCCCATTTCTTAAATCTATCATATTTCTATAGATGGCATTTGTTTTTGCCACCACAAAGATTACCCCTACCTATCTAGCTAAGGCTATAAAGTTGTCCTATCTATGTTCCCTCCTGCTATGCTGATGGGAGGAAGCCTAGGTTTATCCTGCCCAGCTAGCATGTGTTAGTACTTAGCAGCACATTTTAGTTTGAAGAAATAATTAAACACATGCTAGACCCAAACCCTTCTTCCTAACACAAACATGGCCAACAAGTGATTTTTTTGCCCTGCTCACATAAGGTGCTTTTTTTTTTTTTTTTTTTTTTTTTACACACGCTCTGGGGGCAAGGAGGGGTGCTTTAATTAGAGCGCCTGGAACGTCTCATGTATTCAGTGTACTGTACTTCAGAACGGCGGCGGGGGTACTTATAACTAAAGCTTGTTTAACAAGCTTTATTTAAAGCAACCCCACCTCCATTTTGAAGTGTGGGGATGCCGAATACACGAGATGCCAAGGCTGCTGGAGCATGCCAATTAAAGGAAGCCCATTCCAGATTCTGGCAACCCTTACTATGAAGAAGTTCTTCCTGATGTCTAACTTAAATCTGTACTCCACCAGTTTGTGGCCATTGTTCCTAGTTATTCTGAGGGGTGCCACAGTAAACAGAGCATCTCCTATTCCTTGCTGCCCCCCCCTTCCCCCCCCCCCAACGAGTTTGTAGGTGGCAACAAGATCACCTCTCAGGCTTCTCTTGCAGAGGCTGAAGAGATCCAGGGCACTCAATCTCTCCTCATATGATTAGGGGCCTGCAGGCAAAGTCCTATGTGTGGCCCTCCTTTGAACCCTCTTGAGGTTGTCCACATCCTCTTGAAGTGTGGCACCCAAAACTAGATGCAGTACTCCAACAGCAACCTTACCATTGTCACGGAGGGGAAGTATCACCTCCCGTGACCTGTTAGTCACGCACCTGCTAATGCATGATAACGTGCAGTTAGCTTTACTGA
>NW_017729022.1:109604576-109605261 GCF_001723915.1 Gavialis gangeticus
TGATGACTCATGTTCATTCTGGTGTCAGCAATGACTCTGAGATCCCGTTCCACTGTTGTGCTGCTGAGAAGGTCCTCCCCCAACCTGTAAACGTGCTGTCAATTCTCTCCCCTTAAGTGCAGCACCTTGCAGTTGTCCTTGTTGTACTGCATCCTATTCTGTTCCACTCACTTTTCCAGCCTGTCCAGATCCACCTGGATTCATTCCCTACCCTCTAGTGTGTCAACTTTACCCCATAATTTGGTATCACCTGCGAATTTGGACAGAGTGGTAACCTCTGACTGGAGTTCCCTTACCTGCCTCTCCAGGGCCTCAGCCCAATCCCTAGGCTGTTACTGAAAGCCCTCAGGCAGCCAGTTGAAAAAGTTAGACATTTGCAACATCTGATCAGCAAAAGGGGATTTCATGAGGCCATGTGAAGTATTTCTGTATAGGTCCATTTTCAAAACTAAAAAAAATACAGTTTTGATTTTAATAAATTATTGGCCCTATATTTCAACACTCTCCAGGGAACTCAGACTGTCTTCTGGCCGTCCCTGCTTCTTGTGTGTTCCATACACATGAACTACTAAACTTTAGTTTATGGTCCTACAGCCCAGAAGCATTATTGTTAACAAAACAGCCAAGGCAGGAGGAGGGAGGGGGCACATTTGGAGGAGTGTAAGAATTGTTAGCAGTGTCCACA
>NW_017729022.1:109605827-109612397 GCF_001723915.1 Gavialis gangeticus
GGCTCCGCACCCTGCTCGGGTCGCCTCTGCACATACCATGCTTAAAAATTCTTTTCTGTATATATTGGTACAGCTTCCACCAAAGCTAAAAGGCACTTGTTTGAAAGCAGGATTTTGCCTTTACACTTTTATTTTGCCTCAAGAACGGAAGAAACTTTTCACTGCATCCAGAGCAACAGGACAATCCATCTCCAATTCCCATACTCCAGCTGATCCCCACACGCCAACTTTCAAATGGACATGGGGGAAAAAAATTCTCTCAGTTTTTTTTGGCAACCAAATTAGATTCCCTACTGCCACTGGATGAAGTAACTGAAAAACCTCGCATGCAATTTATTTAGAACACCTTCCCCTTTCCTCCCCCACCACGTACTTCGTTCCATTGCTTCTCCTACATCATTTTAACCCTCTCTCTTCTGTATATCTATCCCCTCCAATACTTGTCAGTTGATAAAAAGCACCATTTTGGCTTTCTTTGTTCTCTTCCTGTGTTTTGAAGAGGGGAGATTTCTGTGGTTCTTTCTTCCTGCCCACAATCTTCCAAACCTGTCCACATGTTTGGAGGACCCTTCACCTACAAACTCTTCTCTTTCAGTTGAAGAGATGAGGATAACAAGAATGGAATATACAGGACCCACCTCATTGCAAAGCTTGAAAAAGCAGGTAACTGCATTCTTTATGCTGCTTCAGGTTCAAGGATGTTAAGCTGTTGGAGGTGGTTAAGGGGAAGGGGCTGGGGGGTAGAGGGAAAAAGGAGGGATGATCTAGGGCTGAATTTTCATTTACACAGCTATACTGGTGGGAAGAGCCTCAAGTCAGGTCCTTTAGCTTTTCAGTGATTCTCAAATACGTTGTACACATGTACCCACAGAGCACTCAATAGTAAAAAAAAAGTGAATACAGAACTCAAGGGTTACACTGAAGTTGCTGCAGAAGTGAGTGTGCACATGTATGTATTTTATATCAGCTGCACCCCCTTTTCTTCCCCATTCTCGCATGATATTTTTGCATCATACCTGAAAGCAGGTTTACAGAACTGAAAGTCTTCTCCAGTTTCCCCAGCAACACAGTAAGAAAGCAGTCGGATGAAAGTGAGGCGACATCCTTTGAACTTTGGTCATATACCACCACCTCTTGTTTGCCATCAATTTCAATCTGAAACACAAATAAGTGGAGATCAGATGACAGAAGATGAGGGTGGGAGGGAAAGGGACTACCAGTGCCGGATTTAGGCACAAGCTAAGCAAGCTACAGCTTAAGGCCTCACATTATGAGGGGCCTCTAAATACAAAACGGCAAAACCTCATAAATCCAGCATGCTTGGGACCTAACACGTGCCAGAAATTGGAAAATGCCAAATTTTTTTAAACTGGTACTACAGCCGGTCACAGAGCTAGGCAGGGGTGGGGAGGTAGTGGCAGCCAGTCCCAGAGCCACCCACATGCCGAGCAGCGGCGGGGGGTTCTTAATGGAGGCAGCGGCAGGCACGTGCAAGCTTCCCCCGCCACTTCCGGGCTGGGGGAGTGGGGCGGGGAGGGGGAGCGGCAGCAGGTCCTGAAGCGGCAGGGGAAGTGTCAGATTTGGTAACGCTATGGGACCTTTTAAACTCGGCATAGTTTAGGGCCCAAGCATGTCATAATCCAGCCCTGGGGACCCCACTATGAAAATAAATACATAAAATCACATTTTGAGGTTCTATGCTTACTTTACAGTAGCCCAAATCTCTGGATTCTCCATACAGTTTATACAGAAACCACCTGGTATTTTTTACACTTATTAAAATGCCTGACAAAACCATCCTTTCATGCATATGTAAATCAAATATCTGCCCAGGGTTGAAGCCTGCTGTATGATATCACTGACTCAAATTTTTAGGTCACTTAAGGAAAAAAAGAAAGTTTATAGTGCCTGAAATTCAGGTTTTACTTTTGAATGCAAAAAACAAATTTTAGTTTCTTCCCCCCATCCTTGTGCCCCACTGCCAAAGGCCTTATAAAAAAAAAAGCATCTATAAAAAAACCCTCTTCATATTGAACATTTTTTGAAAACTCTTTTCCCAAACTAAACCCCATACAAAACTTCAAACCAACAGACAACAACAAAAGAATTCTTATGTCCAGATTTTCACTGCCACCCAAAATAGTAGAAACAAGCACTGACATACCTTATAAACAATATCCATACATAGATCCATTTTAAAACTAGACTTAGTTATATTCCCCAAGTATCATAACTCTAAAATTTTCATTATTAACAATGATTTTTTTTTCTTAGCTAAAGCACACTAACCAGAAGGTGTGGGGATTTTTTTTTTTTGTAGATAAGCAATTTTCTTCCATATTGGAACATGAAACCTTTATAAAAAGAACAACCCTTGACTAAGCAATCCCTCCTACTCTGGGAGACCTTATTAAAAAGGCTTGACATTACAGAACGCAGTCGTTCTCCATCTTTTGCTAAAACCACTCTTGTTAAGCAACTGGACGTCTGTGTTCATCTCTCTTACATTAGTATTTGCTGCAATTTTGCAAGTTAAACTTTGAACATCTTTGTATCTGAATTAGATACGCATAAAAGATCATCTAATGCAAAACTGACTACAGCCTTTAAGGAAAAGAAAATACATTACTTTTTTACTGGAATAATCTTAAACTGTTAAAACATACTATGCATCATTAATAGATAAATGGGAAAAATATTAAATCAATTATTTGAAGAAGTTCCCCTCCAATATTTACTGTGGCCACTTGGAAGTAAAGAAAGTCCTCAAAAACTGAATATATTCATCATTACTCACTGTGCCACACAGTGGTTTAAAAAAAATTGATTGAAACCTCTTATTTCCCCCAGCCTTAAGTAAAGCAAAAGCGAGAAGAACCCTTACCTTGTGTTTTGCCGAGTGTTGAATTAGCTCTGTAATCAGCACTTTGTCCTGCTGCAGCCTCCGCTTCATAAGCTTGGAGCAGTTGATATTGATGGCATCCAAGATGTGGGATGTGTTGTATTCCACAAAGGGGCGGCTATCAATCAGAAGCAAGTGTTCTGTGCCACTTTCTAGCAAAGCCACCAACCTCTCGGCAAGAATAAGTTGAGTCCTGATCATCTCATCGGCCATGACAACAATAAGGCCTCTTACCACCTCCCTCTAATTTGCAGCGATGATGTAATGGCTGTGTACTCAAAGGCTTAGCCACCCCATTGTACTGGAAGTGTATGAGGTCATGCTGGTAGTGACTGGCAAAAGAAAAGTTAAACCCATATTCAGAAAGAGCCCTCCAAATGAATGTCTCCTCCTGCTTGCAGTTGATGTGCCGTTACAAAGGACTCATTTCACAAAGCAGCCTCTCGCTTCTGATTCATCAGGAGATGACTATGGAAGTAGCCATTTCACAATTCAAACAAAAGATGCTTTCGGGCTGCCACTGCATTACATCATTCTTTACCTTTGCTCCAGACCACCAGATTTGCACTGGACTAAGTGCCTACAGGAAAGGGGGGGGGGGGGGAAGGGAGGAGAAAAAACAACGGTGGGGACTGTAAAGAGTGAGTAGTACACAGCATTTAAAAACATGATTAGTTCACTCTTATGCTCCATAGGACTATTACATCTTTAATTAATATACATCTGAAACATCACCTTCCAAACAGCTTTGGGGTATTATTTGGAAGTGCTGTCTCTGTCTATTCCAACAATCTTGCCTGTACTATTATTTTTTTATTCAGGCAAATGTAACCAGTCTTAATTGCAAACTTTTGTTGCCACTGGCATAATCTCTTCACGAGACCTTGTGACAGAATATAATGAAGAGATATTGCCTTAAGTCGCAGCGTTCATTTTCAGTGGAAAACTTAATTGGATGTGCTGTAGCGTGTTACTACATTTAAATAAAAGGAGTATGATTTTTTAGAGAAATGTGAAATTTTTTGTAAACTTAGACACTTCAAATTCTAAAACTGTACAGTAAAAAGGTTAACAATATCCCATTAGAGTGCGTTTGTAGTTGTCCACTCTTCATAAACTTATCCACTTTTCTGGTTGGAGAATATGGTTGAAGGAGGAGACAAGAAGAGAATGCCATTTTCAGGATACGCCCTATGCATCAATGAACTGGTCCATGTCTGCCCTGTAGAAATTTATCACGTCAAGCACTGTTTCTTCTCAAGTAACAGGAGCACCTGTCTGAGAGGGACACTACAGATAGCATACGTGCAAGCTAAACACCTTTTTGGAGCAAATTAGGCTCAAACCAAGACTAGAGACTGAACGAACCCAAATCGTTTCGCTCGGAACACATTTAAATAGCTGAGTAGTGAACATTTTAGTTGCAGTGATTCAACTTGTCCTCCCATTACTGCCCTACCTGAGCAGTGACTTTCCAATCTCTCTCAAATTACACTGCTTCTGGAATACCTAGAACATATATTCAGAGTTCACTGCAACTCACCCATAAGGAATGAACAGTGCTGCAAAATGAACATAATATGCCTTAATCAGCACAACAAAACCTGCCCAACAAGCAACTGCATTCTGTAGCTTGCATTTGGGTTTACAGTCTAATGTTCCTGTTATTTGAGGAACTGTTTTAGGTCAGTAAAGTTGTGAAATATCCCTTAGTAACAAAGTGCAACCCCAGCAAATCATTTGTATGTCAGCTAGCATTAGCTTGTATTCATAGCATTAGGCTAACAAAAAGGATGGCTCAATGGCAAATGAGGGAGACTTGGCTGCCATTTCCTGCCCTGCCAATGACATCCTGTGTGACCATGAGCAGGTCATTTAGCCTATCTTTCTGGGTCCCACAGAGGAACTTGCTCATTGTGGATGCCACAAGATTAATTCATCTGCAATTCCTCAAACACCAGACACCAACATTAGGATGGACTCAGATGAAATATGCACATCTTCAAGGTTTAGGCATCTGGCCTTCAAGTCTTACACCAGATAATCTTAATTTTTTAATGCATCTGAGTGACAGAACAATAATCCAATGAGGATATGGTTGCAGCAATGCAAACCAAAAGAAATTATAGCAACCACCACAATGAAGTTAGTGATGACTGATGAAGAAAGCCAGATGTCTCTCATGGCAAATGTCAAGTTACCTGATGCTCAGAAAGTAATACTCCTCAACTCTTTTGGACTTTGCAAGACAGACAATCAACTGTTCCATTTGGCTGACCTACCCTTTATTTTTGCAGTGGGTACAGATAAGAGTGAAAAGCAGAAATCTCTCATTATTTGACTCTTCTGTAATCATACGATTCTTATATAGTGAGCACTCTGAATTTATCTGCCTGCTCACAATAGATCATATTGTTTCCCTTTATATTAAAATGTCAATAGTCACTCTTTCTGTATTTAAAATATGCCAACCAAAATATAGTGAAATAATGATAACAAATCTTTCATGAATGACTAATTCATCTCACAACCAATGAAAAGACTAACTACTGATTAATAGTTACTCACAGATAGTTATTCATTATTACATAACCCCTTGGAGTGACAAATTAAATAGATTTTACTGTATTTGAAAAGGAAGAGAATGAAATAAAAGTAACCATCCCCTTATACATGCACAGAGACAAAGACCTATTGTAAATAGCCAGATACCTCTTTTTAGCAGGGGGCACAAATTGAACATCTGAATTTCTCCATGAACTCCAAAGCATTCATTCTTGCACAAATGTTTGGAGTAAAGCTTCATTAGAAGCAGTCTGAACACACACAATCTTTAATATTTGGTTAAAAAAAAAAATCTTCCATGATTTTTTCCTGTAGCTATTCGTTACAGGGCTCAGTACTGTAACTACGGGTGGGCAAGGAGGGCACCAGGCCCAAGCGCAGATTTAGAGGGGGCACTAGAATGGTGCCCCCCAGGGAGCTTATTCCACAAGCATGTGTGCTATAGCAAGAGCCCAAGCCCACCACAGCTGCTGAGCCCCTATGTGGTTGGCTGTCCTAGTCAAGATACTGTAACCTACGTCGCAGCAGCAGCAGTTGCTGCCACCACTACCAGATCTTTAAGTCTCCAGGGTGAGCCAAGACTCACACAACCCCTCTGCCCCCTCCCCGCTGCACACATTTCCTTCCCACTCTGCATCAGGTGTGGAAATATCATTTGGGTTAAATACACAGCTTAAGGCCCCAATCCTGTACCGAGATCCAAGCAGGGCAAGGGTTTATTTGCAGACTTCTCAGCCAAAAATCAGGGTCTGCTGTGGCACATACATTATTCTCCAAGCATTAAAACAGGTCCCAGTTGGGCAAGTGCTTTTAAATCTCACTGATGGCAAGTGGAGTTGACGGAGCACTGAACCTTGTAGAAACAACTTCAACACCTTGCAGAATCAGGCCAGGAGTAAGAAAAAAAAATTCAATAAGGTCATAAATTCAAACCGATTCATAAATTGGTGTGTACAAGGGTTCTATTTCAGCAACAGGCCACTTCCTGTTAGCACTGAGAAATCCCACAGCAGTGGGTATTCTACTCATTGGAGACAAATACAAAATTATTCAAACACACACAAACATATAAATCCAAGATCAATTCTGGGGTGGAAGGGGGG
>NW_017729022.1:109612623-109626338 GCF_001723915.1 Gavialis gangeticus
GAGGGGGTTAGGGAAAGAAGGTACACTTTTAAAAAACACCTTAGAAAAAAAATAGTTGTTTCATGCTCTTGAGAGAACAGAGTTACATTTACCAGCACAAGAAAAATACCAGACTTTTACATAAGCCGTTGCTGGATTAATAAAATTCTGTTCATCTATTTGCCAGTACCCCACTGCTTTCTGGCAAGATGCCACTATTGCTTTTCAGTGTATTCAGAACTAGTGGAATACATATTGTTTTGGAGTGCAAAGTAGTGGGAAAATTACTATAGCAAAAACTTGAGGAACTAGCTAAACCTTGCCTATACACTGACGGACAACTGTTTTTCCTCCATAGAAAGGTTGCTGTAAGGTCCTTTTATAAACAAGAGCAGGAGGGGATCTAAAGGGATGGGAAATTGGGGGGAGGGGAGTTATGGCCTCCCCCAGTCTTGTTATCAAAGTGCAAAAATAAATAAATAAATAAAAACCAAAAAAAATCCACGGAAGGAGCACATTAAGTTGTTCTCATTAAATTGTGCTTACTTTCTAAAACCAAAACACAGATAAAGAAAATCCCTCACTTTTGGGGGTTTCTTCTTTTTCCCCCCTTAACATGCCTTACTCAAAATTCGGATTTCCCACTGCCTGCCAAGGCTTAAAGCCTGATTCAGAACCTGGAAAAATATTAGGAGCCTTTCCACTGGCTACAATGGGCTTGGCATGAGTCCTTAAATGAGCTAGGGCAGCAGTTCCCAAACTGACAGATTGCACAGCACCAATTTAAAACAATACAACCTTAAGTACTACCAACAATTTTTTCAGTCCAACCTTAAGTACCACCAGCAAATTTTTGTCATAAAGTAATTATAATAAATCTGTTAACATGTACCACTGACAAGTTGCATACCATTGATGGTACGCGTACCACAGATTGGGAACCCCTGAGCTAGGCAGAATCCTTGGATGGGTAAAACACTGAGAAACAAAATAAGAGAAGACAAATTGTGCAGATGAGAAAGTGTCATTAGCTTAATTGATTAAAATAGGACTAAATTATGAACGTTTAAAATGGCACATACCATCAAATGTCACTGGTTCAGAAAGAAAATGAGTGCCAATTAAAGGTAGGACACTTCATAGACTTAACACTTTTTCTTCCTTCTCACTAATTCACTTAACCCCTTCTCAGCAAAAAAAACCCCAACCAACTACAAATCACTGAGTTTCTCTTTAAAGACCTTAAAAATCCCATATTTGTCTAACTACATAAAAGACACCTTTTTAAGAAACACTGGGTGAACAGTCCTTTTAGTGACTTGTGGTAACAAAACAATCTACCAATTTCCAGGTAGGTGTTCATTCTGCCCTTGGCATAACATGTAATAGGGAGGTGACTCATCAGTAGCGAACTTCAAAAGATTGCAGCAAGGGTGAATTAATGTGGGGGGGAATCAAATTCTTTCAAAATGTTGTTCCAAGCAAATACACTTTGATGGTTCTTAAGCATCTCAGAATACTTGGTCAGAACATACACAAGAGAAATATCCCAGAATAGATAGTAGCCCAGTAGGCTTGCCTAGTGGGATGGGGAGAACCAGACCGAAGCCCCTATTCTGAATCAGGAGCTTGAATTGGGTCTCCCATGTCCCAGGTGGTAGCCCAAATCACTGGGCCATGTTTATGATGGGGTCAGTGGCAGTCTGAGAAATCACATGCTTTTCTTAAAAAAAACAACAAAGGGCTTCTCCTTCCATTTCACTCTTCACTAGAGACTTAAAAAGTCAAACCCTCAATTTTTCCACAAAACACAAATGTTATTTTTCTGCACAGCTCAAAGTTGTGATTTATGCTTTAAAGGAATGCAGCAACTTGACTGGGTGTTACCACAGGATGCAACTTGGCTGCCTTGCCATAAATAAGCTATTATGTTGCTGACCTCTGGACCAGGAAATATCATCAAAACCTCAGTCACCAGGATGTTCACAGGTACTGAAAATAGTGTTGGGATTGTGAAATGTCATTCAATTATGAGGATATTACATGAAATCATCCACAGATAACTGCACAATCCCATGGGTTTTTCAATCATTGCAGACAAACCTGGGCATACAATACTGTTTCTTAGCTTCTATATATTTTAAAGGACAGCTAATTTTGGAAGTTAGTTATGCACAGAGTTTAAAATGGCTGTATCATATACCTGCCCCTGTATGTTTCAATCCAACTTCATGGTGTGTCCCCCCTCTCTCCCCTCCTCCCCCAAATTTACATTTGTAATCAAAACAAATTTATACACATGAAGCTTATTTTAGCTCCCCTGTGCATTATGGTATAGTTGTTACCTAAAAGTCACATCTTTTTCTTCTAGAAAACCCATGCCTCATTCTGTATTTGGCCTGGATTCACAAGACAGAAGAAGAATTAAGGTCATGTAGATTTGGGAACCAAAATCAAATCAAAAGTTTTTTCATTGAAATCAGCCAATTCATTTCTACTTCAAATTACTTTCTCAGAAGGTTCTTAGGTCCAAGATTTGAAGTTTACTGCCCTCCATTCCTGCCTCCCCTCACACCACAAACACATGTGCCCATCCATTAAGGACCTCAGTCTCCCCTAATTGAAACTATTATTGCTATTTCTGCCAAGGTGGACCAACGGGATTCCTTCCAATTCTGCTGATTTATTAACACGAGGAAAGACAGTGTTTCTGATAAAGGCTACAACAAATTTCTAGAGTTTATGACATTGCTAGCCAAGGGAAAAATGTAAGTAAATTGAACCTGGGTCTCCTGGCTTGCTTAATTTTGCTAGGTAAGTCAGCATTATTTTATTTAGTACTTCAGTGTATGATATGCCTACAGTACTGACCTATGTACACAGCAAATGTTAATTGAACTGACAAGGTTTCATCCAAATGATGGTACTAAAGAACTGAAGAAAAACAGATACATTCTTGGACATCTGAAAATGCAGAAGTGTTGACGACAAACGACTTACTGTTATCTAAGGTATGGGAAATCTGCTGCAATTCAACAAATAGTGCCTGGCTAGACCTACCACTGACTTGCCAGTCAGTGGGAAACAGTATATGTGAGATAGGGGCATGAATTATAGGGAAGTTAACGCCAACAGGGCAAGTCTGTTCACTCCAGAGACCAACTCTACAATGAAACTGGAAGTCTGTGTCATGGTCATAACTTATGCTAACAAAATATGGTTCTCTATCCCTCCCAGCCCCCACTCATGTCTAGCCACGCCATACCCAGTGAGCTAGAAGACCAAGTTTATTAACAAATTTCCAGCTCGTGTTTTTTAGGCCTCCTAGTCTGCAGTTCCACCTCTGTGGACACATTACTTAAGTCAGCTCAGAGCATGCCAGCAGGCAGGTTTCTGCCCTAGGACTAATGTTGGAGAGTAATGATAAAGCAAATAAGAAAAAGAAAACCTCTGGCAACAAACTTGAACCCCCCTACGTACCATTTCCCAAAACGAACAGAAATAACGGAAGTTTCCTCCTATGGTGCTCAGTTATATATGCCCTGAGTGGCTGCTCTGTCTGTCAGTCAGTCTGCATTTGAAATAGAGGCGACAATGCAGATGACCCTGTTTTAGTGTTCCATTGTTATTTGGCTAGTAATCATGGCAAGTATACATAAATCAGAGTCCAATTCATGCATTAGTAAAACTGCGTATTTGCCCAATTGTATCATAAACAGCATGAATTCTCGATTACTTTTACATAGGATAATTATTCACAACAAAAGCAAGCATGCATTGCATACACTTTTCTGACAGTGCACTGAACTTGCAGTTTATCAAAAACTAGACCAATTTCACTCTCCCCAGCTGTTTGAAAGCTCAGATGGAGATGTACCCATTTTGCATGAACAAGGTACAAAACATACTTCAAGGTTAAGTACAGACAGTCAAAAACCGCAACACTGAATCAATTCAGTCTTTGCAGGTTCATATAAGCTGTGTAGAGTGAACCAATAAGCAAGTGACCAGACAGTCACTTTTGCTTCCAGCAGTACAGCCACAAGTCTGCAGTGGCCCAGGCCAGAAGCCAGGTGGTGGTAGAGCACACCTTCCTGCTCTGCTGCAGCAGACAGCTTGGACCAAAGCTAGCTCGCCCACCCTGCAAAAGGGGGAGGGGGGGCAATGTAAGGGGGAGAGACTTGCAAAGCATTGTGGGATGCTGGGGGACTGCGTGTTAACTTGAAGCTGGAGGGGATCTGGGACAGAAGTTCAGTACACCTATTTAACCAAAATCAGTTTAGTCTGATACTACATCCATTCAGATTTATCATAAACCAGTTTTGGGCATTTTGAAAGCAGTTTGTGTGTACTGAGCTTCTGTTGTGTTACAGACTTGAACCAGTTTCTGATCACTTATACCGGTTTGTGTGTAAATTTCTCTGTTCCCAGTGTCCATTTTTTAATTATGGTCTGTATTCCTGAAACTACTGCTGAAAAATGACTCTATTCTAGAGCATTATATCAGTTGTCACTATAGTTCTCGCCCAGATTTCTAAATCTGTATCAAAGGCAGAACAGAAACATTTTAATAGTTCTCTTTTCAGTTTCTGTTTCTTGTGTTTACTGGAAATGGAGTTTAAAGTCTCATGTGTTAGGCAACTATCCTCCTCTCCAGTAAGAGAACTAAAGGCATTTTAGGCCTTAAAAGATGTAAATAAACACCTAAGCACCTAACAATCCAGTAATCTTATTAGTCTGTATTTTTCAAGGTCTTGCCTTTTACTTTCCAGATATATTGTTCAGTTGATTTTTGCACCAAAGAGCTTGTTGCCTCCAGCAGATAGCTGGGCTAAGCAAGATGGGTGGAGTTTCCTTTCAAGCAACAGCAAGATATTGCTCGCTATACAAATAATGGTATTTGAAATAAGATAATCAGGTCACATTTTTCAGCCAAAGGCAGCACACATGTTGGTAACCTGTTCAATATACACACGTGGTGTTATTGCATCTCCTCCTAGTGCAGTGATATCAATTCAGCATGCCATAGCAGATTATCGCTTGCACTTATTGAGAAGCCAATCTGTTTGACACTTGGAAGGAAACCGGGAGGCTTACAATGTTTATTATAAGCAGATGAATTCGATTGTTACAATATGAAGTCATGGGAAATGCTCAAACATGTTGTTACTCTTACATCACTCAAATGTTCAGCAGCTCACACCCAGGTTATTTCTTGGCCTCCCCCACCCATGCAAGCAATAAATGGTTTTCACATAAATACTTTTCTCATTGTATGTTGAGCAACACTGTCGGCTACCATTTGCAGCAACACTTTACCTACCTAATCCATACTTACACCAAAAGCTAGAAAAAACAAGTTCTTAGCTTCTTCTTTACTGGAACAGTGGATAATCAGTTAATATATTTCTAAGAGTTTACTTATCCAACATAAAGAATTTCAGAATTCTACCTTATTCTAGACTTCAGTGGAACTAATGTGCTAATTCCCTTGTACCTGGCACTGTTACAATCCATAATGTTTCAATTATCAGGATTTTGTTACCGACAAAAAACAGTCTGCTCACCCAAATCTAAGAAGCAAGATTCTACATGGGCTAGATGAGAGGATGATCCACACACACAGGTGCCAGCAAAGGCGAACTACCTAAACAAAATAAGAAAAAAAAAAAAGGTTAGAAACAAACCAAACACCACATTTACTTCCTGCACTAAATCTACCTAAACCAAACACCACCTATAATAAAATTAAAAATGTGGTTTTTATTTAAAGCAAAATGGGTCAGAAAGAAAGGTGCAAAGGGGATCAGGGGGGTTTAATGTGATTGCTATTCTCTAGATGAAAAACACACCACATCTTAAGCTTTGAACTTAAGTGAAACTTTGGATATTAAAGCAAAACATGCTTCTGAAGTATGGATTGATTGGCTTTCCTACAGGAAACCCAATCTTTAATTCATACCTATACAAGTGCATAGTGTATAAACATTTACCAAAAAAGAGCAACCCTTAGGAGGTGCATGTTTAGTGTCTTTAAATATACTTAACTGACAGGCTTTTGGCTGCAGGTGATTTTGGTATGGACAAAGGTTAAAGCACAAAACACTTTGTTTCTACTTCCATCACATCATAAACTTAGTCCAATATTGGAAACTGCATTGAACCAACAATTTTCATATATTCAATGTTTAAAGCATCTATGTTATCTTTAGCAACTGGCAGTTCCTGCAAGCGAAACTTAACATTAATCTTTACATAATAAAGTGGAAAAAAAAAAAACCATTAATGCTAACTCCAGACACAATATTTCCTGGGAAGCTAAACCAACCCAAGCCATCATAATCAGAGTTGACAGCTTTACTTCATCATCATAACATAAACCACTGCTAAGTATCACTTTATGAAGTTCAGGAGTGGCTTTCAACCACAGAACACATCCCAACACAAAACCAGGAGACAATCATGGAAAAGGGTAGAGTTCACCCTGAACAACACTGCAGAGAGACTCTAAACCAATGCCATATTACACCAAAAGGATCTGCACAAATGGCTTCTCTATCTTTGCGATAACTAGATAAAGGCTTTGCAAATTTTGCATGCATGCATCCAACAGAGAGCAACAAAGAGATGGGAGAGGTGTTAAGCGGATGTTTTGCTCCCATAAACATTGTGCAGGTAAATAAAAAAGCAGATTATTTGCAAAGTGCTCAGTTTACTCCTACCTTAGTCTGATGTAAATCCCTGTTCACAGAAGCAGTCCTGAATTCTAGACCAAGGATGGAATGGGAAGCACCCAAAGAGAAGCACCTCTCTTTGGATGCTTGTGGCCAGTGGCTTTCTGGATTCAAGGCACGCCTCCACAACTTTTCTGGTACCCAATTTCAAAACAAATGTATATATTATAGTGTCTACCTCATTGAAGAGGGGCTGGGCAGTGAAGGTGGGGAGGGCACAGGGGGGACAGAGAATTGCCCAGGCAGGGACAAGCCTGAGCCTGCACTTGTTTGTCACTTCATACATCACAGTACCGTTTAAAAGGATCTGGCAGCACCCAAGGCTGCCCTGGCACCATGGTTGAGAATGACTGATTTAGGCTGTAAACAGATGCCTCATTTGAGGCAGGCCCTGGGACAGAAGAGGAGCAGCACAGCCCTTTACACACATACCTTTCCAAGCTGCATTTATCTCCTCTGCCATTAAGTGCCCAGGCAGAGCACACAGCCTGCCAGGCTTGTCCCTGCATTAACTGACAATTTGAATGGAGCTTCAAATCAACTTGCAGAACTATACGGCGTTGTCCCAGGAAAAAAAAGTCTTCATATTTTCTCTCATGCTTCACAGGTACTTCAAATGGACTCCTACATGTCTAGGATGCCAAGACAAAAGGCTTTTGCTAGGGAGACCTTACTTCTATTTACACCCTTGGAAGGCCTACTAGGAACCCTGTCAGCTCGCATCTTCACAGGACTGCAAAATTAAGCCTTCACACTTCTCCCCTGCCCTTCCTACAGACCTCTCCCCTGCCCTTCAAACAAAGCTTCCTTTCACTTCTATCAGCAATCTGTGCCACCTTTGTTCAGTCTGGTCCCTTGTTAGGTTCGCCTGGAAATGGCTTATTAGGACAAAATTGGTTCTACTGCTTAAAAACAGTTCTGGTTTTGCCTACATGAAGGTCACAGGACTTTTAATAGTTACAGCACTGTTACCAGGCTGCTTTTTGCTATGGTACATTGTACTTAGTCTTTAGTTCCTTTTAGGCAGTTTCATCCCCTTCAGATAACCATCACGGGTGCTTATACACATGCATCAAGGCTGCTCCAATGTGCTGTAATTACAGCATGTCAGAGCAGACTCGATTAAATTGAGTTTGCTGGAACATGGTCGTTATTGTGCTCCAGCAGACTCCAGCATCACATGCATCAGCATCCCCGTGCCGAAAAATGACAGTGGGGGTGCTTCAACTATAGCTTGTTCAACGAGCCATCATTTTTCAGTGTGGGGACACTGATACATGTGATACTCCAGGTGCTTTAGTTAGAGCAGCTCTCCAATTAAAGCAACCCCTCTTCCCGCACTCCTGGAGCAATTTTATGAACGCTCCATAATTCTGAAATGCCACTCTGCCCATACAGAGTGCCTTTCATTCATGGCTTTCAAAGCCCTCACAAAAATCTAACTAAATCATTAACATTCTTCACATCTGTAAAAAGGGATGTTTAGGAATAGACTCTGAGTTCACGGAAGCCAAGGGGAGAAAATAAGATGGAGGAAGAGAGAGAAAACACTGAAACCCTGTACCCCCTCCCCCATTTTATCATTAGACAGAATTCCCTCAGCTGAAGGCCAGAATAGAAACCAGACACACACACTTAGTAATTTCAACATACTTTACTGGAAGGAAATGAAGTGCTTGTAGAATAGGAACTACTCATGACTACAGACTGCCTGAGCAGTTTGGCTATAAACATTAAGCACACTTGGAAATTCCCTGGCAATATTGCTGAAGGAACAGACATTTCCTGTAATTTTCAGAAACATTTTATATCTCCCCTCCTTTTTATTCTTGGTGGTGAGAAGGGGGAAGGAAAGGAAGATGCCATATTACAGTTCAATAAAATGTGAATGAACCACCCAAGTTTGAAGTGGAAACTTCACACATGAAAAGAAAGGCTTTCACCTCCAAGAAAGATGGGGGTTTTCTGACACTTAGAAAACCTATCTTATCTTTATTTATTTACAGCATGATTTTTTTATTTTAATTTTTTTTTTTCTGGTATACAAGACAGCCTTCCGGTCCCTTTTTGCCTATTTTCTGATTTTTTTCATGCATTGAAAATTTGGATCCTTTATTCTAAGCTCACTGCTATCAGGCACAGCAAAGTAAAGATGAGGAAGAAGGCACCCTCCCTATGCCTGAAGAAGGGTGTTTGTGCCCAAAAGCTTGCAAAAAACCATTTTCCCAGCTGTTTAATTGGGCTAATAAAATATATCACATTTACCCAAAGAACCTCATCTGCCATCCTTGCTTACAGTCAGCAGAGTTAAATGATAAGGAAACTAGTGTGACATACCAGCTGGAAGCTGATGAGAGATTGAACCTCTGAGCATAGTACAATGGCAGCATCCCTACAAGGAACTTAGCCCCTTTGTCTTTCTTAGCAGCTAAAGAAATACTGTTTCTTAAGAACAGGTGCAGGAATCTTTTTTTGTTGGTCTGTGGGTAGTAGGTTTTTGTTTTCTGTCTAACAGAATTTGTCAAATCTATTTTTTCTAGACTTGAATGACTAAGCTTTTGCTCATCTTCCTATCCTCTCATCAAAAAACAAACTTCACCACTCAGTGATGTAGGGAAGATTGACAGCTATCCTCAAAGTATCTAAACTGGGAAATAAACAACAGCTGTGCCTCCTCACACGGCCGATAAACGTTGTTACGCAGAATTTTTAAGAATTTTAAGTCCGAGATCTCCTACAGTAGGGAGGCCTGGCAACACATTCTACAGCTATGATAAAATGACAAAACTGTTTTATCATTTCATTTCAGCTTTAGTATTTGATTTTAAAAAAAGAGAGAAAAAAAAGGATGTAAATGCACAAATACAAAATTAAGCTACAGCAGTGGTTTTCAACCTGTAGTCTGAAGACTATGTCTAACAGCTCCACAAAAAAGGACTATGGTCAACCAAAATTATGTGAATACCCACTTGATAAATTCAAAGGGGCATCCACACCTCCATTTGAAATTGTTTAGGTGAAAAAAAGTTGAAAGGTTGAAAGCCATTTGCCTAGAGTTATTAAGTACTTTGCCAGTGTCAATGGCTCTGAGCTTTTGAAATTCTAGTAACCCCCTGGTTTTAGTAAATTAGCCATGCTATCAATCAGCGTGACACCCTAATTTCCAAAACAAAAGTTTTAAATACAGTAGGCAACTTGAACATATAGCTTCAACAGTTAAGAATGATCTACAAGAACAGAATTTTCTTTCAGTCTTCTGTAGCAGGACAGATCAATGCAAGTAAGGATTTTGTATTTCATAGCCTCTTTGCTAGGGAATAGATGAAAAATTAACACCAATGGATGCTTAATAAAGGAAAACGTAAGTACAGCAGTTCCAGTTTTTTATTCTGTATGATCCCCTCTTTCATAAGCAGTCTTCTACAGAAGAAGAAAATAAGACCTTTGAGGATTCTGAAAATAGTCCATACTCAAGGTTAAGACCACTACTGTAAATGAAGGGGTATTATGACTGTTTCTTTTGAAAGTGCCTGAAGCAAAAACCAAGGGAGAGATTCTGAGAGAAAATTGATCAAATAAAGCAGGCCACAATAATAACAACACAGTGAAAAAAAAAAAAGGAACTTTTTCTGTGGTAACTTCACAGAGGAAGTAGAACTAGAAGAACAGGATCTAACCCTTTATCCAGGGGACCAGAGCACATGAAGCTAGGATACAATGGTGGTAAAGAAGTGCTGAGGGTGGGGATGGGACCCAAAAATTCTTTGGGTCATAGACAGGAGGGGCAACTGGTATTTTAAAAGCTTTTCCCTGGAATTAAATTGTTACAGTGAGCAAATATCTCGACTAAAAGATGCATCATGCTGTCACTGTGAAGCAATGAGTTAAATATCAATTGATCTTTCACCCATTTGAGGAAATGACACTAGCTCTCTTGGAAGGCACAGAGTACATTCAACCCATTCATATCAGGGCATGAGAAAAGCTGAGGAGGAAATTTTTATTTGAAGGACTGTCAGCCTTAAATAGTCTGCTTCTTCCTGCTTGTATTGGGAAACACAGTACTGTATTGCACGTGTCCACTTAGCTAGCTCTAGAGAACATTAAAAAAAAAAAAAATCTGTCAGGCACCCATTACAAAGGTAAGTTACACCCATTGTCAAAACACGTTCAAGACACACTGCAGGTTGACTCCAAACCTAAAGTTTTGTATCGTATGTGGTTCTTTTCCTCCTACTCTTTTATTCCTCTAGAAGATAAAACTTAGCATTAGTGAAAGAGCCCAGAAGAAAAATCAACAGATACAGCCATGCTGTCAGAACACTTCCCACCAATACACAGGGGAGATTAAAAGGGATATTAAGGGTCCAGAAAAGTCAGGTTGTGCTTTAAGCCCATCCTGCTGTCAGCAAAGTAAATACATACATACTTAATCAGATTTCTTTCAGTCTCTGCCACATGAAACTCCTAAGAAAACATGGCTGAGAGCGCTGGCAAAGCTCTGCATAGAGAGGTTGTAGCCAGCTATCCTGTGAGCAAACGCAACGCTGATGGCCAATGAAAACCTTGCTAGAACCTAAATGGGCCCAAACTACCATTACGCATGCACGTACACACGTCTCAGAAACACTAGACCAATGCCGATTCTTCTATTATTATACGCTCTATTTATAAATGGTGCTAGGAATTTATTTGGTATTGCGCTAGAGAGTTCAAGTTCAGCACTAATCCCAAAGTTAGTGCTATACTCACTAGAATATCTGGCAGAACAGACATGTCAATCATGTGGTTACTATGCCATAGCTGAAAAGGCTACAGATAATATTTTGATAGAAACAGGTGCATTTTAAAATTCAAGCTTCCACTTCGGGTTCCCCTTTTGGGCTTCATATATAAATACCTTTTGTCTAAGCTTGCATTGTCTATAACCAAAACAATATTTTACTCCTCAAAAACCAACCCTCCCCCCAGAAAACCCCCAAACAAAACAAAAATAGAAGAAAACACACCTGTTACACAATACTTTCAGTTTGGAAACATTAAAAAAGGAGCTTGCATTCTCTGTCCATTATTATGTTTATTATGTTAATGTCTTATGCTTCTGTCATTCCATCAGTGGAAAGTGAGAAAAGCATCATATATAAAACATCAGTTCTATGCTATCAGGAATCCAATATAAATTTATAGAATAACAAAAATAGGAAAAGAAAATAGGAAAATATTTACTACTGTGGAAGAGCCAAGGCAAAGTTTAAACACTTCTGGAAATCTCACCCTAAATTGCACAGCCTCCCTACTTCACAGACAGTGGAAGAATTGATTAGTTGTCAGTGATGACAGATTTTTCACTCTTGGTAATACTCTCTCACGTGACCCTTTATTTATACATGACCCCAGCAATAGCAAAGTGCATTTCTTAAGTTAAAAACCAAAACCAAGAAACCAACTCCAAAGCAGTTTACTAAAAGAAGCACAGCCCAGAATTCAAACAAACTAGAATGTGTATTTACAATGAAAGGAAACAATTTAGCCCCAAAATATTTCAGCGTTAAAGTTCCCAAAAAGTTATTACAAATAGATCAAGACAACCCTCAAGCAAGCTCCTCTGATGGCATAATTTAAAAAAAAGAACAAAAGTTAACCTGCTCTTGAGATGCTCATAAGAAACTAGCTGCATTTCAGGGCAAGTCCTTCCTGAAGTTCAAAAGGCAAACATTTCAGGTCTTTTAAAAGAGATATCTGGGCATAGCCTAAGACTCCCAGGTGAACTGTATATACAAACATGCTTGGTTCTTTTTGTGTGCGTGTGCATACATTTCCATTCTCTATTTTCTGGCATTTCAGGTATACTGCATATAGTCACTAATCACTTCCTCCACTTGAAAGAACAAGGACACAACAGGGAAAACCAAAGGGAAAAAGTCTGCAAAGGAGATGTTCCATAGTCTTTTCTGACAGAGTTAACTTATACGTTTAATCAAATGCAAGAAGCAAAGATGGAAACAGCCAGCTTTTTCAAGCTGCATATTGTACTCTCAGAAGGTTTTAGAAGTGACTTAAGGATTAGGTTAGTTCTGCTTTGTGGCTGAAGCTTTGGTTTTGTTTTGTTTTTTTACTATGAACTCACCATGATGTCAGTCTCATGTTCAAACATGCCACATTCATCAGTGCATGGGTTTCCTGGGAGACTCCTGCAGCTTTCCTTTGTGCTCAGTGCTGCTGCCAGATTCTTAGTTCATACTAAGCTGACTCAGGCATGCCACTCTAGTTTCGAGGGTGTTACACTGGCTTCCTATTAAAAAAAAAAAAAGATACTGCACTGGGGCATTTTTTTTTTTAATTCTGCACAAATTAAAAAGTTTCAAGCCTCTGGCTTCATCCAGCTGGAAGAATCCTTGGATAAGCATCTTGGTTAGAACACACACAATTCCAGGGTCTAGAAGCAGGTGCTCTCAGCTGTTTGGATCTTCTATGGCTTGTTCTGGAGAGATCCTGAATAACCTTAAGTTGCACCTAAACTCAGTGGAGTTTTGAAGGCACATGGTGTCACACCACAGTATGACACCTCCTTAGTTTGGAGAGGTTTTTTTTTACATAATGTAAATGTCTGTGTAAATAACGATAGCTCACCCGATTATATAAAGGTCTTAAGATCTAAAAAACAATTATAGTTTTTCCAGCCTTTGTTTCAGACATAGTTCTTGCCAGTAAAAGCACTCTGGGAATTCTGGCATGAACCTTGGCTTTAGGCATGTGTTGCATATTGCCAGGCTTGGACTTAACAATAAGCTTTGAACACTGATGGCATCATACAAAGCTTTCAGTGGGCTTTGGATCAGGCCTCAACGCAGTAAAACACTCCAAGTATCTCTGGCAGAAACCAGCAATTTTGACCCGCAAATAAATAAAATCTATACCCACTGGTATAGCTGCCTTAACAACAACTGAATTACTTGCATCTCATTACTGAAGAAAAAAAAAAAAAAAAAAAAAAAAATTTCC
>NW_017729022.1:109626443-109640148 GCF_001723915.1 Gavialis gangeticus
AAAAAGATATTTCCAGCACTTAAAGTCAGAAAGAGGTGGAAAGTGTCACAGAACAGGCTACTACAGCATTTGTCAGAAGTCTACATTCTGTTAGTCCAGTTTTTGGTTTTAGACTACTGGGTACAGGGCATGGGATTTTCATTTTTGGGACACTACACATTTTGTTCAGTTCTGTGGAACAACAACAACAAAAAAATATACACACACACAAATTCAGTAGTACAGTTAAGATGATATCCTTTAATAGATCACAGCTGTTTCTAGCACTAGTTTCAACTGTAGTGTGGACAAAGTTTATGTTCTCTTTCCACTGACTGGGCCTCCCAAGCTAACATTTCACATTTTCCTAGTTCTGAGGTTTGATTTACACTGCATCAACAAAACAAGAAGGCAAGCCAGGTTTCTCAAAATACACAGATACATTTGGGGGCGAGGGGAGGGGGAAGACATCTGCTGTTCAAATTGTCACAGTGGATGAAGTAGACTTGATGCAGTCATCCCAAATCCAATGAAAAATAACATCAGCTAGACAGATTTTTGCATAGGTGGAAAACCTCCTAGGCTTCCCTGCTGGGAATTTTGCACCCGATGGAAAGCCCCAGAAGTGACTGCCAGCTGGTTATAGGGTAAGAGAACCAGTCTTTAGCTATAAAAAAAAAAAAAGAGGCTTTTTGGATGGGGATGCCTAGGTGAGAAACCTTCTTGGAAAAACAGAGGCTGTTTCCCAGGCCTGGAGCACCTTTCTGACTCGAAGAGGAGAAGTCTAGGGGATGTGTGTGTAAAAATGGATCAAGATGGGTGGGAGGGAAAAGCAGAGATATTTCTGCCCCTCCAATGCAAAGCTTGGGGAGGAGTGATTTTCCTTCCTTCATGCTTCTTTTTCCATCTAAACACACTGGGACAAAGAAGCATGTGCCAGGGCACGTCCTGCTGGAAGCCTACTGCCCCCTTCCCCCCACGTTTGGCATAAATCCAGACAAATTAAAAGATCAATTGCACTATAAATTAACAGGGGCTGTTTGAATGGGGGGGGGGGAAGCTTTTCAGTCCACAAGGTTCATCTAGCATACCTCCAGTTGTAGAAGCAGAACAAGAAAAAAAAAAATTAAAACAAGTAGGCAATTTTCCAGCAGGAGTGATATATTCTTGAGCCAGTGACTGACAGGCCCAGTCTTCCCCACACAGCTGAAAGCCAGCAGAAGACCCACAAGGGTTAGAGTACACGGAAGTACTATTAAAACTTTTAATTAATACGGCAATCAAGCAAAGGGAGGAGCAGGGGTTTTAGTACAAACAGACTCCTTAATTCCAAATTAGTTATAGAAGGAAGTGCTGCCACTTATTAGGAGGTTGGTTGAACTTCCCACAAGGCTGTTTTCCACTACTTGTATCTGCCAAATTTAAACCATTTGAAGTGAAAACAAAATCCTAAGGCAGGTGTCCATCTCAGGCTAAACTTCTGGAAAGTGTCCGCTAAAACAAAATGGGCTGCTTGGGAGAAAGTGGGGGGATAAATGTAGTTTTGCCCACATTATGTTATTATCATTTTGTTGAGACACTCTTGTGTTTCATGTTTTAAAGTTTGCTAGGGAGATCACCTGGGTGTGTGTGGAAGCTAATCTTATGCAATTCTATGGAAACTTGTCTAAATTTGGCCAATTGTTTGCAATTGCAAACAAATAGCAGTTGCAGAGACTTAAGAGTTTGGCAGTTAAATTCTCCAAAGACTGCATCTGCACTGAATGTGCCCTGGTCAAAGAATGCAGGGACTGAAAGGGACTTGCCTTGTAATTGCTGCTGCTGATAGCTGTGAACCACTATGGTCCCAGAAACTAGAACTAATGGAAGAGAGACCATTTCTTGCTCTCTCAATGTTTTTCCTGCTGCCACCCAGGAAGGAAAGAGGAGGAAGCATCCAGAATCAAAATAGTAATGGTGTTGCAAGAAGGTGGTATGAATAGGAGCCAAGATTGGAGGGGAGGATAGCAATGGTACAGAAGGGTGTAGCAGATCATAACATACAACCTAGGGGCAGATGGGAAGTGACCACTAGAGAACACTGCCTTACAGAACTTGTAACTGCTGTGAAAGTCCCAAGTCTAGCTATTTCTCTACCAGCAGCAAAGGGGCAAAACCACTGGCAAAGTCTCTCTTCCCCTCTTCTCCCCCAGTTCTACCAATTGGTACATAGAGAGGGTGACAACCTTCTCCTCCACAGATAATGGAAAGCACCTTAACTGTTTTACTACTACTTTTAAACTATGTGTGCCTACAGACGTGCAGCAAGGCTGCTCCGATGTGCTGTGATTACAGAGTGCTGGAGCAGACTCGATTAATCGATTAGGTAATTACCATGCTCCAGCAAACTCTAGCATCATGTGTATCAGCTTGTTTGACAAGCTTTAGTTAAAGCACCCTTGCCACCATTTTTCAGCACCAGGATACTGATATACGTGACACTCTGGGCACTTTAACTAGAGCAGCTCCGAGAGCCACTCTAATTAAAGTGCTCCCCCCTCCCAGAGCATGTCTATAAATGCCCTTTGTTCCTATGTATGTCATTGTAAATCAACAATGCATCCTAAATGGAGAAGTGTTGCTTTCAGAATTCAGTTTCTTTACAGGGACAGGGGGACCAGGAAGGAGGAACGAAGAGGAAATCTTGCAGAGGATGAGGGACATTTTCACTCACCACACTATACCTATTCATACAGGCCAAAAAGGACAGGCAGGTGTCCCACTACCAAGAAACAAGCCTCACCCACTTGCTTCTTCTCTGAACATAACCAAGGCCAACAGTTTGGTGCATGTTTCCCAGCACCACTGTTTGGGGCTCTAGAGGTAGACATTCTTAAATGTAGCTCTGGGCCACACTTAGGGACCCTATAAACCAGGGGTTGGCAGCATATGGCTGAAGGGCTTTGCTTGTGCCCATGCTAGTGCCGCCTGCTGCATCTACACTACTGCCACTTCTTCCTACTCCCCCAGCTCCAATACAGCTCAGATGGCTTTGGTGGTGCATCAGTGGTGTGGAGTTTTGCCTGCACCTGTGCAAGAACCAGGCAGCTTCAGGCTGTAGACATACCACCACTGCTTCTCCCAGCCCCCTGCTCGGCAGTGTGGACACAGGCACCAGCCCATGGAGTGCTTCACTGGGGCTAGGTATCTGCAGAACATGTCTGCATTGCTGCCACTTCTCTCCTCCCAGCTGGTGGGGAGCTGTACTGGGGCCAGGCAGCTTCCAACTGTGCCCATGGGGAGAACTGGTGGTAGCATGGATGCAGTCTGTAGATACCTGGCCCTGGCACACCTTCCCATGGGTTGGGACCCATGTCAACACCGCAGTTGAGCAGAGGAATGGGAGAAATGGCAGTGGTGTGAGCGCAACTCCCAGCTGCCTGGCTACAGCACAGGGAAAGCCCCCTTCCTTCCCCCACCAACTGCTGATGTGCTGCCAAAGCCACGTGGCTCATGTTGCACCAGAGCTAGGTTGTTTCAGCCCACAGCTTTGTAAAAGGTTGCTGGGCCATGCTCTAAGCTATCTGTAAGGCCTGGACATGAACAGAGCTAAAGCGAAATGGCAGAGCTTGTTCCTCAGTAGCGGTTGGGGCTCAGCAAGGATGCAATGGGTATTATGCTGGTCTGAGCATACCATTTTCCACTTCTGTCTGCAAATGAGGAGAATGGCCATCATCAGGCAAGAGATGAACTTCAGTCCATGAAGCTTCTATTTTCTCAAAGCAAATTCTCACGTTTGTACACCTCACCATATATGAAGATACACACTAAAAATGGTCCGTGTTGGCTATCACTACAGCTTTATGCACATTCCAAGATTTAATGGATAGAGTTAATTAAAAATGGTCTCACATTGCCACTGCTTCATGTTAAGTGTAAATTAAAAACAAAACACACACAACTGAATCTCTGCAAAATTATTTAGCACATCAAAACATCACAGCTTCTACTAGAATGGAAAACTGCCCCATATTACTTATCCATTTACCTAGGATGAAGGCAATTCGACCCAGACTTTGGTCTCAGAAATTAAATGCTGTCAGGTTTAGCCAGACCACTTCTCTGAAGACAACGTTCTCTCTCTGAACTTAAGAATCTTATCATTACTAGTCTGACATGCAGATGAACCTGTAACAGCTGCTTCCAAGCTTCTAGTGCACAAGGAGGACTAGTTTATAGCATTCAATATGGCAAAAGCATTTAAACTTTAGAAATACAAAGTCAGTCATGAATGTGCAAGGAACCTAAGGTTAGCACTTCCATCAGATTTCCTTAAATACACATCTTATCCAACTGTCTGAGTTCACCAAGAAAAACTAAGAATAGTTCAACAAAAAAGGAGCAGCAGTTGGGGGCTGCATTTCAGTGCTTTATTTGTTTCAATCAAGCTATACAGGATAAGAGATGCCAAGACTCCAGAAAGTCCTGGTTATTTCTTTACATTCATATTATTTGCCAGTCTATTACTGTAGTCTACTGTATAGTAATCAATTTTTGTGAATAAAAATCCATTTTGAAGAGGAGTTTTCTTGCTCAGTACAAATCTGGAGAACTAAAAGTTTTTGAAATTATGGGGAATGCTGGTAAAGCAAAACAAGTTTACGGAATACCATATAAAAAACTCCAACAAAAGTGAAGCATAGATTGTGTGTGAATTTTCAAGAACATTACAATTAAGCAAAGAGAAGAAGGAGCATAACATTAAATTCACAAGAAAAGCCTTTCAAAAGTTAAAATCTAAGATTTTCTATAAATAAAGCCCACAGTAGGTAAATATACACATGTGTACCACAAATAAATTCATGCAATACATAGCAGTACAAGGTATCCAAAAGGGAAGGGGGTCCGACAGAGAAGCAGCAAGCTTTCTATGTTTTGATGAACAACAATATATTTGCTTCTGTGGGCAACCCCACCAGTTTGATACCCCACTGCTATCTATCTCCAAGCATAGCAGCCACTTATCACATCATTGGATTTGGCTACACATTCACTGCTTGGAACAGCAGCTAGGAAGGAAGAGAGGTAAGAAAATATTTTGGGTGAAAGTTAGTTTTCTAAAAGTTTTTCTGTCAATTGCTGGAACTTACTGTACCATTGGCAAGAAGTTCCTCTGTTGACATACAGAGTTTTGAGAGAGAGAAACAAACAAAAAAAATCTGTTAGTTTAGCAGTGTAGAACACGCTTCTTTTGGATTTTTAATCATCCTGTTGTACTCCAATAAAATAAAAGGTGGTGATAGAAAGAAAACAAAACAAAACCAAGGTTAAAATCACTGGCCAATCTAAAGGAATTATGACATTAGCTAATGACATCACTTCAAGGTCATGTCACGATGCATTTGAGAGGTCATTAAATCCACAGTTAGGTCTGTTTCTAATCTTTAACAGTGCTTTAAGTTAACACTCTCTCTTCCCCTGTTTCCCTTCACAATACAATCATGCTTCTTTCATCCCTTAAAAACCTATCCCAAATTCCACTGGACTCATCAGTTTCCTTAACAACTCAAAGAACATTGAACATGCCATTTGCAACAACTAGAGATCCTCACGCCCAAGTCCATCCCAGGCCCTCTATACTCTCCAATATAGTTTCCACACCTTGAACTTCAGTGACATGAAGCTTCTAGTGACCCTTTCCCAGCCAAATATCTCAAGAAAAGCACTCTCTCCTCACCATGAATAACTGGTGCCTCCCAAGACTGGGGGTGGGGAAAAAGGGAAACCAGGCCAGTGAGCGAGGACTGCCTGCAGACACCAGCATCGGTGAGCAGGGACTGTTCATAGGCGCAGGCATCGGCAAGTGGCAAATTCCCGCAGACACCACCAATGGTATCAGCAATGTGGGGGGATGGGTGGCGAGCAGCAAGTAGGGACCACTTGCTGACACCAGCAGCCACATTGGTCGCTGCCTGCTTGTGTGGGCAGTCAGTGCTTGCCACCTGCCCCTCCCCCCTTGCCACCAATCTCGGGGGGGGCATATGCCCCCCCCATGCACACTCTACGTGTCACCTATGCTCCTCACCCTCTTTCAACAATCAGCCTGCTCTTTTTGTCCTTCCTCAGTTCCTTAGAGGGAATTTTCCATCCCCACAACTTTATTGCAGGTTCCAGATAGTCTCTTCTCCCTCTGCACCTTATTTTTTAAGTAATCTCATTCACAAACAAAACAAAACCCCCCCAGGTATCATCTTTCTGCTGAGGACTCACAGATTTCTCCCTCTTCATGGCCCCTAAAACTGTCGCTTTTATGTCTTTCCCATTTCTGACACCTCCTGTAAATACCCAGCTGTCAGCTCAAGCTCAGCATGGCTCTTAATACTGAGCTCTTACCCTCAATCATTATGGGAAACACTGTTATCTTGCCAGCCACTCAACCCTGTAACCTGGTCACCATCTTCAAATCAGACCCCTCTTTAAAACCTCATATTCTGGCCAGGCCTAAATCTCACCAATTTTTTCTTCCTAGCATCTTGTAGCGTGTGAGTATGTGCGTGTATGTGTTGTATCAATGGCTCTCACCCCTTCACTCCCTCCCCAGACCAAGACCCACATTAGGAATTCTTGGTGACAATGACTGTATTGGTACCACATCTCTCTCTTTTTCTTTTTAAATGTGGAAAGAGATAGGAAAGACAAGATGAATGAGATGGAACCTTCCTGGAATGAACATTTCTAAAGCTTAATAATTTAAAGTTACTTTAAAATTCTCTACTTTTCATTGAGGAAAGGAATGGAGAAGAGAATCAGAATAATAAAGATATTAGTAAATAGTGAACTTTTAGTATTTGATCTTGCTGGGCCAGACTCCTACTAGCTAGAATAAATCAGTACAACTCTACTGAAGTTAGAGGGCTGCATCAAGCTTTTAGGGAACTGTTTCTAAACCAGCATCTACTGATGCAATTCCAACTTAGCTGCCCTTCAGAGCATAAAAAGACTTCAGCTCAGATACTTTATTGCAACTAAAACCTTGGATTTTTACACATTTTCATTACAGGTATAACTATACAATTGGACCCATGACTTCCTTGATTTAGTAGCATTATTCAGTGCTTTGGGTCAAAACATGAAGATGAAATTATTTTGGTGCCATCACAGAAGGATTCGGTTTTGTACCTATGAGATTGGAAAGGGATTCAGAGCTTTAACCCTCCTCCAAAATTTAGCCAAGGCAATATCTCTGGCCTTTGTGGCAAGGTGCCTATTGCAACAATGTTCCAGAGAATGAGCCCTCGAGTATTTGCCATTGTGAGAGGTAGAGGACGAGAGAGATTCTATTCCAAGACAAAAACAAAATGTAATACAACATGTCAAAGCCATTTATGACTTTTACACACTACACAGTAATCACTCAGTAACCAGCAGAATGAAACAGCCAGTGAAAAAGCTGAGGGTAGAAAATGAAGGATAAAACTTATCTTGCAGTATGATACACTATTAGTTTGGCAGAATGGGTACATGAACTGGAATTTAGCCTTCAAAGTGAGGCATGACATGTCAAGGAACATTTCACGCTTAATTGTTGGGTGTCTCATCTGAATGGGAACTACCAACCAACAATGCAGGGGGATGGGACTATTGGTTTGCTACTTCAGCCACAGTTAAGCTACGGAATAATAAAGACCACAACATAATTAACTTTGACACATTCACTGAAGAGTCAAGTCAGAAGCTAGCCATTAAAAAGGCCTGGGGGGCTAAAAGGAAACACAGAAAGAAAAAACATATAGACAAAACAAAAGTAAGGAAATTAAAATTCTCAGAGTCAGCTGGAAGCTACTTAAATACTTAAGGTGTACATGCCTCTTAACATGGGAAGCAGGAAGGCAAGGGGATTGGGAGGGGGAAAATACTTAAATGGCAACATTTAAGGATTATTCAACCCAGGTGAGCAAGCTTCTTAAAACAGATTTCCAAAACTTAGTGAAGTAAATAGAAAGAATCCTAAACCACAGCAAGTAAAATAAATAAAAAACAAGAGCACAAAAGCTATGGAATCAACAGGTCTTCTGAAGCATAAAGAATTAAGAGAACATTTAAGAAGAATATCAAGATACTGCTGATAAACTTAGGAGTCTCTTTGCAAGAGTCTTCACCATTCAGGATGTTGAGAAAATTTTTACCTGAAAAAATAAGGTCCAAAATTAGGCAGTCAAGATGAAATACTACCAAATATCAAGGGAAGAGGAGGAGAAAAATAAAACGAACTAGGACCAAGTTCCCAAGATCCACAGGATGTATATAATTATAAAGGGAAATGAAGAATGAAGCGACTGATAAGAAAATATGCAAACTCTCAGTAAAAGTAATTTGCTCCAGAAAGACCGGGGAGAACACGCGTGTCAAGCCTGCTGCAGAAGATCCAGAGATTCTAGTTAGTGAGCTCCAATTCCGAAATCAATACACTGATTTGAAAGAATACTTAAAACATAAAAGTATGGGACATTTAGAAGAAGCAAATCAGCATGACCTTGATGAAGCAAAATTGTATTTCTCTAATCTGTTAGGGGTTGGAGTTTTGGAGGGTTTTTAAAGAGTGAATCAGCCAAACGGGGTCCCAACCCTCCCCCTACACACAATTTGAAGTAACTTATCTACACTTTCCAAAAAGTCTTGGGTAGAATCCATAGCAAAACGTTACAGAATAAATCTAACCCTGGAGCAGGGAGTAAACAAAAAACAACAACACAGAAACAACACCCCCCGCCGGAAAAAAAAAAAAAAGGATTGGAAACAGAGACAGACAGACAGACAGACAACAAAGTATATAGTGGTAGTCAACATAGCCTGTCACCAAAGCAAGAGATGCTTTCCTGCTAAGTGCTTTTTAGCGAGGGATGCTCCGATATATCGTCTGGCTATTGGATCAGCACTGATAAAAGAATAAATGATATTATTGGCTATCAGATTTTTATGATCATTGCAGCTGATAATTATGGCCACATGCTCAGAGCATGCTGGCGAGCGTAGTCTGGGCCCCATGCTCTGCTGCTGGTCCAAGCCCGCAGCAGACGATAGGTCCTTGTGACCAGCGGGAGGGGGTGCTGGGAAGCGTTCGCAGGGCGCCATGCTCAACAACAAAAGGATTTTTAACAGCTCCTGCTGCTGTTGCTACCATTACCATGGCAGCACTGCACATGCAGGAAAACAACTGAGCACCGTGGCTGCTGCAGAGATGTTGGGTCGCATGCAGGTAGTTTAAGGCACTGCACGAGGGACATTCTGCTTTGCTGGGTACCAGGCACCTTTGCGAGAGTGGCTTCTCCCTGGCTGCCACAGGATCTCAGTTGCATGGGGCCTGCCAGTACTGAGGCAGTGGCATGCTCTGGGGCTCCAAACGCACCTGATGCTGCTGTCCACACAATGGTTTACCCCGTCTGGCAGGGACAGCAGCACAGGCTGTGCAGGAAGCAGGGCGGCAGGTAGCAGCCATGGGTGAGAGGAGTATGTGCATGGGAAGAAGGTGGTCACCACCTTCCTCATCAAGGGCCTGAGCAGGCAGGACAGGGGGTGTGAGAGTGATTAATGCAAAACAAACAAAAGAAGGTTTATTTATGTCAGTAGTTTAAAAATACCTTGCAATATTACTAAATATTGGTTATTAGATCAGCATTGGCTGATACAGTTGGTTAATTATTGCCTAATGGGTATCAGCCAAGAGCATCTTTACTGGTGCACCCCTATTTTTAACATTTAGGTATGACCAGCCATGAGGCAGCAAAATTTCTAAAAAAAGAAGTTATTTAGATGACTCCAGACAATTGTGACAGACTTCAAGCTTTCCTAAAGCCAAATTATCATTATTTTACTAATTTTCCTAAAGTCCATGTCGACAAAAGCAAGTAACATACACAGAAGGAAACAATCTGTATGCCAAACAGAATAATACACTCAGGGCTATCTACATTACAAAATTTTGTCAAGAGAAGCTGCCTTTGGCTACTATGTATGCCATCAACACACATTTGATGTAAGCCAACAAAACCTAGCCTGCAGGTTGTTTGAAAATAAAGCCACCTCCCTGAATGATAGGCAGCCATCAGTAAAATTCCATTGTGCCTATTGTACAGTAACAGTGATGTCAGTAGCAGTAAGCCATTGACTCCTATCCAGCGTGCTCTACATGTGCTCTACAACAATGGCAAAACTAGCTAATTGTGCTTAATACCATAGCAACATAGTACAGCCACTGTAAGCTGAAAGAAGTTTCACCAGCAAAACATTCTACAGTAGACATGACCTTGGGAAAACATCTGGACACTGTTCAACTAAAACAAAGCGCAGAGGCATTCAAAGGAAAAAAGGACCACAGAATATGCTGAAACTACTAAGCCACTTAAGGCAAAAGTGTACCCTCACCTGGGCTAGGGAAAGAAATTACACATAAACCAGTATAAGTGATTGGAAACTGGTTCAAATCTGTAACCCAATAGAAATTCTGTGCACATAAACCATTTTCAAAATAGCCAGAACCAATTTAAGATAAACCTGGATGGATGCAGTATCAGACTTAACTGAGTTAGGTTAAATCAGATTATTGAACTTCTGCCCCAGATCCCCTCCAGGTTCAAGTTAACTCTCAGTCCCTCAGCATCCCAGGATGCTTTGCATCTCCCCAGCAACCTTCCCCTCGCAGGCTGAACAGGCTATCTGCTCCAGCCAAGCAGAGACACACACTCCAGTGCCCCCTGACTTCTGGCCTGGGCCACTCCAGGCAGGTGGCTGTATTTTGTGGAATCAAACATGAATGTCAGTTCACTTGCTTATTGCTTCAATCTACACAGCTTAGACTAACCTGAGAAGACTGAATCAATTCAGCCTTGGGCTTTTTGACTCTCTGTATTTAGCCCTGAACACTGTTCTGTTTCGGTAAAATCTGTTCACATCTGGTAATATCCAAAGCAATTAGAGACAGATAAAGCATGCTACTAGAAGTAGACAGACTTTCGTACATAGAGAAACTGAAAAGAATGGTACCTTTTGGTTAAATGATGGGACATGTTAGAGCTATACAAAATACAAGAATGGTACTAAGAAGGTAAAAATCAGGCATGTCTTTTTCCCCCAACTCCTAATAAGAAGGATCCTGGGAAAGCCAGTTTTCACCCACTATGGAGTTCCTTGGTCAGCCCTCTGAGGCATCAGTTAGTGGCCACAGTTGCATAATATTGGATTGAATGGATGCACTCAATACAGCATTTTTGGGGCCTTGCTACTGAATCAGCACTGTTTCCTAAATGTTTTTTTGATGCTTAAGAAGCCACCTACTGCATAGGTCTGGCTCTACTTGGTTTGAAATGCAAGAACAATATGAGGACATATCTGCCAGGCTGCCAAAAATATTTAATGGGCTGTCTCTACTTCTGTTTAGAACATGACTTTACATACTATTCTCATTCAAAACATACCAAAATGCTTTATATTGTTAAGCAGCTTGTAATTCATCATTATGAGACACCAAGAGTGAAATAGTCTACAGAAGCCTGTGAGATCTAGGTAACCAGCTCAACCAATCCAGGTGCATAGTGACTAATAAAGGTTGCTACTAGAGAGAGGATTTTAAAAAGGGACTATATGAAATGAATTGATGGATACAATCTTGTTTCCAGTGTATACACTCCCATCACATCTATTGCCATCTTGGATGCCTTTTCTGGCTGATTTATAGAAAAGCAGGTACAGGTACAGAGAAGACACTAATACCTTACACCAGATGATCCCTTCGGAACAGGCTTGAAACACCATGGGAGAGACCACCCGTTGACACAGCTCTTTTGAAATGAATGGACCTACATTCAGTTCTGCTTATGTATAGCTGCCTGAAGACCTTGCCTTTTGAAAAAACTGTCTTTAGGTCAGCAGTGACAGAGCAGATTGGCTGGAGGAGGAAGGGAAGAAGATTCAAGGAATATTTGTTTAAACATCTAATGCAGTTTTTATAAGCAAGAGTGAAAGGTATAAAAAGTTATCAATAATACTATTCTTAATTAAAGCTCATTGGGACACCAACCATTTCTTGAGTGTCTGCAAAGCACTCATCCTGGCTGGAACTTGGGAACACCAACCTAATACAAAATATTAAGGAATAATGAGAACATGGCTGTAGAAACTTACACCTCTGTACCGTGGATAGACAGCATCAATCTCCTAAACTGGACATGTTCTAGAAGACACAGTACTCACTACTCACTTTATACAATATAATTGAAAAGTTCTTAATTAATTTTTAGGGTAGCCACAAACGTATGTGCTGTAAAGATTTAAAAAAATAAATGGAAGTAAGCAGAGGGATGAATTAAATAATTCATTTATAAAGGAACATTGCTGACTACTTATATATTTCCTCCAACTAGGATGCATTTATATGACATGTCTTTAGAAGGACTAGAGAGCAGGCTATTTGCGGCATACTGTCCTTGGGCCTTAAATACAGAGGCTTCGAGATGAAATGGACTACATTTATGGTGTAGCACCTGCAGTGCAATCAATCTGTTAGTTGCCTAAATTTTCTTGTTAGTATTTATAAAACACAAAGCTGGGGACAGGGGGGGAATATATTCTCAAAGAGCTACCACCTATCCTATCCTCACTCTGCAAGCAAAGTGCTGACTATTCACTTTAAATTATACAGAGTTAAACCACAATCTAGGCTTAGCATGTTACAAAACACAAACTATGTGGTCTTAAAACAATTTAATGTTACAGTCAGTTAGCATTAATACTTAACTGAAGCTTCTTTGGGAGATTTTCTGTTCAACCTTGGAAGTCTTCAAAGAGGAGACTAGACATATACCTTGCTGGGATGATTTGATCTCAGCAGTATTCCTGCCCAGAGCAGGAACTCAGTGATCTTTCAAGGTCCCTTCCAGCCCTTAATTTCTAAGATTATGAGCCAGCCAGAGGCTACATTAATCTGTACTCCCTAAAATCCATTGTTGGACCATATCTAGAATAACCACCATACATTAATTGTATGTAACAAGTCAATATTCAAATACTGTAATGAGGAATAACTTATCTTTACCTATTAGCAGAGAGTCAGTCCCACTAGCCAGAGAAAAAAAAAAAAACAAAAAACACCTGTTCTATTAGCACCCTAGGACTCCCTACCCCCAGTTGAAAGGGATAAAGGACCATTTTTAACAGCACAATGTAAATCATAAACATTCCATTTCAAACAAACACATACTATACTTCACTATGGCCTTTGGTGACCAGGTTTCATTCTATTTTTCTTTTCTGTACTAGTTCACAGCACATCTTTGCCAACACTGAGCTCAATTGCTTTTTGTGTTTTTTGGGTTTTTTTGTTTCCTATCCTCATACTGTGGCCTTCCTCCCCTAAAAATACATTCCCACATGTTCTTTCCTCCTTTACTTCACCCCATGGGCTTTCTTGGAAAGCACTGGCAATATGAAGTTGACCTTATTACCATCATTTTCACAGCTGCCTACCGGGCTGTGAATTGCAGGAGTGGAAAGCCATGAGAATAAAGCAGTTTCCACCTTGTTGCAGTTGGGTGGCACTAGAGCTCAGTCCATAAAGGCTTCAGGTTCTGTGCATAATTATAAGGACCAGCAAGCTGATTTTGGATGGCTGAACAAAGGTTGAAGAAAATGGTTTGATGGCGGAGGGAGAAAGGGGGGGGGGGGGGGGGGAAAAATATTTTTTAATAGTGAGGAA
>NW_017729022.1:109640391-109649763 GCF_001723915.1 Gavialis gangeticus
GGGGAAATATATTTTTGAATAGTTGAGACAGATTATTTTGTAGCTTACATTCTGATGATGACAGCATTTGATGGGGAGGGGGAGCACAGGAAGAATGGAAAGAATCCCACTTTCCACATACAGATATTTTTCAAAGCCAGCCAATTTCTGGCAAAAAAGAGAATTGTAGGTATTCAAGAAGAAAAATCACCCATGTACCTTTTATCACCATGGATGTACATTCATAAGAGACCCCATGGACTCTAGGATAGAGCATAAAAGCAGCAAGTATTCAGATAACATAATGATTGATCCTACTGTGGAACGATATTACCAAGAAGCACAAACATTAAGCACAAGACAAAAACAAACAAACAAACAAACAAAATGAAAGACTTTTTTAAAAACAAGGGAGAGTTCAAAAGCCTTTACCTGATCCCTTAAGTAGAGCTCATTTCCACAGATATATAATAATACATTTTCTCATCTGAGAGGCCTAGACTAAGCATGTGTTCCAAGACCTCTAACTTCAACAGGACTTGTGACAGTCATCTCAATGCTCAAGTTTAACACACAAATCATGACCAGAAACTACACTTGTCTATACTAAGGACTAAAGACTTGCTAAACATTTCTTCAAATCTTATTCCTTAATACTCCACCGCCCTTTTCCCCAAGATTTTTTTTTTAAGACTTCTCCCTTTAACAAATTAAGAACTATTTCCATAACCTATGTCTTTGAAAATTTCACAATGGTTCTGGGAAAGCAGATAGTCCTGCAAAAAAAGCTTGGCACTCTTTAAAATTCCCCAAACAAACATTGTGTCTCTTTAACCAAATGTTTGCTAGTAATGTCACTATTTTCAGCTCTTTTGAAACAGCTGTTACTTAGCAGCACTGAAGAGTATACAGCCTAGAGGTTTACAATCAGAACAAGATTGAAGATCAGGTCTAAAACTAAGACAGAAATGGGTGTGTGTGGGTGTGTGTGTGTGCACGCGTCTCCCCACAGTTCTTTCCTGCTGTTCAACACCTTTATTGCTAACTGTGAACCATGAAATCTAAAAGTGACTGAAGGAATGCTCCGCCTATTTTCATGCAAAGTCTTGAATATTTTTTCAACACCTGGATAAGAAAGATGTTGTTAGTCAATCACTGATCATAAAGCAAGAAAGATGCTGCACTTTTGAAAGATTTAAGTTAAAGGACAGATATAGTTTCACTTAGCTCTGCAGACCTTTCATATTTATAGATATCTGGCTGTTTGAACAAAAATAGCTAACATACCTGCTTAATAAGCCATTAAAAAGCACACAAAGTACTTGTCATTAGCTGTTCTTATCACTTAAAAGTAGTGGTCAGTAATAACTTGTATAGTTCATAACATTGTTTGATAAATAAAACACCTAAGCTTCCCCAGTCTATAGGTTTCATCACACAAAGAGCAGTAGGTAGAATACTACTGTGCATTTCCTCATACCAGAGTAGATCACACCTGCATAGTGTTGTTAAAAAGAAGGCAGGATAGATTCACACCATATAAAACAGTGATTCTCAACCAGGGTACCATGGCACACTGGGGTGCCTTGAGATCCCTTCAAGGATGTCACATAATGTTAGCACTGTTACTTTTACAAACATGATTCACAGGATAAACCTAAAGTTCTGAAATAGAAATCCACAGCTGTGGCCTTTGCATTCTTTTCAACAGAAAAAACTGCTCTTATTTTTCTGTAGACAAAACAGTGAAAACTGAGAGCTGGCACTCTCCAAGGGGTGCTTCAAATCAATCCAGGGCTGCTTCAAGTCTGAAAAGGTTGAGAACTACTGTTAGAGAATAAACAAACAAAATAAAATATAGCATGCATGTTGTTAAGTTACACAACACTGGTTCATGGAAGGGAAGACTTAAAAATCACTTAAATTTAGCTCTCAGAATGGATGCTCAGCTAAATAATCCAATTTAAAATGTGCATATCTTCATGGAATGGGTGTCCTGGCAAAATAAGCCATAATGCATATTAACGTTTTCACTCCTACCAATCTTGTAATGTAAACACCTGCTTTCCTATTTGTGGAGAATGTGGGATATTTGCCTTTTTTTTTTTTTAATAAAATGTGACCAAACTAATCCCTTTAATATGGTGCTACTTGTTACCTGTCCTCAAGGAGTTAATTTCTTTCCAGAGATATTCAATGCAAGTAGGAAACAGGTGATCAGTGGATGCCTTTGCCAGTTTGAAAGAGGCAGAGACTGCCCATCCTACCCAGCCATGGCTGATTATCAAGCATTTGAATGTTTATCTGGAAGAACAGATATACTAACAAAAAGCAGTTAAAGAAAACTGGTTTTGCCAAAAGGGCCAGTAATGAAGCGATGGATCACAGGACAAAGCTGTTTGGGCAGTCATAATCCTTTACTGGTCTACCTCCCTTTTAGATAAAAGGTAAATACAGAGCATAAAAGAGCAAAATCCAACCTGAAGAGGCTGCTGGGCTTACACCACTGTTGGCAATTAGACTGGCTCCTCTACGTACAGTAAGGAGACTTAACCTTGAACTCTTCTAGATCTTGGCACTGGCGTACTATGCACGCTGTAAAACCTAGTAGTCGATAAAAAGAAAACGTTGGGCTATTGATCTTCAGTATTATTTTTATTGGCCACACTCTTCTCCACTACCTTTATATAACTCTGGACAACATCCATTCTCAATTTGCTTGTCTCTTGGCCTCTGTGTTTGTAGTCAAAAACAGAAGTTGTTTTTATCAAAACTGTGATTTAGTGTTTTGGATAGCATTCCAGACAGCATTACAGCAATGAGATGGATTCTGCTATAGTGCATAGTGCTGTTTAGGCAAACATGCTCTTAAATAGATCTCACACTCAGCCTTTGAAATTAGAACTTGTTTCAATAGGGAAACAGCAGGTTGGTTAGAGCACTCAGGTTTATCTTAGTCCATGGGAATGTATTAGGGTGTTGGTCAGCAGCCATAATTACAGCCACCACAACTCACGAAAGGACCCTACCATCTTATTCAAAGACAGCACCTAGAAGGAAACATTTCTTGCATCACTACTCTTCTGGGCAGACTCAACATTTATATCTTCACTGAGGAAAGACCCAGATGCCAGCATGGGATTGGAGTCTTTCAAACCCAGGCTGAATGATACTAACTCCAATCTTGTGGACAGGCGGGTCAATAAATAAAAACTGTCTATTAAATAAATATGTGATGTTCATATTCCCCAAATAATAACTCTTTTGGCCTTTAACAAGTCTTACTATAAAAGCTAATGAAAAAAATAGAAGAAAAAGTTTATTCAGGGCTGAGTTTAGCTAGAGTAAGGAGTGGAGGTGGAGGGAAGCTACTCTCCTACTTTAAAGAGCAACATCTATGCTATACATGCAGAGCCAAAGCTTTCTAATCCAGCATGCTGAATACATACTAGTTATTCAAACTCAAGAATGTGTGTATAAAAGGAATTTCATACAATTAGTCTCTATTGTCCTCATTTTATGCTCTCTGCAAAATTTCTCATTTCACATGTTGCTACTACCAAGTGCGCAAAACAATCTTTTTTTGCCTCCAATTGCCACTGAATAGCATAAAACTAGGAGACAAACAAGCAAGGTTGTTTAAAGGCTTCACATGCAGAAATCCACTAATCTATAATAAACAGCTCCTTTTCACAGATCACTGCAATAGAGCAAAATGAAGTATAATGTAATGAAACTCAAATTTAATTTCAAGGTCAGGAAGAACAAAACAAAAAACTGTGCACTAATATAGAGCCAAAATTTAGCATAAAAGAAAATAGTTCCTATTTTCTAGGGATGTCTTTCATATGCTATTTTGGTAGGTTACCACTCTGGATATCATTTACAGAGATTTTTTTTTGGAGGAGGAGACTGGGGGTGTGCGCGCAAGGGAAAGAACCATACGCATTTCATACTATTATTATTCATCTAAAAAAAACCCACATAACACTTGTTCTAATTCATCTCTTCTCACATAAATCAGTATTTGGCAAATGTAATAACATTAGAGAAAAAGTCTCATCTTAAAAACAGAGAGTGTAACAAGTAAAACTATATTTGAAGCTGTCTGTGTAAGGGATTTAGCCTAGTCACTGAGAAATAGATTGGACAGATCACAAGTCAAAACTAGTTTCAAGTACATGACTGAAAATAGATTTCTTTAAAAATTACTGGCCGAAGGTGCACGGCAAACACTGTGACAAATGAGAGTACAGGCCTTTGAAGATTTCCTCAGGTTCAAGGCCCCTGCTCACAAGTTAAAGTTATAAGCAGTGATTCAGGTGGTTCATTCAGCACAAGACAAGAAAACAAATAATGAAGCAAATAAATCACTGTCTACACTTGGCGGGGGGAGAAAGCCTCTCTCTATCCCTCTCCCTCCCCGCTATTCCCCAGTGCAGCCTCACAGTAAACCTTGAAGCACTAAGGCAAATAACTTATTCTCTCCTCCCTTGGCCTGCCCAATTATTTCATTTACAGTTTCTAAATCTGCAGGAGTATTTCATAGGAACACAAGATGGAAAGAAGCCAGTCTCCTCGGAGCCAATTCTGAGTAGATCAGTCTTGGCTCAGTAGCAGACCACATAGTACAGCAGAAGGAAACAGAAGGCCTTACCCCCTCCTTCCCACCCTAAATGCAGACTTCCTTCTGTCATTGAGGAAAAGTAACCTGCTGGTGGCCAACAAGGTCTCCACAAGAAATTTCAGCAGCTGCCAAGAGGCCATATCCCTAAGCAAAGTCAGAAAGGCTCTCACTACACTACAGAAATTTAGAAAAAAAAAAAAAAAAAACCCAAACTTTTCCTTAAAAATTAATGTTTTTTTCTTCCAGACATTAAATGAAGATCCATCTAATGAAAGGTTCTGGCTTGACAGCACAGAAAGCCAAAACCCTCTATCCAAAGTTCTTGTATAGCAAGGAAAGTGGCAGCAGTCCCTATCCTAACAGCATGCCTTAACTCACAACATCCTTTAGTAGTCAAAGCCAGTTCAGATTCCAGCCTTCTCTCCCCACTCCATGGCACCAGGTTTTTTTGGCACACTTACTGAAGTCAATGGAGCTGCACGAGCATAGTTATATAGGTAAGCCCTTCAAATATCTATGAGAAACCAGACTGAGACTACTCACTCCTTATGAATGCCAGACAGGTAATAATGACTTCTGCTCACTACCATGAAACAGACAGGAGAGGCTTCATATTAACACACTGCCCAATGCACACATCTTTTGTCCCCAACGTATCCATGCAGAAGCTATTAGATGCATACATATTACCTAGCCAACTGACAGTTACAAAAAGTGACTCTCTTTTTCTGATTATTCGGTATTTTTCTTTGTAGAACTTGCAGAACACAACGCATGTTTTGAGCTTTTTCTGATGCTGTATTTACAAGATTCCAGACAAAGGGCCCATTAGACCAGACATGTCAAAAACTCCAGCAGAAGTCTGGGGGAGGTGGGAAAGAGAGAGACTCTCTTACTCCAACACACAGATATCTAGAAAGCCAAGACTGGATTGCAACTGTACACATGGTTTAAATAAATGTACGCATGGTCAAGCAACACTCAACAAAATGACCACAGAAGCTCAAGAGGTTTGAAAAGGATCCATGACTCTCGGGGAACTGAACCCACACTTCTTGTGCAGAGTGCAAGAGTGGAATAGAGGAATTGCATGCAAACCACACCTTCTTTCCCAGTAGGAGAGAAGAAATTCTGATGCTTTCCTATATAGAATTTTCTGACTTCCACAAAGATATGTTATCTAACCCAACAATATTGTCAGATAAGTAGTTAAATAAATACTGAGAGGGGGAGTAGCCGGAAGCATAGCGTTGTGTTCTGTGAAAACAAACTGTTAATCTGACCTGCCCTAGAATGCACAGGCATCCTAACTTTTTCTTAGGACAAATGCGACCACCTCCACACAGCCTACAAAAGGAACTTACCCTGGTTTGCTTTCCATTGTTTCTCTCTGCTCTGGGATTACCTACATCATTTATTATTCATTGTATATTAAAAACCAGCTATGCAAGTTAGTAATGAAGGAAGGCTATGCTGAACTGGTCCCACTAGTGTGATGTCAGATTGGCGTTGCCAATCCTGTAGCTTGTTATGCAATAGATCCCCTAGGGACTGTCAGTACTCAGGGCACGGCTCGTGATTTCCTAACTGTTTGTACAGTATCAGGAAACTCAACTGTACTAATAGAATAAATTTAAAAAGTGGGCTCCCACCTCAGTTTCCTTGTGTCACTATTGGGCCCTGTTCTGCAATTTGGGATAAAGTATTGGTGACACAAACTGCTCCCAAGATGCCACAGGAGGTGAAGAGGACTGACTAGAGATGGAGAAACAATTTAAATACAGCAGCCAAATCAGGTGCTGATCTTGCAATGAACTCTGCCTGAACACAAAGCTCATTTTTAGGATGGATGCTTAGGGAAGCAAACAATCCATTTCTTTTCACCCATGCAGCTTTGAAGTAGTTCTATGGGAACAGGGGAGAAAAAACCTAAAGTTAGAAGTACTGGTTAGTGACTACAGCCACAGTTTAAGTGCAGGTTAGCATCTTGTCTGGATAAGTAATCACATTCCATTGGTCTTTTTCAGGTTTTTGCTTGCTTGACAACAGGATTTTACCCAGTCTCAAAGATCCGAGAGAGAGATGGAATTTATTTATCAACTAGACAGTACAGGAGACACAAATTACCAATAGGTTGTCTATTACAGATTGGAATAAGTCTTACATTAGCCCTCCAAAGCCTCAATGGAATGAACCATTTAGATTGGTCCTAGGTAGAAAGACAGGAGAATATTCTATGCTCAGTTTTACCAGAGAATGTCTAGTAATATCCAAGGCCCCAACCACCTTGCACACTTCTAGCTTCTGCCAAGAGAAATGCATGTCAGACTGGTGTGAGAAAGCCCGTTGGTGCAAGAAATTTGCCACGGCACAAGGCAGCTACAACCTCAATTTTACCCATGCACTTATATGTGGCATAGACCCAAAAGTGCATTATGTCGAGGGCAGGGTTAATAGTCAGGACATCCAGAAGATCTGTATATTGCTTCTAACAGGAAAGCTCCCATGGACAGTTAAAACCAAGGGCAAATGTCTCCATTACAATAATAGATGCCTCCACTAAAACAGCAAAAGCAAATGTTAGTAGTTTTCTTTCACACAGTTGCTCTGGTGTGACAGAGGGCAGATTTTCTCATGCTACTTTCACCTGGGTGACTGTAACGGAATATTTGATAAGCCTAAATTTGGGAGATTTATTTTTAGTAGAAAGTGAGTGATCTGGATAAGGGATAAAGTACGCTGAAGTTTAAAAAACCCTTGTGCTGTCTTTTTGAACATTTACACTTTTCATAAACCCCATACAGTCCTGCTGCTACCACCTAGAACTGACTCGTTTCTTTTCCATCTTTCTTGCTGCATTTCTTCTTCTTTTTTAATCTTATCAGGTATACACGGGCACTAGTGTGTTAGCAATATTTGTATATTGTATACAATACACCTCTTGCAGATTTTTATTTTCTTAGTTTCTCCTACCACCACCAAGGGGCATTTCTGGCTAGCAAAGAATCTCCTTTGGAACAGCATATTTTTAAGTTTTGAATAGCTCCAAGAAATTGGGGAAAAAAAAGCATACCTTTAAAAAAAGAAAGAAAAACATATGCATTTCCATCATACCTAATTTGAAAAACAGACTTGTGAATGCTCCAATTTCAAGTGAACCAGCAAGGTGAACATCATACAAAGAAATTAATTCTTAACATTTCTCCACCCTCCCCCAAAATACACTAGTTTAAATCAACTCCTGCTTGTTCAGTTGTGACTTCATATTTTCAGCGTTTACCAAACCACATACTGCCAGGAATAGAAATATAAATCCCAAAAGCAAGCAATATAAAGATGACCAAAAAAAGAAGTCACAGAAAGAACCTTTAAAGAAAAAAAAAAAAAAAAGAAAAAAAAAACAGTTAAAAAACAACATCAAGTTTAAAGTGCGCTATTTTTTAAATACTGGATATACACAGATTGTTTGAACAGAAATTAGACCCAACTCAACAACACAAGTAAACTTTACTATCTCCTTCATCTAGGAGAAGGAAAGTAGAAGAGGGAGATAAGAATAAAAAAAGACAGCACCCATACTCAATTTAAATTGCAATCATAGTAGAAAAACAAAGATTTCTTAATAGCTTAGTATCCTTCATCGTATGTGGAGCCAAATACTGAAAAGGCTATGGCTGGCCAAATTATGCAACAGATTTATCCCATACACTTTATGCTACACATGCTAGTGAGTGAAGGTGTTTTCTTCATTTTCCTATCGCTTAAGAGTTTCAAAAAAAGATCCATGGAAAAGTCTGAAGTAACCATTCCTTTTAAAACTATTACAATCAGACCTAGATGGTACCATGTTTACCATTCCCAAATTTATCTAGATTCCAGATTAACCCCTCCATTTTAATATATTGCTGAGTTTTAATAGTAAATACAATTTAGTGTAGTACTTTAGCAATTTCAAAAATGTTTGCATCTTAAAGCCTTTGAAAAAATTCTGATTATTTTCAACAAATTGAAAGCATATTCAGATGCATAAATCCAAGTAATTAGTTACCATACTTGGAAGGCTAGAATCATTGCATTCATACATGAAAACTAATACAAAATATACCAACAAACTCCTAAAATATCCTCTGGCGATTGTTGCAGTCATATTAACATATACAAAAGTCCCCCCAGGTTTTTATAAGGAAGCCCTGTTTTTTTCTCTGTCTGTTCTCTTTAATGCATGGGATTTCAAACAAGAGACAGGTGGCCATGTACTTTTCAAAAGGCAAATTAAAATACACATACACACTCCCACTTACAAACCAGCTTGGAGTGTTTAAAGAGAATCAAAGACCTTTAACAGGTTGGAACCTGGCACTTTAAAAGTGTGTCTGAGGCTAATAGCTTTCTCTCCATATCATAAGAAAAGAAGGATTGCAGACGGGCGAGGAAAACAAAATCTTTTCCTTAAGAAAAAGGGAGGGAAGAAGAAGAAAGAGAGATATGTGGAAAGAAGAAATGAATTCAGGGATGTTATAATGCCATCGCTATGAGCAGCTTCTACCCCTGTCTTATTCCAATTCATTTTCCTAGGATCTTCCTTTGCTCCTGGGGCCTACACATTAAAAGCAGCACCCACATAGAGAGAGACAGATCACAAATCCAAAAAACCTACAAGCAGGAGTATGGGGGAAAGGAACAGTCCACTCTGGAGACCTTAGTCCGGGGAGGGGAGAAGAAAAATAAAGAGGGCAATCATGTCTTACTTAGATCCCACCTTGATG
>NW_017729022.1:109650559-109651321 GCF_001723915.1 Gavialis gangeticus
CCGGGGGGGGGGGAAGAAAAATAAAGAGGGCAATCATGTCTTACTTAGATCCCACCTTGATGTGCTTCCCACATCTCAGTGGGGTGAAAGGGGCACCCCAGATTGAAACTCCTAGGATAGAAGGGAAGGGCAAGATCTCCCTCAGCCCCCTCTGCCAGCCCCCTCTCTGCTTTCTTTCCAACACTTACTGTGTTCCCCCTTTCTCTCTCTCTCTCTCTCTCTCTCTCTCTGGTGTTTCCTTGGTAGGGACAAAAGTTGCCACCAGCCTCTTCGCTGCTGCCAGAATCAACTTTCTCTCCTTCCAGGCGCTGGGAAGCTCTCCTCTCCTCTCTCTCTGCTCCTTCTTCTTTAAAAGAAAAATCCTTATTCTGTTCTTTTTAAAGGGGGGGGGAAATCTGGGTGCTGGGGGGGGAAGAAGGAGGAAACCCTGGGAGCTTTTCTTCCCCCCCCCCCAAAAAAAAGTTGACTTAAAAATAAAATTGAAGTGGGGAGGGGGGGAAAGGGGGGCGGGAATAAAGGAGGAAAAAGCTTGGGGTTTCCAAAAGGAACCAAACAATTACTAATAAATAGTTAGAACAAACAGACACAAGGAAGAGGAGGAGAGAGAAAGAGTTTTGCTGGTCAGTAAACTTCAAGCTGCTGGGATGAGGTCATTGGTGTAAAAATAAAGAGATGGCGTCATTTGAAACCAATCCCAGTGAATGAACTCAGGCGGGGGGAGAGATGGGAGGGGGGAGGGGGGAGAGAGGAGCAGGGCAGGGC
>NW_017729022.1:109651783-109652325 GCF_001723915.1 Gavialis gangeticus
GGCCGGCGCCCCCGCCCCCGCCCCACACATGCTGGAGCACCGCGGTGCCCTCGTGCCTGCTGCCGCCTGTGCCTCCCGGGCGGGGGCCGGGGAGGAGGAATTCACATTTCTTCCCCTTGGACTGCGCGTTGAATACTTTTGTTTCTGAGCCAGCCCCTGGGAGGAGCCTGAGACCTGGCTTACAATGAGGCAGCTATTCAGCTAGGCGGCTGGGGCTGCTGTTGAAGGCTTCCTTCGTCCTCCTCATCTTCTCCTCTCCCATCCCTGAGGTGGTCCTTGCCCTCTGCTCACCTCTCTTTGCGTCCCTGCCTCTCCCTGCTCTTCTCCCCCAGCATCACTTGCTGGCCTCTGCCTCCTGTGGGCTAAGATCAAGTGTAGCTGCTGCTGCAGGGTCGGGGTGCAGGCTGTAGGTAAGGGCAGAGGCAGACAAAGTTCTTTGGGGAGATGTGATCTCTTTTATTTAGACCAACTCAAACAGTTGGAAAAAACCTTCGTTGCAAGTTTTTGGATATAAATATCCTTCATCAGGCTGAGGAAGCATC
>NW_017729022.1:109657325-109658009 GCF_001723915.1 Gavialis gangeticus
CAATCATGTCTTACTTAGATCCCACCTTGATGTGCTTCCCACATCTCAGTGGGGTGAAAGGGGCACCCCAGATTGAAACTCCTAGGATAGAAGGGAAGGGCAAGATCTCCCTCAGCCCCCTCTGCCAGCCCCCTCTCTGCTTTCTTTCCAACACTTACTGTGTTCCCCCTTTCTCTCTCTCTCTCTCTCTCTCTCTCTCTGGTGTTTCCTTGGTAGGGACAAAAGTTGCCACCAGCCTCTTCGCTGCTGCCAGAATCAACTTTCTCTCCTTCCAGGCGCTGGGAAGCTCTCCTCTCCTCTCTCTCTGCTCCTTCTTCTTTAAAAGAAAAATCCTTATTCTGTTCTTTTTAAAGGGGGGGGGGAAATCTGGGTGCTGGGGGGGGAAGAAGGAGGAAACCCTGGGAGCTTTTCTTCCCCCCCCCCCAAAAAAAAGTTGACTTAAAAATAAAATTGAAGTGGGGAGGGGGGGAAAGGGGGGCGGGAATAAAGGAGGAAAAAGCTTGGGGTTTCCAAAAGGAACCAAACAATTACTAATAAATAGTTAGAACAAACAGACACAAGGAAGAGGAGGAGAGAGAAAGAGTTTTGCTGGTCAGTAAACTTCAAGCTGCTGGGATGAGGTCATTGGTGTAAAAATAAAGAGATGGCGTCATTTGAAACCAATCCCAGTGAATGAACTCAGGC
>NW_017729022.1:109658778-109674653 GCF_001723915.1 Gavialis gangeticus
GCTCTTCTCCCCCAGCATCACTTGCTGGCCTCTGCCTCCTGTGGGCTAAGATCAAGTGTAGCTGCTGCTGCAGGGTCGGGGTGCAGGCTGTAGGTAAGGGCAGAGGCAGACAAAGTTCTTTGGGGAGATGTGATCTCTTTTATTTAGACCAACTCAAACAGTTGGAAAAAACCTTCGTTGCAAGTTTTTGGATATAAATATCCTTCATCAGGCTGAGGAAGCATCTGCAGTTGGTGTGTGCTCTTCCTGGATGGAATGAATAGTGGTTATTCATTTCCAACTATTTGAGTCGGTCTAATAAAAGATATCAGATTCACCCAAAGAACCTCGTCTGCGCTGGTCTGTTAGCCAAACCCAGGTGGATTGAAGTGGCATTGTGTAGTGGAGGGTTCACGCCTGTCCCATGCACAGCAGACAGGACGCCCTACAAGGGCACCTCCAGATGTGAATGGACGTTTGGTTTCCCCGGGGACAAGTAGCAGCAGTGCACCTTGCGCCACCACTACTTGTTCCCAGGGAACACCAGTGCCACGCATGCTTTGGTGTGCCACAGTTTGCCCTGGGTGAGGTACAGGAGGCTGGGGCCAGTGCTGGGCTGTCTCCATCAGCCTTCCCTTGGGTTCTGGGGGCCCCCCAGGGCTGCAGCCGCAGTGATTTCTGCCACACAGAGCCTGGCCAGCAGCGGAGCACGGCTTCGGATGGCCTGGCTCTGCTTTTCAGCAGCACAAGCTGGCCGAGTGTGCGTTGCTCCAGTATTTTTTTTCCATGGGTTTTTTTGATCCCTGGACATCCCATGGAAAAAAAACCTGGCACAGTGAACGCTCAGACAGCACTCCCTTGCGGTGCAGAGAACACCAAACTGTGTGGTATATGGCGCTGCAAACCTGTTTGCAGTGCCACATACCACGTGACCATGCTCATCTGGACATGTCCTTAGTCTTGTAATTAGTTCCTCCATAGCTTGCTCCTGCAGCCATATGTTTGAGGGAAAGCAAAACTTAGGGACAGCTGAACCCCAAGCCTCAAGGCTTGGGCCTGCACATAGGATGCCTGCCAAAGGAATTGGAAGTATCTGAAGCCCCAGGCTGAAAAGTCCTGGGTGGAGAATACCTGCCAGTAGTAGAGCCACATAAGGTTTTTGAATAATTCAAAGGATTCTGAGCTGATCTGGCTAATTTGACCTGGGACATGAAAAATTTTCCTTAAAAAATAATTTAAAAAATGATCTTCCTACTAGCCAGCTTCCAGTGGGAGGATCTCAGCTACATGCCTACTTTATGGAAATGGGGGACTCTTCCCTAACTTATTCCTGTAGCCTTTGGTTAAGGGCAAGTGAAACACGGAGGCATCCAAATCCAAAACCTCCAGGCTTGGGCCTGCCCATAGGATGCCCACCAATGGATTTGGGAGTATTTGAAGCCCCAGGCTTAAAAGTCTGGGGTGGGTAAATACCTGCCAGTGGTAGTGTCACATATGGTGTTTGAACGAGTGAGTGTTGCTCAATCAAGAGGATTCATAGTGGATTTGTCTAATTTGACCTGGAATATGAAAATTAAAAAAAAAATCACTTGCTTGCCTCTGCCAGTCTCATCTCCTTTTTCTTTACCTACTTCCTTCTCCATCCTCTTCTTTCTCCTGTTCCTGAATCACAGGCCAGCTCAAAGCAGACCTGCTAAGTATCATCTAGGAGCACATCCCCACTGGGGAGCTGTGCCCCCATGCCTATCCCCAAATCAGACACAAAGACACATGCACACAAACCAGCCAGGGAGACAAGGTTGTGTGGACAGTGTTTCAGCTGATTCATTATTTCAGAAGCTGTTCAGCATGATGAAGATGATGGGTTCAAGCTGTGAAAGACCCTCTGCTCTTGCTTCATATTTTTTGGACTCTTTCATTGCACCCAGGTTCTGAACTAGCTAGAACAGTGATTCCCAGCCAGGGTGCCTTGAAATCCTTTCAAGGGTGCCATGCAATGTTAGCACTGTTAGGTATGCATACATGCTTACAAGTTAAACCCAGAGATTTCAATAGGAAGTCATAGTATTAAAAACATTCTGGCCTGTTGTGGCCTTTCTAAGTTTTTTAAAACAAAAAAATTGCTCTATTATTTTCTGTAGTCAAAAAATGAGCATAACGTATGAGCTGGTATTTTCTGAGGGGTGCCTTGAGTTTAATGAGGGGTGCCTTCAATCTAAGAAGGCCAAGATCCACTGAGCTAGAAAATCACTCGCTCTGTAGGGTGAGTATCCTAACTATTCACTTAAACTTACTGCTTAAAAATAATATTTCAAAAAGTAGTACACAAGTGTTTTAAATAATAGAAACGTAGTCACATTTTTAGGGTCTCTAATCCTTCAGCTGACTTCTAACAATGAGGGTCCTTACTTTTGAGGATTGTCTACTAGACTGGAACATGTCTGGGCAAAGATATGGCTGCTGTATGGCAAAAAACATTTTGTTCAAGTCTGAACTCTAGGAAGCAAAGAAGGAAGTAACAGGTCACCAAGCAGGGTACCTGACAAAGCCATGGTGGAGTCACATGATAAAAGACACTGAAGATCATAATAAAGAGTCTTTTACTAGACATTTTAGAGGATGCTTGTATGGGAGAATGGAAAAGAAGAGATGAAATGGAAGGAAGACCCACATGTTCATTCAGAGGTGAAACAAGCATATGGAGTAGGGGGTTCCTGGACTCCTTAGCACAGTGGGGGCAAACATTTTCAACCAAGTGCTACTCTGATCCCTTCCCCCACCAGATCAGCCATCCTGCTTTTAGATCGCTGTCCTTTGTTCCCTGTCCAATCTGGTGCTCTGTTTTCTGCTTCCTGTCCTATATGCATTGGCAACACGTAGGGGGTGCATGCAGGTGCATGTACACCCCCTGAGATTGTCACTGCATCCCCTGAAAGAAGCGTCACTGATGCTGCTGGCGGCATCTGCAGGCAGTCACCGCTTGTCACCCCCCGCCAACCCTCGCCGCCAGTGGCGTCTGCAGGTGCTCGCTACCCCCTGCTGCTGACACCACGACAGCCACCTGCGGGGGCTCCCTGCTTGCTGCCACCATGCCCCCACCACTGCTGCTACTGCCTGCGGGCAGTTGCTGTGCCCCCCCCAGCCTCCAGGGGCAGGCGTCGCTCATGCCTATATGCTACTGTGCTTCCTGCTTCCTCCTGGATCTGCCACATGCCACACACAGAGGCTGCCTCTGCCACCTATGACCTGCAGGTTGGCCACCACTACTTTAGAGGACTATGGCTTAAGTCCAAATAACACTTAAGTGGGAGAAGGAAGCTGAGGCAAAGAAATGTATATAGATCTGTTTTCTACTTTTCTACATCTGCCTATTTCTTGTGCTAGCTAGCTGAAAGAGGAATACATAAAAAGTTTATGTATGTATTTGCTTCAACACACATGAAGAGGTGACCTCTAAACCCAGAGTGCCCATGGCTGGTGGGCAATAGTTGATTTGTGACATATACCTAAGAAGTGTGCTAGGGAGGCCAAGAGCCAGGGATGCTGCCTGCTCAGACCAGAGAAAGCCCAAGAGTCCTGGGCCCTATGTAGTCAGACTCAAACACAGTAGCTTGGTGAGTATCCGGAGGAGGAATCTTTACAAGGGCTGTGCAGCAGGAAGGCAGAAGAATAAAAGAGGGTTCATCACTGCAACTAGTTAAATTACATGAGCATTCATTTTTATCGTGTGGGAAAACAAAAAAAGGTTTCACTATCATCATACTAAAAATTCTAATTTTTAAATATACCTTATATACACATTTCTTTATTTTAGGAAAGAAAAGAACAAACATAGAAAAGCTTAGAGCAGCTAGCAAAGAGCCTGTTTACACTTGAGAGTTTTTTTGGTATAGTATAATGTGTCAGTATAAATCATTACAATTATATCCTTGATTGTAACTCTCCAGCTGGAGATTCTTATTCCTGTATTAAAATGCCTTTTCCAGTTTAACCTATATCACTTGGGAAGAGCATTAACTTAAAGCAAAAAAGGATAAAAGTATCTCTGTTCAAAAATTAAGTTCTATAAGTGTATCTGTGGCTATACTGGTAGAGGTCTTAAAACCTTACATTGTAGATGAGTCTGAAGGTAAGCAGAAGTAGTTTAAAACAAGCTGGAGTACTTGTCCAGTCCATGAGAATTTAAGAATTTTTCTTGAGCAAAGTATTTCTTCCCCCCCGCCCCAGTTCCTGTTAACTCCTTGTTCCAGACTCCAGCTTAGACCTTTCTGCCTCTGACAGCTGGTTCCTGGCTCATCTTGGTGAATTTGCCCATGTCCCAGCCCCACAGAGCTATAGTTGCCTACTTTGCCCCCACCCCCGGCTAGTGACTTCAGTCTGGATTCTTGCCTCCAGGTTCCTAACTGTCCCCTTGACTCGTGGTTCTACCCTGTGGTGACCACCTATATCCTGGACCCTTATAGACCTTGCTTCTTGACCTGCCTTCTCATTTCCTGTGTCCAGTCTAGAACCTTGCTTCCCCAACCTTGTTTGTTCCTGATCCCCTGGGGTGTGACCCTCTAGGGTCTACCCCAGACTGACTATGTCTTGGCTGTATTCCTGACAACATTGCTACTGTCTGCCTCTGTTAAGGAGGTTTTATGCTCTTGGGAAATGTGTCCTGCAATTTATATGTTCTGTGCAGCTTGTTAGAAGAGATTCTAATTATCTTTTGAAAGATGTACATAATTTGAGCCAAGCTGTCAGAATCAATGAAGGGATTTTTCTGTCTGAGAGATTATTAGTGCTCCACAGCTACATTGATTTTTGATTGATCAGTTAAGCATTTGCAACAAGAAATCAGGTGATGAAAGACAATTAATGTAATGATGTATTCTGAATAATGGAAATGAAGGTTTGTCCATATGGGAAAGCTATTGCAAAATAGGTAAAGAGGTGAATTTCAAAGTGCAGCAGCTCTTTTCCACTAATTATTTGCAAAGATATTATATTCTTCATTAAGGGGGCCTATTCAACACTAGTTTCTCATTCAGAGAAACCCTGAGTATATTCACTCATCATGGATTCCATAATATACATAACCTAAAGTGTACTACTCACAACATTTTACATGCTTAACAGATATGGTGTAGAGCAAGAGAAAATGGGGATGTGGGTGTTAGAGTGAGGAGGGATGTGGGTTTGTGGGGGAGTGGTGTTGGAAGAGTGCAGGGAGTAATAGGAAGAAGGTGGAATGGGGCAGAGGGGCTTGAGAACGCAAAGGCATTAGGGATGAAAATAAGTAGGGAGAGACTGGGCGTGGGGTGAAACAGTAGGGTTAGGACCAGAATGGGTTTGGGAAAGGGGTTTAGAAGGAATAGGAGGTGAGAGGTGAATTTGAGTGGGTAACAGGGGCTATGGGGGACAATAGGAGCTGAGATATAAGGCCTGTCAGTCTCACATTTTTTACTCCTGTGTCTGTGCCAGGATCAGGGAGGGAGCCCTTTTTTCTGTCTTGTATGTATATACTAAGAATTGAGAGAAGCACAGACTTCTGTGCATGGGTGAGGGCAGGCTGCCACTGTGGTCTTTGCCCCGGGTGCCAAACTTTCTTGCTACAGCACTCCCTTTAGGTGTGTCAGAACCTCTCTTCCTGATTCAGGAGTTCTCTTGAATCCCTTCATGTGAGTGGAAACCTGGGAGAGGAGGAGGCTGTCTTTTGCAAGATATGAGATCCTCTCCCTTCTATTTAATGTAGTCCTGCAATCTGGAGAAAATCAGTCCCCTTGGATAGGGAGCTGAGTACAGGCTTTGACATTGGAGAGGGAGGATGAGAACACCCAGATAAATGGACCAATTCCCACGTCTGAGTTATTGTTTCAAGCTGTTTTTTCTCCATGGAGTATTCTTATACAGCTAAGACCATCTCATTGAAATGAATTGGTCTCCTTGAGGCTCCTGCACTGCAGATGGATGCACAAAAACCCTTCCCCCATATTGGTTTCAGATCTGGGATTTTGCATCACAACTCTGTTATCCCTTCCTGCTTCCAAGTGATAGAGGCATTCCTCACAGTACCAACAATTCTGTACCTCTCAATGGCTTCTCCAGGATTGTCAGGGACAAAGAGTGGCATGGAGGCTGGAGTGGTATGTAGATGGGACGGAGAGGGTTGAATTAATGGGCATAATGGAGGGACCGAGAATCCCCACAGTGAGAAGACAAACATGCAGTGCACCTCTGCAGAAAAACCTATAACATTGGGTTCTGAACGGAAGTAAACTTGATTCCTCAAGGTGTACATGTACTTCATCATACTACATTAAACACAGTGAATGCATTTGGAGTGCATGCAAGGGACAAGGAATGGAATAATGAAAAATTATTCTTGAGAAACAGCAAGCCTGAACAAATCTAATGACAACTGAGAAACACATTTAACAGGCAATATTTCTCACCTACTTCCATCTATTAAAACTGAGGCAAGATAAGAAAAGTAATGTTTAAAAAATGGGCATTGGTGTTCAGCTTATTATATTAGGATGAAATACACATTTTTATACACACACGCACACAAAATGGCTCTTGTGCACCACAAGTCATTCTGGTTTTACACTGGACTGCCTCTTTTGAAATCAGTTAACAATGGATCATATCTTTGGCTGGTAAAAAATAAACATAGCTCTACTGACTCTATAATAGCTATGCTGATTTATACTAGCTGAGTATTGGGGCCAGTGTGTTATACATATTATACAGTCAGTGACGAATAAGGTCTGAGATGTGTAATGCATTTATGCTTGTTATATGGACAATGTAAAATATCTGATGTCCTTAACCATCCTACAGCTCAGTGGTTCTCAGACTTTTTGGACTCAAGGGATCCCTCCGTGGACTTAAGGCACCCCTCCATAACTTGAGTGAATTGAGTAGCTCTTAATTTTAAAAATCCCCCCAGTTGATATATTACAGGGCTTACATCCATATATGGGGGTTGGGCATTAGGGGTGGGGGATAGTTCAGCCAGGGATAAGCCTTAACCTGGCCAATCTGTTTAGTTTATCTGATTATCTTCTCACATCTCACTTATCTCCTCACATCTAATCCTTCAAAGGATCTGGTGGCACCCCAGTGTGCCCTAGCACCCTCCTTGAGAACCACTGCTATAGCCTTTCGTTTTAGTTGCATGGGTGTTCTAGTCTTGTTCATTACCAACCTGAACTATTTTTTAAACAACATTTTCATTTTTGGATAAAGCCTAAATTAGTACTATGCATCCAATTACAAAGGAAAGGAAGTCCGTAAAATCGTTTTGTGGAAGGCTGAAATGTAATACTAATGAAAACTTAATAAACACAAATTCATAACCTTTTATAGGCTGAGCTAATATGACAGCCAGGAAATGCAGTTTGGCTCTCTCATATATTCAGATTTTCATTTACAAGTGCCCCTAAAAATAATTTGAAAAGTACCCAATTCTGTTAAACTCCTAATGTAAAGCAAGGACATGAATAATGTATATCTTCAGGTTAAAAATTTCAGGCAATGACTACAGATTAATGTTTCTGCAAAAAATGAGAGGGGAAGAGAGGGGGAAGGGATCTTAAACAGTTTTCAGTTTCTCATAATCAATTGTTTTTAATCTGTCTTCCTGCCTTTAAGAACCCTTTGAAACTTACTGATATCCTGTGTCCTGCTGATTTGACATATTTTATTTTTATGAAGGTACTTTCCACATTGCCTGTTAATGTTGCCATAACATTCAAATGAAAGTGTGCAATTGTTTAAGCAGCCTCTGAAAAAAGATGGATTTATTGTCAAGCCCACTATTATGAATGATGTCATACTTACTGAAAATGAACAATTGAAAAAATTCAAGCTAGGACAGAGATCTCAAGAGAAAAACGTTAATTACTCTTCATCCTAAGTATGGCAGGAAAAAGTGCAGGGTACTACTGTGACTTTTATTTTTAAGCTCTAATTTATGTAATATACAAACCAAGAAGGAGTTGACAACCAGAACATCAGTATTTTCACCTCAGTAGAGACACTTCCCCTCACCGCCCCCCCCAAAATGCTGTTTTTTGCTGAAGAGTTTTTTATTGTGTTAATACACCAGCAACACATTTTCAGTTTGGTACCAGACAAATTATTACAGACAGCAGAGCATGTCAAGAAAAACAGGTGAAGATATCAGTTTACATGGAAAATAAGCGTGTGAAGTTTTCAGAGCCTGGAATTTTTATTTTCAGGGTGCAAGGCTAACACATGCCTGTTTTAGAAGCACTTAGTTAAAAAATCTTAGGTGGAGGTGGGGTGAAGGACTGATCATTTATTTTTACTCTATCTTGATTGCAGTCCAACAAGTGCAGGAACTTGATGGCTCATATGTGTTAAAGATAGACGCTGTCATCCAGTATCTACCAAGTTTGATTAAAAATCTTACAGAAATAGGGCTTCTCAAGGGATTTTGAGTACTTCCTGTTTCTAGTTAGGTTGGTGTTTGTGTTTATGGTTATAATTAGAACAAAAACTGTGAGCGTATTTAAAAATTAAAAATAAAGTTTGTTTCTTTTTTTTAACCTTCTGAAAGGATTTTTTGGGTTATAGGTAAAAACTTAAGAGAGGAAAACCCTAGAGTTAAAGCATAAGATTGACAGTTTGGATGCCTAGCTTCTGTTACTGGATCTGCCATAGATGTCTGATGACTTTATTGTGGTTGCAAGTGCTTACCTTAGATCTGATCTTAATCTGTTGACTCTCCAATGACAAAAAATTAATTTAATCTTACTGACCTAAGTATGATGAGTACTGAAGAAGAATGTGCTCACATATATACCCCTGTGTTTATCAGAAATTGTAAGTAAATGATATGCAGTCATGGGGGGGGGAAGATTTTCTAAGATAGGGAATTCCAAAAGGAGCATGGGGGCTTTCTAAGACGCTTATTGGGGAATATTGGAGCCTGCAACAAAAACATGTAAGGATAAATCTTGTTTATTCCCTCAATATTTCCACTCACTGAAGTACAAAGTTAATGCAGTTTGGATCTCAAAGTATAAATTGGAGGGAGGAGGAGAGGGGTCTCTATGGCAGCTGTAGGGGGACGATCTCATCTAATTATCATGTTCAAGTTTGGATATATTGGATCATTTATTTACTATTAAGTCAACTAATTCAATTTTCAAGACATTTTTGTAACTACATCTGTTATCTGAAATGATTTTTTTCTCATCGTTCCAGCAGAGGACTGACAGTCAAACTTTCTGTACCCGTTTCCAATTCTGACATTGTCACTGTGTACTGTTTGACAAGTCAGTTAGTTTTGCTCTGCCTCAACTTTTTCCCCACCCAAAAGTAATATGCACACACTCAATCTTGTCAGGCAGGTTGTATAACAGAAAGGTAGGTGTCTGTGTTGAGATGAATTAAGGTTGAGAGTATGCATCCGTACCTTTAAAGTACAAAGACATTGCAGGGATGGTGCAGTTATACCCAAACCGAGCGTCATAAATGCAGAAGGATGAAGTTTACACTCAAAAGAAATTCAAGCATGTTTAAGGAATGTATACTTGACATCAATTTTGTACTGGAGATAGATCATGGAATAACCACATGATAACAAATAAGGCATTTTAGGGGGTGTAGTTCCAGGTTAGGTTATATCCTTTTCCCCCTCTGTAGCAATGGAAGGGGCTGGTAAGGTCGCCCCCTCTGTACTCAACATCAGGGAATCAGAGCACAGAATTCTTAAATCAAGAACGAGTAACAGATATGGCTGGAAGCATATCTCAAGAGTGTCTGAGCTTAACTCTCATTTACAGTGAGGCTACCTTACACAGCTCTTGCGTATAAAATGGTTCTAAAATTTGTCTAATATATATACATATACATTCAATTTAAGGCCCATTTTCACTGCCTCCTGATGGAGGGGGGCTTCATCTAAATGTCTTCTTTTCTTTAGTATCCTACAATGAGTAATCAGTGGATTGATGTGTTTTTTTAAAGTTAAATGTGACTACAAAGAAAGACTAAATCTTATTTCACCTTCAAGCATATAAGGGGCACTTGCATAGCCACATAGAAGCATTTTTTGGGAATTTACAGGGTCTAGAATCCATGGAGCTAGACTTGCTCTGCACTTCTCTACTGAGCGTGCTCATTTGGCTGCACTGGTCATGCCTGGGGGGAAATGGTATTTCCCAGGTACATGCATGCCTCCATGGAAGCTCTAAACTTCAGTCACAAAAACACCCAAGACTTGTGATTGTAGGTTTGACAGGGGAGGATGTCAGCCCTCCCTGCTGCTAGCACAATAGTCAAGTGGCCACCCTCTCTCTAGCCGCTTCTTCTCCTCTACATAGTCCCTTTTGGCTACCCAGCAGGCAAACCTCCAGAGGAGAGCTGAAAAGTACTCTGGGAAAGGACTAACTCATGGCCTGGGGAGTTGGAGATGCAAGGCCAAACCTCCTCTGGCTGAGGGGGGCCTTGAACCTGTCTCTCTCGCACCCTTGAAAAACAGTAGCATAATTAGGAGTAAGTGACTGAGTCAACCACCCCGACACCATTTTTGATGGGGTGGGGGACACGTAAAAAATGGTGGCTGTTATGGCTGCCTCTGGCTCACTGACCTATCCTGGACACAGAAACTGCTTGTTATGCCTCTGTTGACTAGTCTCCTAGCCACTAATCTATTGAGCTAACAGGTGGGAAGGTCCTTTTGCCCCTCCTTTTCTATTTGACATCTGGCAGGTAAGGTCACAAGGTAATTCCATTCTGTTACAGGTGGAAATAGAATCTACACTGTGTGGAAGTGCCAAAAAACTGCCATTACACTGCTACGTAAGTGCCGCTATGATGTGTGAAGTTGAAATGGGATTTAGCCCTTACTATTGTTTGTGTTACTGTGGTGCTGACAGAGTAGCTTTAGATCAGGACTCTGTTGTTCAGTGTGTTGCACAGGCACAGAGCCACAAGATGGGCCTAGACCTCATGTTGTTTATAGTTGCCTTTTGTAAAGAGTCTTGGCCTGTTCTGAATGTTTTAAGAAGCTATTATCAAGAAGTAATAGGTCCTAACCCTCCAAAACCATGTGTGCTGGTCTAAAATATATGAGTATTCTCATAGACTTTGGTAAGATTTGTTGTGTTTAAAGCTAAGCAAAGGAAGGAGGTGGGAATAGGGTGATACACTTCAGATCTGAGTTTGAAAGGAGAAAAAAGAGCATTTTACAAACCAAGTTATAAAACAGAAATGCTTTAATGTCTGCTTTAAAATTGTCAGTGGATATATTTTAAATGATTCCTTTGCATTTGGAACACAAAAGGCAATAGCACTGTCCTACTATAAAAGAAGCAGGAAGTGAGAGAAACTAATTATAAAATAACACAAGCAGTCTCTGTATTGCTACTGAAGTTAAGTGAACTATAGGTAAGCAAGGAACCAGACTAATTAATAAGCTATGAAGTTGTTGTTGTTGTTTAATTCATTAATAATTTAACAATAATTTAGAAACACAAACATGGATTTTTTTATAGGGGGTTGTATTTTATTTTTGTAGGCTTGACTCTATGCCAGCCTACCTGTGCTGAAGATCCGTTCCATTCTTCATTCCCTTAAAGCTTGCATAGTGATTTAGACTTGCTGAGTCCAAGTGGGTGACAAAGGCTAGTTTCAGAGGGGTGAATTGTAAGTTGGAAGCCTTTTATGTTCGCTCTGGCGTAGCAGCTGGATTCTCCACTCTTTCCAAGCAAAGCATATGCAGCAGAAAGTGAACTTTATAGGGTAGAATCTCTGGTCTGACATCTCTATGAGGGGTGAGGCTGTGATGAGGCAGGCTCATGATTGCAGCTTGTCTAACTGCAAATAGCTACTGTACAAAGCAAACAAATGCACATAATATCCCAGTGTATTTTGGATGATTAATGGAAACATTAGTCATACACCCAATGCATAACATTTCCAATTACATCTTCATTTGAGAGTTAAAGGATATAAATACTTAGGAATTTGCCACCAGTTGGGTTGCCACCTGTCTGCTAAAAAGTTAGTGGAAAGCAGGATGAGATGTGTCCTCTTTAAGAATGCTGCAAGCTGTCTGAGGGACTCTGGGTAACATTTCTGATAGCTTTGGGGAGAATTTTCCATAACAGCTCTGTTAATTCAGCAGTAGGATCCTGCTGGCCTAACAAAGCCCCTGATTTCTGGGAAGTTTACAGAAAAGTAACAGAAGGGGAGTGAGGGGGTGGGGAAATGATAGTTCAGTTGAAAATGGGAAAGTTTGCAGTGCTACGTGTCTGGCTCTGATTTAATGGGATGAACCACTAGCAAGTACTGCACATATGATGAACACATCAAGCTGAAAGGTTATTTGTCAGTTTTGCAGCCATAGAGATACTTTACTTCCTTGGTTAATGTTAATGCTCTGGACATTGTACAATAAGCTTGTTGGTTAATAAATAACTTGTTTGTGTAAAGAACTGAAAAAATAAACCCTATCTGCATTTCTCATTGCAAAATATCTGTCCACTAATGGCAGCCAGCTTTAATTGGGTATTTAGAATGACCACTGAATGACAAAATGTGTATGGTGGGCTTGTCTCCCAGACTCAATTTATCAGTGAGAAAATTCAGTGAGTTTAATCAGTGGCTCTCCAGTTAGGGGATATGATGTAGGGAGTTGTGAAACTTATGTGGTACCCAGCTTACAGTGTAGAGTGTGTGGTTATCTCATTCTTCTGGGCTTTGCTGCTTACCACATGAGGCCCAGAAGGACATTTTCTCTTCCTGTTGCTATGGATGTCAGGGTTTTTTCTCACCTTCCTGAGAAACACTGGCTATTGACTGCACCCAAGGCTGCAGATTCTGACTGGGGTGTACCGATGTTCCTGCTGGAAGTTAACACCCCCCACTCCAAGGTTCCTGGCTAGAAGGTCTTACCCCTACTCCCAGGTCCAGAACCATCACCACATTTAGGATCAGGAAGGAATTTTACCCCACAATTGGTATGGTATGGACTGGGGTGGAGGAAGAGGCAGATTAACGCATAAGTAAACTAGGCGCGTGTCTAGGGGCCTGAGCTGTGTGGGACCCCTGGTCCCTCCCTCTGTGATGGTGGTGCAAATGGCCACCTCCCTTCCCTTCCCCGCTCCACCAGCCTTGCTGCTGCAGTGTTGCTTTCTAGCAGTGGCTTCGAGCCCCGCTCCCTGTGGGCAGCAGTAGGGAAGGGGGGTCTTGACTGGCTTGGGGCCCATGAGTTTGTTTGCCTAGGGCCCACTAAAGGGTTAATCCAGCCCTGGGGTTTATAGATTTCATAGACCTTAGGGCTGGAAAGGACCTCAGAAGAACATTGAGTCCAGCCCCCTGCCCCAGGGGCAGGAAGTCAGCTGGGGTCATAGGATCCCAGTAAGATAAACATCCAATTTTCTCTTGAAGGCACTCAAAGTAGGTGCTTGAACCACCTCCAATGGCAGGCTATTCCAGACCTTGGTGGCTTGAACAGTAAAGAAATTCTTCCTTATGTCCAGCCTGAAATGGTCTTGCAGGAGTTTATAACCCTTACACCTTGTCGTCTCTTGGGGCGCTTTGGTGAACAAACGTTCCCCCAGGTCCTGGTGGACACCCCTTATAAACTTATAGGGGGCCATCAGGTCACCCCTGAGCCTGTGCTTTTCCAGGGTGAAGAGTCCCATAGCTCTCAGGCTGTCGTTGTAAGGTCTGTTTTCCTGACTTTAGATCATGCATGTGGCCCTTCTCTGGACCCTTTCAAGCTTCTCCACATCCTGTTTGAATTGTGATCCCAAACCTGGATGCAGTACTCCAGCTGCGGCCTCACCAAGGCTGAGTACAGCGGGAGAATGATGTCCCGGGATTTGCTTGAGAAGCATCTATAGATGCTAGCCAGCATTTTGCTTGCTTTACTAGCCGCAGCATCACATTGAAGGCTCATGTTCATCTTGTGGTCAATCATGACCCTCAAGTCCCTTTCATCTGTAGTGCTAGCCAGTGTAGCACTGCTGAACCTATAAGCATGCTGCAGGTTTTTCCTCCCAAGGTGGAGAACCTTGCATTTTTCAGTGTTGAACACCATCAGGTTCTCGTCCGCACATTTCCTGAGCCTGTCAATGTCAGCCCTCCTGTCCTCAGGTGTTGATGCTTGTAAGGGAGGAGAGCAGGCGCCGGGCTGGGAGGGAACCCAGACCGGCGCAAGCCGATGCCGCCTGCACGTAGAGGCCAACGACGAGCGGTGGGAATTTGAACCTTGCAGGAACCCGGAAGTGGGAGGCGCCGGGGCTACCCGGGCCCATTCAAAAGGAGCGCCGGTGCGGACAGACGAGGCCGGCGTTGGCGGAGCCAAGAGTGACAGGTCCAGGAGCTGCGGGGCCAAGAGAGATGGGTCCAGCAGTGGCAGTGGCGGCGGAGCCAAGGTAGACGGGTCCAGTGGTGGCAGCAGCGGCGGGGCTGAGAGAGACGGGTCCGACAGCAGCGGTGGCAGCGGCGGAGCCAAGGTAGACGGGTCCAGCGGTGGCAGCAGCGGCGGGGCTGAGAGAGACGGGTCCGACAGCAGCGGTGGCAGCGGCGGAGCCAAGGTAGACGGGTCCAGCGGCGGCAGCGTTGGCGGAGCCAAGAGTGACGGGTCCAGGAGTTGCGGGGCTGAGAGAGATGGGTCCGACAGCGGCGGCAGCGGAGCCAAGGTAGACGGGTCCGGCGGCAGCGGTGGGGCCGAGAGAGATGGGTCCGACAGCAGCGGTGGCGACGGCGGAGCCAAGGTAGACAGGTCTGGCGGTGGCAGCGTTGGCAGAGCCAAGAGTGACAGGTCCAGGAGCTGCGGGGCCAAGAGAGATGGGTCCGACAGCGGTGGCGGCGGAGCCAAGGTAGACAGGTCCAGTGGCGGCGGCGGTGGCGGGGCTGAGAGAGACGGGTCCGACAGCGGCAGCGACGGAACCAAGGTAGATGGGTCCGGTGGCGGCAGCAGCGGCGGAGCCGAGAGAGACGGGTCCGGCAGTGGCGGTGGCAGCGGAGCCGAAGTAGACGGGTCTGACGGCAGCGGAGGCGGCTGAGCTGAGAGAGCCAGGCCCGAATGCAGCGGAGCTGCCAGAGACAGGCCGGAGGCAGTGCGGTTGGGAGCAGTGGATCCGGGGACAGCGGCACCCGAGGCGGCAGAAGCAGACACTGCAGAGGCCAGGAGAGCTGCGGAAGCAACAGCGCCCCAGCGGACCAGGGCCAGCAGAACAAGCGGCTGGACCTTTTGGGGTAGGCGGGACCCCGGGGCAGGGGTCCGCACACCAGGCGGGAGGCCTAAGAAGGGTGAAGATGCCAAGGCGCCGCGAAGTGCAGCACAGGGCCCGTAGGGAGCAGGGCCGGGATTTCGTTTTCTTTTTCGTACGTTTTGGACTTTATCGTATCTTATCGTGGGGGGGGGGCCTGCGGCCCACCCCAGACACAGGAGGCCTGGGCGAGGGTGTAGGGGTGGAGGAGCCCTCAGGACAACGGTATCCGGGAGCCAAGCCGGACAACGACGGAAGTCTCATCCTCGGACGGTACGCGCCGCACCAACTGAACAGCATATCGGATAACAGCAAGTTGTGGCAGGAGAGGACGGCGCATATGCACGTCCGGGTTGGGTGAGCCCTTTTTGTGAGCGGGGAGGCCTCGGTCCCTTCCCCGAGGACTTTGGGCGGGAGGGACTCGGCCTAAGGGGAAACGCTTACAACGCTTTACCCCAAACTTTGGTCTCATCGGCGAATTTGGCCAGTCCACTTCTGACTCCAATGTCCACATCATTAATGAAGATGTTGAACAATATAGGATAGAGTCTAGAGGGACCTGGTCACAGGGCACCATGACAATTGACTTCTGTCAACCACCACCCTCTGGGTCTGATCACAGAGCCAATTCCCCAGCCAGCAGATTGTGGT
>NW_017729022.1:109679653-109681641 GCF_001723915.1 Gavialis gangeticus
ATTTGCTTGATTAGCATCCATGGATGCAAGCCAAACCACCACCCTCTGGGTCTGACCATGGAGCCAATTCCCCAGCCAGCACATTGTAGTGGACCCGAGGCCACAGTTAGCCAGTTTTGCCAAGAGGTGATCATGGGATACCAGATCGAAGGCTTTTTTAAAGTCAAGATATACAACATCAATCTCTTCTCCCTTGTCCAGCTGATAGGTCACCTGGTCATGAAAGGAGATGATATTGGTCAAGCAAGACCTACCCACAACAAACCCATGCTGGCTATCCCTCAGGATGTTGCCATCAGCCAGTCTGTTAAGAATGGCCTCTTTCGTAATCTTTTCTAAGACCTTCCCCGGGATAGAGGTCAGGCTGATGGGTCTGTAGTTTGCCGGATCCACTTTCCTCCCTTTCTTGAAGATAGGCACCACATTGGCCTTCTTCCAATCTTCAGGCACTTCACCACAGCGCCAGGAGTTTTCAAAGATCCGTGCTGGAGGCTGGGCTATGATGCTCGCCAGCTCCTTGAGTACCCTGGGATGTGGATTGTCAGGGCCAGCTGACTTGAAGGTGTCCAGCCTCTCAAGGTGTTCCTTCATAAGGTCAGTATTGATGGAGGCAAGGAATCTCCTTCACTCGGGCCTCCCTGTCCCGTGATGGGTAGAGGCATCCCATGGGACTGGTGAAAAACCGACGCAAAGTACATATTTATTAATTTGGCTTTTTCCTGGGCGTTGGTCGTCAGTTCTCCCATCTGGCTTAGCAGGGGTCCAATGTTGCCCTTGCTTTTCCTCCACCTTCCCACATATCTAAAAAAGGACTTTTTATTGTCCTTGATACTTGTAGCTAGTTGGAGTTCAGTCGCAGCCTTTGCTTTCCTGGTTCACTCCCTGCAGGTCTGGACCAGTGTAGAGTATACCTCCTTGGAGGTGGATCCTTGGGGTTGCATTGTAGCAGGGGGTATCATCGTCTTCCTTGGACCTCTTGAGTGTATTTTAACAAACAACTTCCTGTCTTTGACATCTCAGGTCACTGACAGTGTCCACATCCTTCTGCTTTCCTGTGGTAAGTTAAAGGGTGTTTCTTATCCACTGTATGGAGTAACTCCATTGAAGAGTTAATAAAGTATCCCCACAAGCAGTTCCTGAACCACCTGCCGCCAGCTATCCAGGGGACAGGACACAATGCCAAGGATAGCCTCTTCTCTAGGTAAAAGTACAGGGAAAAAATTGACTATGAATTACATGATATGCAATGGACTTTGTGAATGCAATGGACTTTGAAAACTCCTGGCGCTCTGGTGTAGTGCCTGAAGACTGGAAGAAGGCCAATGTGGTACCGATCTTCAAGAAAGGGAGGAAAGTGGATCTGGCTTACTGTAGGCCCATCAGCCTGACTTCCATCCTGGGGAAGATCTTAGAAAAGTTTATTAAAGAGGCCATCCTTAATGGACTGGCCAATGCCAACATCCTAAGGGATAGTCAGCACGGGTTTGCTGCAGGTAGGTCTTGCTTGACCAATCTCATTTCCTTCTACAACCAGGTGACCTATCAGCTGGACAAGGGAGAAGAGATTGATGTTGTATATCTTGACTTCAAAAAAGCCTTTGATCTGGTATCCCATGATCACCTCTTGGTGAAACTAGCCAATTGTGGCCTTGGGTCCACCACGATCTGCTGGCTCGAAAATTGGCTCCGTGGTAGGACCCAGACCGTAGTAATAGATGGAAGTCACTCATCATGGTGTCCTGTGACCAGTGGGGTCCCCCAAGGCTCTGTCCTTGGACCCATTTTGTTCAACTTCTTCATTAATGATGTGGACATTGGAGTCAGAAGCGGACTGGCCAAGTTCACCGATGACACCAAACTTTGGGGCAAAGCATCCACGCCAGAAGAGAGGCCGGTGATCCAGGCTGACCTGGACAGGCTCAGCAAATGGGCAGACGAGAACCTGATGGTGTTTAACACCGAAAAATGCAAGGTTCTCCACCTTGGGA
>NW_017729022.1:109686641-109698836 GCF_001723915.1 Gavialis gangeticus
TTTAGCCTGGAAAAGCGCAGGCTCAGAGGTGATCTGATGGCCACCTACAAGTTTATCAGGGATGACCACCAGTATCTGGGGGAACGTTTGTTCACCAGAGCACCCCAAGGGATGACGAGGTTGAACAGTCATAAACTACTACAAGACCGTTTCAGGCTGGACATAAGGCAGAATTTCTTTACTGTTCAAGCCCCCAAGGTCTGGAATAGCCTGCCATTGGAGGTGGTTCAAGCACCTACTTTAAGTGCAGATTGCTCCCTGCCCCCAGCAGCAGTGGCACGGCTCAGGCCAGCCACATGTGTCCTGCCCAGACTGTGTCTCAGCTGCTCCCAATCACAGAGCCTCTGACAGTTGATCTCAGTCTGTGGGGGGGCTTCCCTCCCCGACTGAGATTGACAGTCAGGGGCTCCCCGATCAACCAGTTGATCGTGATCGACTGGTTGGTGGCCACTAGGCTAACCAAAGTAGATATAATTTCCATTGTGAACAGAGCTTTGTTGTGGCCCTGTTAGCCAAAACCATATTTTGGACTTAACTCTTCAGTTACTCCAAGGCTGGAGTAAGGTTTCTGTATAGTGGGATAATCCAGCAACTTGTGATCATGTAGGTAATTCTTATTAGAATGGGTAATCCTATTGGTGCCAGGATGACTTATTATGTGAGGAAGGATTTAAACACAAATTTAAGGTCTCATTGACAATTTCAACCAATCCTTCCCTGTTAGATAGGGTTGCAAGGAGAAAACTTAGCTAGTAGAATGCTGGCTATGATCAATAGATCAGTAAAGACCAAGACAAGGCATTGTCCTAAAGGTGGGATACCAATGGGATAATATATCCTACTGAAGACAAGCCCAATTTGGCTGGCTCAAGATTCAGTTCCAGCACAGATCCATCTTGTAGCACAGGTTCTTGACTCTGTTCCCAAGCTATGCAGAAGCCTTGAGTATGGTTTTGGACCAAGCTGCAATGTAAGGCTCAAGTTGTATACATGTTTTGCAAGTGGAGAGCCCATGTTTCAGCAGCTGTGCATGAGGGGGAAAACTTGTGTTCCAAAATGATATTAAACCTTGTTTACAACAACCAGAAGCCTTAGTATGGAAGGGACCAGCTACAGACCATAGGCTTTCTGCGTGCATTCATAGGTATGCATATGTAGGCATATTTGTCAGCGTGGGCCAAAGGAGAGAAAGCATGTTGCAAAATATCTTTAGAACAAAAAACCAACACTGAGATTGAGTAGATTTAAAAATCTCTTGAGAATGAACAATATGATTGTACTAAAAAAGTCACACACAGAGGCCCGTGTACACAGTTTAAAAATGACTAATACTTCTGCTGTGAGTTCACCTCAAGTATTTCATGAATTTCACATGACCCACCCACTTTTTTCTATACCTCTGCAATTACCATATCAGCAGCAATAGTTCTCTGTTGTTCAAGTGCCAGATACAACATGGCCATGACATTCCTGAATGTCGCATATTATACTTCTCAGTCTGTCTGTTGTTTTGCAATAAGATTAATTCTTCTTCCCTTAATCTCCACATTGAACTTCATGCCATTATTCTAACATCTTTTCAGTCAGAGAGGTGGTTTTTGTCTTATTCTTTTGCTTCTCATTATTTTGATTTGATTCAGATTCTTCACAAAAATCTACGTTGTAAAATGTCTTTTTTAAGTAGCTCCTATTTCTCCTTTACTGAGAATGTGGTTATCACCTATTTCACCAAAAAGTAAGTTAAAGGTGTGAGGCAATGGAGAATCTGACTCTTGTTTTTTGCAACTGTTAACTAGCTAGTAAGTGTGAACCAGCTACTTCCTGCTGAAAAATAAAAATTTCCTTTACCATATACAAGTATTTGTTCTGTTTAATAATGCGCAACTTGAAACAATCCCATTTCAAAGTTTATCTACACAGGGAGTTAATTCAAATTGAGAGAAGCTGAGAATTTAAAATGGAATGGGTATTCCTAATTAACTTTCTGTGTGAACACTCTTATTTTGGAATTAGAGTACCTTATTCCAAATTATCTTATTCTGAATACAGTCTGCACAGGACGTTAATCAGAAATAGCTTATTAGGAAAATCTCATGTAGTTAAGCCCTAAATTGTTAAATTATAACTGGAGAATGTAGAGAGTGTTACAGCCTAGGAAAACCATTTTAAAAACAAGGCAAACATTATTATTATTATTCTCATGAGTGTCTAGAAGCACCAGTCATGGATCAGAGCCTCAGTGTTGTAGGGACTGCAGAAACACAGAACAAAAACTCACAAGGAGCTTGCACTTTATTGTATAAACCGTTACTGGCAGTGCTGAATAGGTAAGTATCACATCACACCTTTTCAATATGGGCTGTCCACATGTTGATTAAAGCTATCAGATCTTTGAGACTGGTATCTTGTCTTCCTAGTTTTGCTGAAGAGCCTAGTAAAATTAGCTACATGGATGAAGATGCAAGGCACAGATATAGGGCAGGGTTGGAGGGAGCAGGAAGGGGTCTTACCTTCAGAGATTTTGCTCTTGTTCTAGATTCATGCTGAAAGCTCCCCCAAGTGACTCAGCTGTAAAGGAGTACTTAGTCATTTAAGAAGTCAAAGGTAGTTGGGTATAATGCTAGTCCCTTCACTCTCTTGCGTACTGATGGCTACAGAAACTGGTGTGCCATTGCCAAAGTCACTACCACTTGATAAAGGGGCAGTGTTAGTAGGAGATTTTTGCCTTGCATTAACATAAACACATTAAAAGAATTATGCTTGTCTGTTGTGAAGCAATACAGACTTTAAATTTGTCCAAATTAAATAATAATATATTTCATTAAAAATAAAAACAATCATAGAACAAGTACACCTTTTTGTGTTGTCAAAGGCAATAGTGCCAAAGTCCCTGAAGATTTATCTTTTTTTTTTCTTGTCATGCTGAGAAAACTAATGATTTTTAAATTGCTGCATGACTGCTGAACCCAACTCAATGATATACTTCAAAGTCTCTTTAGATCTGCTGTGAAATTTAGATCCCTGCTTTTCAGCATATTTAATTTTTTGAATAGGGGGCTGAAATAGCCTAACAATAATTATTGCATATGACATATGTGTCTCTGAGATTAATACAGACTAGATTTTATCTGCTATGAGTCACTATGGCTAGTCATAAAAACATCAGGGTGCCTCATACAACTGACGTGCAGTCAATATATAAGAATAATAATATTTCACAGATAAAAATCTTCCAAAAACATGTGAGCAACCAAGCTAAGGTTGCTCAAATGTATTTCTATCAATGCAGTTTCAAGGGGCCATGCTTCTGAAGGGGCTAGTTATTTTACAGGGAGCAGAGTAAGGAGCATGTAGGGCACTTATCAAAGGGAAATGAAACTTGCTGGTAACAGGTATAATGGCATTTATACGTCGACGTACTGTCTATGAACCTTCCCTCAGTCAAGCTGTGACAGAGATGGCCTAAAGCTACCTATGCTGGCCTCCCTGCATCCAATCATTTCTCCATTCTTGGGGGAAATCCTAACTGGCTTATTCTCCAGCTTTCCAGCCTCACAGCTCTGTCTGGGGTACCAAAAAAAGGTCTAATCCAGAGGTGGGCAAAATATGGCCCACAGGCCGGATCTGGCCCACCAAAGGATTTTATCTGGCCTGCAGTGGGTCCCTTGGTCCCACCTGGCCCAGGCCCAGCTGGGCCGTGGTGCATGCAGCCAGTCCCGCTGGTCCCAGGCGCTCAGCAGGGCTGGGACAGCATGGCAGCTGGGCTCTGCTTCCCAGCCACTCTGGTGACAGCAGCTGCTTTTGGCTGCCAGTGCCAGTGTTGCTTCTGCTACTGGACCCAGCCCCACTGCCCAGGCACCCCAACCCATCCGCCCTCTGTCCAGCACTGGGGGTGCCAGATGGAGCAGGTGGGCAGGGGTTTTATGGCAACTGACCCGGACCCCTTGTGGGCAGGGTGTGCTTGGCTGCACAGATGGGATAGGGCCACAAGCAGGCAGGGAGTGGCATCTGGGAGCAAGACAGGCAGGGCTGGAATCATGGGGTGGTGACAGTGCTGGGCCAGGGCCCTGGGGCAGAGCCACGATCTGCTCCCTGCATGTCCCTGCAATGGGTGTTGGTTCTGCGGGCAGGGGTGTGCTGGGAGACGATTGCAGCTCTGCCCTAGGCCCTGCGATTCTGGCTCTGGCCCCAGCTCCCACCCACCTCCTCTGCTCCCAGAGACCTTTCCCTGGCTGATTGTGGCCCCATCTCATCCACCCAGCCAAGAGTGCCTTGCTTGCGGGGTCCCAGGCCATGAGGCCGAGGCTGGGATCACCAGCCGGTGACAGTGTGGGGCCAGGGCCTGGGACAGTGCCACTTAGGGAGTTTTGTTGAGCTGTTGTGGGCTGGGCAGGGTGTGGAGGGTGCTGACCTGGCCTGCAACAGCTCACCAAAAGTCCCTAACTGGCCTTCCAGCCCAAATAATTGCCCACCCCTGGTCTAATCACTTTCTTCAAGAATGGGTGAGAGGGCAGAGGTATGAGCCAGGGAGACAATATGGTGAAGCAGCTGATCTGGCGGTCAAGTTCTCCTCTATATCTAGAGGTCCTTGTTCACCACATTGACCATTCTTGCCCCATTGAATTCCCTTACCTCAGGGGCAGATTGGGAAGGTGGAAAGAGCATTTCTGGGTAGACAGACAGGACACCATATGCAAAGCATCTTGCTTCTGACATCAGAAGAGAAACCCATATAAGCCTGTCTCCTATGAGGTAGGTCTGTGATTCAGGAGGCAAAATCCCCTGTGCAGAGCCTTAGCTCTAACAATGGCATATGATAAGCATTAAGTTGTAGGCAGTTATTATGAATACAGCCCCATGAAAAGTTCACAAATAGACCTTCAGAGCCAGATGTAGTCTGTGGAATTCCAGTGTGTCAGAGCAGACATATTAACCAAGTCTGCTGAAGTGTGGCAATTGTGCACTCCAGCAGCCTCCTGCATCTTGTGTATCAGCTTCCCCATACTTACGAATGGTGACGGGAGTCACTTGAACGAAAGTTCATCAAACGAGCTTTAGTTCAAGCACCTCCACTGCCATTTTTAAGCGCAGGGATGCTGATACAGGAGATGCAGGAGGCTGCTCTAATTAAAGTGCCACCCCCCACCCTCAGAGAATGTGTAAAAGTGCTGATCAGGATAATGCCTGGTGCTGTGGAAATGTGTGAGGCAAGGGAAAGTTAACCAAACTGGAACATTTTTATTTCCCCTCCAGTTCAGGCAAAAAGGCCCAATTGCAAGGGCTCTTAGGCCGCATCCCTACGAGCAGGGGCATGTGGTTGCCGTGGGGAAAAAAGCAGCAGCACAAATTTCTGGCCTTGGTTTTTGCCCTGGTGCATGCCCCTGCACATGGGGTTACTGCAGGGAAAGGTGCTCCAGGTGGGCACCTGGGCTGGCCCCAGCAGCCTTTTCCATGGTTCAGGGCTGCAGCAGCAGCAGTCCCAGCACGCAGTGGCTGGTGGCCAGGCTCTAGCTTTGGGCAGCACACACTGCCGCCACATGCACTGCCCCCCTTTTTTTGATACCAGGATTTCCTAGCATCTTAAACCTGGCTCCATGCAGCAAATAGGCACCACAGAGAACCAAATCACATGTGCAGGGTGCATCCAAAGCCTTCGAGTCGCAGCAAAACACATGGGTGTGCTCGGCCCCAGGGTGCAGCCCCGCGACTGTCCCAGGAAATGTGAGGGGGCCCACGGCAACTCGGGGGTGTCGGCTAAGCACAGAAGCAAACAAGGTCCTTTGGGGAAATGCGGTATTTTTTATTAGGCCAACTCAAATACTTGGAAACAATTCCTCTTCGCAAGCTTTCAGGCACAAACACCCTTCGCGCACAGGGAAAGGCGGCCCCTCGGCATCTTGCACTGACACGATCCCCGACAAGGACGCAGGGCAGGAAAGCAACAAGCCACACCCCAGGAGGCACCCCCTGAACAATTGCTCGGCAGGCGGAAGCGGAGGCGGGGCAGGGCGGCCCCGCAGTATCGTCCCGGGGGCAGAGAAGGCCCTGGGGGCAGCCACGCCTGCTCACGCCCCGTTGTGCCAGCTCCCCTAAGCCCAGCGAGGACCCGTAGCCAGCCCACGCTTGTCCCCGCGGGAGGGGAAGGAACCTCGTTCTGATCCGGTAGCTCTCCGGCGTCTTGTCGCGAGACTTCGGAGGGCAGCGGGACTAGTTTTCCCAGAAGGCGCCGCGGCGCTCCTCCTCCCCCCCGCCCCTCTCCAGAGTCGCCACTCTGCCGTCACAACGGCGCCCCGCGGGCTGTAAACAAAGGCCAGGGTAGGCCAGGCTGGGCCAGGCGGGGCCAGGCGGCCCGGGCCCGGCGGGGGTGCCCAGTTGGGGGTGTTGTCTGGGGCTCGGCCCGGCCGCATGGACGACAGCAAGGTGAGCGGGCTGCGCGCCGTCGCGGGCGCAGGCGGAAGGGCTAGTTTGCTCTGGCCGCAAACAGCCGTGACGGTTTATAGCCGTGAGCAGACACAAGTGCAGCGCTGCAGGCAGCTTCAAAGCCGGCGAGCGGGGGCACGTCTGACCTCTCCCTGCATGGCGGGTGCAGGGGGAGTAAGGCACGAAGCTGTTATGCAAAAGATGCGTGAGATCATCCCCTCCCCAGAAATACACAGTAACTTTGTGGCTGGTTCCCATTGTACCTTGAATGAAATGTGTGGCTGGGCTGATGGGCAGAGCGGAGGGCTGTAGTGTGCCCTGAGGCTGGGAGCAGTCTGCAGGCCTGGACTCCCATGCTTGCAACTTACCAGTGAAGTGGGAGCCTGGGATTGTGATCCTAGGCTTCCCCTGTGCCAGCAATATTGTCAGGTTGGAATCTGATCCCTGTTGATTTGGGGTAACCGTGTAACTTGGGCTGCTTTATGAAAATCATTCTGACTTACAGCTAGGAGCTGCACTTCTGTCTGCACCCCCAGATCCTTTTCCACAGTGCTGCCATCCAGCCGGGTGTCCCCCATTTTGAATGTGCATCTGATTATTCTTCCCAAGGTGCAGCACTTTGTGTTGTCGCTGTTGGACTTCAGCCTGTTTGCTCCAGCCCAGCTTTGCAACTGTCAAGATCCTTTTGAATTGCTCTCTTGTCTTCCAGAATGTTTGTGGTTTTTTCCTCATTTAGTGTCACCTGCAGATTTGCTCAAGAAGCTCTTTATTCCAGTATCTACATCATTAATAAACACATTGAACAGCACTGGGCCTAGGACAAACCCCTGTGGGGCTCCACTTGAAACCTCCTGCCATTATGACTTGGGTCCATTAATAATTAATTACCCTTTGCTTGTGGATATTGAACCAGTTGTCTGTCTACCTTATGATAGTTTTATCCAGCCCATGTTTTTCCAATTTGTTTGTGAGAGGGTCATAAGCCTTTGTGAAGGCTTCAAAGCCTTGCTGAAGTTCATATACCCTATATTAATTTAATTCCCTTAATCCACCCAAGTAGTTACTTGGTCAAAGAAGGAAATCAACTTTGTTTGATGTGACTGACATGTGATGTGAAGAGAACACTTGAGATGCGATTTAATAGCAGCCTTCAACTACCTGAAGGACACTTTGAAAGAGGATGGAGCTAGACTGTTTTCAGTGGTGACAGATGACATAACAAGGAGCAATGATCTCAAGTTGCAGCAAGGGAAATTTAGGTCATCTTTTTGGCCTTGTTTAAAGAGAGGCACTATGTTAGCTCTTTACGTCTGGTAACTTGCCTATCTCCCAAAACTTCATAAATAATATTGCCAAGGGCTCCAGGATCTCCTCTGTCAGGTTGGCATTTGCTGTCACTGGTGCAGGATGCTGCAGGGTACAGCCTGTCCAAGAAAAGTGGGCCTCTGTGCAGTTCTCTGTGACTGTTTGAACCAAGCGTGGACAGCCTGCAGCATGGGTGCCACAGCTGGCACAGGCAGTCTCTGTTTGTGGCATGCAGCAGGTAGGACAGGGAGCAGAAAGTGGAACAGCAGATCAGGCAGGTGAAGGGGATCAGAGTGGTACTTGGGAAGGGTGCAGGACTTAATTTGTGGAGCGCTTACCAAAAAGATGGACTGCCACTGGCTTAAAACATTTTTACTAACTGTTGAAGATGGGGTAAAATGGCCACCAGATGTCCAAAACACAGACTCATTGTGTCCCAAACCTTGTATAAATATGCAAAGTGTATGCAAAGTGTATGCGTGCAACATATAACAGCCCAGGAATTACCGGGGGGTTTAACATGTTTGATAAAAATCCTGTCTAGCCATCTTTTGTAAATGGCTTATGCTATGAACGTTAAAGAAAGTGTTTTGTTATCTTTCCCTTTAGGGTCTTCTGGTAGCTGTGTGTGTGGGGGAAGCATGTACTTCTTTCCTGCAGCTATCAATATACCTGCAATGTGCTGCTATGCACAACTGTGCCAGTGCATTATGGTATTTTTAGCTTCATTTAAACCTGCAGATATAGATCACTAATATCAGGCAAAAGATATGAATGGTCTTATTTAGTATAATAAATCCTATGCTCCCACAATAACCTGTAAATAATGAAATTAAAGCAGAGGCAAAGTATGATATGTAAAAAATGTAAACTGTGAGCTAAAAGTAAAGGCCAGTTCTTGTAGTACAGGGGCGGGCAATTATTTTGGGCAGAGGGCCACTTACTGAGATTTAGTGAGCCATCGAGGGCCACATGACAGGCAGCCCAGGGAAGAAAAATATTTCTTTTCTAAACTTTTCAGGGGCCCTGTGGGCCAAATAGAATAGAAGGGACCACATCTGGCCCCTAGGCCGCATTTTGCCCACTCCTGTTGTAGTGAGAGGCATTCGTGCTTTTTTCTGTGTATTTTTTAAGAGTACTGTAATAACATCTACAGACCAGATCTCCAGGGCTAATTGTGGAGAGCCTGAGTGCTGCAAAAACAGTGGCTTAGAATATGTCCTGCCCTTGCTGTGTGTCAAGCCAGACATGGAGAGTAATTTCTAGCAGCTGGAAAATAGTTTTCTATTAGTGCTTGATTCCTCATCTGAAACTTAGAACAGGAACTAGTGTTTGGATTCAGAGAAGTATAGCTTGTGGTAATGTTTTTATGCCAGTGGGTCCTTGTACTTCAGGAACTGGTCTGAGATCATAAAATTATGGGGCTGGAAAGGACCTCAAGACCAGCAACATGCTTCACATGGATTACCAGACAGCTGTCAGAAACTGAAATCCTGGGCTAGGTTACTTAAAACTAGTAATATGATGTGTGCTTTTACTTTATATGTTAGGTATCCTGAAGTCTTCTAGGTCTCCATGTTCTTTTTTTTTTTTATTAGAGGGAGATCATGCCACTTGCATTGATTGGTTTTCTTTGTGTTAAAATAAAAACTTGTCAAACACAGCCTAAAACATGCCCTTGTATTCCAAGATAGATTTGTTGAGCTATCAGCATAAACCTGGTATTTGAGAGAGGAGATCTTGTTAATCTTTTGACAGGTCAGCACATATGGTATATGGTTCGGTTGGATCCTGATTCTGAAAGCTTTTCTGTAGGGTGGATAGTCATCGAGATCACACAACTCTGTATGTTTGCAAGGGTCTTAGTATGTGAAAGAGTCTTGTTGGATTAGAGCCATAATTTTGAGGGTTTGGGGGATCTTCTGTCTGGTGTCATGTGAGGCAAAATGTCTCCTGAACTAAATTTTTTTCCTTCAATCAGATTTCCTTTTTCTGCCATGTAATTTGCTTACAAAAGGGTTTGAAGAACATCCACACTTAGGGCATAATTTAAACTTTATTTGTATTTTTGTGCAATGTCAAGACGTGACAGGCAAAAATACGTTAATTTGTTTTTTTGGTAAGTATTCTGGCCATGTTTCCTAACTCTCTACAAGCAATAAATATATTTTGGATCCCGTCCGCTAGAACTGCTTCTCTGGAAATAATATATACTCAGAATGGAGGAAGGTAAACATGTGGTAGCTCCCCTACCTTATCCTACCTCCAAACTGGAACAAATTTTCCTAGTATTGCTTTTTTGCATAAGCACTGCTATACCAGCTAAGGTATGTTGATAAATTTTAAATGGGGGGCAGTATCCCTTAGATTTACCAAATTTTCACATTCATACTATGTACCTGCAGCAGATGCCTCATTTCTCAGCTCTTATAATCCTCTGAGGTATTGTGCACCTGCAGCCTTCATTGAAAAGAACTAGATACTAGATCATGCCGCTTGGGAAGGTTTCATTGCCTATCATTATCTTATAGGCCTTCGGCACAAATTCTTCACACTACAGGTTGGACAAAGCTATTTGTATCTGACTTCTTTACGTGCCATCTTTGGGGGGAATCTTCCCAAACTGTATAGTGAGAAATTGCTTTGTCACTGTGGAACACATTGTGTCATTGCATAGGGTCTGGGATTTTAATGTGGTTCAAGGTCAGCATTGTTTGATCCCTGTAATATCCTAAAACTTCCAGGGACTCATGTTTTCTGACTTACTGTTGGGGTTGGCCTAAATGATATGAGAGTTTTGCTTCCTGCCGTATCTGAAGTGTGAACAAGAATGCCTGCGGAATAAATTTTCCTATGAAAATGGACATAATAAAGTTGCCTTAGCATAGGTTAGTCATATTATAGCTTCATCTACCAGAGTTCAGTCACTCTGTTTTTATAAATGGTGTTTTCAGCAATATGATGGTACAAAGTCTGGATGGGCTTAAAGTCTGGAATTTTTTTTTTCTGTGCTCCTAACTTACATCTCTATCTCTTTTTTCTTTTCATTTATTGAAAAAATCAAAACCAATCAAACTATAAGGTGTATTTGGGGATTAAACTTAGTTACATGTATGATTTTAAACAGGAAACTGGAAGTATTTGAAGAAAAGAGGGATATAGGCTAAATATTGTGTCTGGAACACTTGTGTTCTTTAGTGTCTCCTCCTTGAATTTGAGAGTACCTATTCTGTTTATAGTGTACAGGTCTTACCAATACAGTCTTAAAGAAGTCCTTTTTGCTGTATGTATTTGTCTATGCATGTGTGCATACATACATACTAGATCTTATAGTGTTGCTGTTCAGGTAATGAGCCATTGGCTGCTACCCTTGAACTCCATATAGATTCATAGATTAAGGGTCGGAAGGGACCTAGTAGATCTTCTAGCCCGACCCCCCGCCAGGGCGGGAGAACAACAAAAAACCCCAAAAGAGAAACGGGACTCAAATGAGTCCAGCCAGGTAGGCATCCAGCCTCTTCTTAAAGACCCCCAGGGTAGGGGCCAGCACCACTTCCCTTGGAAGTTGGTTCCAGCTCCTAGCCGCCCTAACTGTGAAGTAGTTTTTGCGGATGTCCAATCTATACCTCCTCTCCATCAACTTGTGCCCATTACTCCTTGTTATGCCAGCGGGCGCTAGGGGAAACAGCGTCTCCCCCAAACCCTTCTGGTCCCCCCTAGTGAGTCTATAGACAGTCACCAGGTCCCCCCTCAGCCTTCTCTTGTGGAGGCTGAATAGGTTCAGGTCCTGCAGTCTCTCACTGTAGGGTCTGCCCTGTTGTCCCCGGATCATGCGGGTGGCCCTCCTCTGGACCCTCTCCATATTGTCCACATCCCTCTTGAAATGGGGCGCACAGAACTGGACACAATACTCCAGCTGTGGCCTGACCAGCGTCGCGTAGAGGGGGAGGATATGTTGGGAGCTGGTGGAAAAGCAAGGGCAACATTGGACCCCTGCTAAACTAGATGGGACAACTGACAACTGATGCCCATGAAAAAGTAAACTTGCTAAATGGGTACTTTGCATCAGTTTTTCACCAGTCCCATGGGACGCCCCTGCCCACTGTGGGTCAGGGAGGTATGCGTGATGGAGATTCCTTACACTCCATCAAAGCTGACTTTGTGAAGGAGCACCTTGACAGGCTGGATACCTTCAAGCCAGCTGGCCCTGACAGTCTACACCCTAGGATACTCAAGGAGCTGGCAAGCATCGTAGCTCAGCCCCTGGCACAGATCTTTGAGAACTCCTGGCGCTGTGGTGAAGTGCCTGAAGATTGGAAGAAGGCTAATGTGGTGCCTATCTTCAAGAAAGGGAGGAAAGTAGATCCGTTAAAGTACAGGTCCATCAGCCTGACCTCTATCCCGGGGAAGGTCTTGGAAAAGATTATCAAAGAGGCCATTCTTAACAGACTAGCTGAAGGCAATATCCTG
>NW_017729022.1:109698930-109702834 GCF_001723915.1 Gavialis gangeticus
CCTGTAGCATGTTTATAGGCATGCTACGCTGGCTAGCGCTACAGATAAAAGGGACTTGGGGGTCATGATTGACCACAAGATGAACACGAGCCTTCAGTGTGATGCTGTGGCTAGTAAAGCAAGCAAAACACTGGCTTGCATCCATAGATGCTTCTCAAGCAAATCCCGGGATGTCATTCTTCCATTGTATTCGGGCTTGCTGAGGCCACAGCTGGAGTACAGCATCCAGTTTTGGGCTCCACAATTTGAAAAGGATGTGGAGAAGCTTGAGAGGGTGTGGAGGAGAGCCACGTGCATGATCAGAGGTCAGGAAAACAGACCTTATGATAAGAGGCTGAGAACTATGGGACTCTTCAGCCTGGAAATGCACAGGCTCAGGGGTGATCTGATGGCCACCTATAAGTTTATCAGGGGTGTTCACCAGGATCTGGGGGAACGTCTGTTCACCAGAGCGCCCCAAGGGATGACAAGGTCAAGCAGTCACAAACTCCACTGCGACCATTTCAGGCTGGACAGAAGGAAGAACTTCTTTAGTGTCCGAGCCCCCAAGGTTTGGAATAGACTGCCGCCAGAGGTGGTTCAAGCACCCACTTTGAACGCCTTCAAGAGACATTTGGATGTTTTTCTTGCTGGGATTCTATGATCCCTGATGACTTCCTGCCCCTGGGGTAGGGGGCTGGATTCGATGATCCTTTGGGGTCCCTTCCAGCCTGAATGTCTGTGAAATCTATATATCTGATGTGGGCCTGTAAGCCCAGACATTGCAAAAAGGGGCTGTGTGCATGTGATCTCACAATTTTTGTCTTAGGTTGCATAATGCATGATAAAGATCTTAAGGCCAACTTCAGTGTGTAAATCAACAGGACGGTCTCTCAGTCTGGATTATTGTATTTACTGGAATCCAAGTTGAATCTTCCCTCCTCCCCCATTCAACATAAATACAGCAAAAGGTTTTTCTCTTGAGTACCAGCCTGGGACAGGTGACTGCTATGGGTCTGGGACTGGGGCTGGAGATGCAGTTGCTGCTGCCACTGCCTGGAATCAGCAGCAGCACTTTGGAAAGGCAGCTGTAGCTTGGCCCAGTATCATCTAATGTTAAAGCCTCTGTCTTTTGAAGCAGGGCTTCACTGACCCCAGATAGTGCTACTAGCTTTAGAGAGGCTGTTTAAGTGAACTATATACAACTGGAGCTCTGCCTAATATAGCAGTTTCTACAGCAGTTATTTAAACCTTATCTTTTAGGATATAAAAGTAGGCCAATGTAGATGAGTGAAGGTACATAAGGAATAATTAGCTAGTGAACTGCAGCTCTATACTTCCAACCATTGTCATTTATAGGAATAAGAACCTGTAGTACAGTACAAACTACAGCACTCTGCCTGTATGTGTGCAGACTTCCTTTCCATGAGATGTTTAGTGCAGATAAAGCTATAGATATCAGGTTCATTTGGCAATCAGAACATTGCCTGATATACAATGGAGAGTTGATCCTCCTAGCCTAGTGATTTTTTTTCAACCAGCATGCTGTGAGATCTTTTTAAGGGTGCCTTGCAAGACTGCTTAATATTAGCACTGGTAGGTGTGCAAACATGTACCTGCATGATTCGCAAGATAAACCCAGAGATTTCAAATAGGAATCTATAGTTTAAAAACATTCTGAACTGTTGTAGTCTTCTGTGGTTTTTGCAACAGAATTGCTCTGTTGGTTTTTCTGTAGTCAAAATGAGTGAAAGCTAGGAGTTGGCATTTTCTGAGGGGTGCCTTGAGTCTCAGAAAGTTGGGAATTACTGTCTTAGCCTATCTCACAAGCTGTCAGTGCTGTGCTATTAGCAGCTGTGAAACTGACTTTGTACTGTTGATTTCAAGGCTGCTATTAGAAGGATAAAGCATGCTGTGTAACAAAGTAATGAGCTTTAATACCATGTGAGCAGCCAAGAGCAGGCTGTTCCCATACAGATTAGCTGGCACAATTAATTTGGTTTAAGTGATGCCTTTACTAAAGTAATCAATAGGATTTGGCAAATGCCTAGTCAATTTGTCCTTCTTAATGGCTGCCTGTGTTACCTGCATACTTCTTAGGTAGCTTAATTTTGTATTTGTACACTTCCCTTCTCGCATTATAAAGGCTATCATTCCAGAATATGTAGAGGTCTTCAGTGTGCAAAATCCTTTTCTATCAGTTTATCCTTAGAAGCTGATGTTGGCTGAAGTGGCATTTACTCAACAGTGTTAATAACGAATGAACCAAGGTTTGCTGAAAAATGTTGGGCTGATGGCTCTAGACCAGTATTTCTCAACCAGGGTGCTGCTTAATCCTTTGAAGGGTGCCACGAAGTGTGAGAAGGTCAGATAAAATGAAGCGTGAGAAGGTCAGCAGATAAATGCAGCCTTAGGTTTGTCCTTGCCTGGCTGATTCTTCCACTAGCACTCCCAGACCCCTCTGCAAGTAAGCAAGCACTGTAATAGTATAAATTATTTTTTAAAAATTGGGTGCCACTCCGTTCACAGAAGTTCTGGAAGGGTGCCTCATCCAGTGAGTGATGCCTCAAGTCCAAAAAGATTGAGAACCACTGCTCAAGGCAGTACAATCCTGTAGTAACTTATAGTGCTAGTACAGTACATGCTGATTATATTAGTAGTGCTGTTGTTCTCATGCTATCCTGCCAGTGTGGTTCAAACTGGCTTCTCCACCAGCACTTGCATTCCCTATGTCATGGTGATTTATCTTTCCAAGGAGGAATCTGTGGATGACTCACTCTGACTATACTTCTCCAGGGATCTTCCCCCTTACCCTTTTGTCCTTCTCCTCTCTCCCTCTCCCTCACCGCTTAACTCCCCAGAAAGCCAATTTCTGTTTCCATGGCTTTCCTAGGCCAGGTAGCTTTGCATGTGAACCTGGGTAGCTTGCATGAGGAGGACTGATGTTATGATCTTGGAACTGTGCTAGAAGATATCATAGGAAAGCAGAGCTGAAATGGATATCACAAGGTCATTTAGTCTAGCCCTTGCTCAAGGTAAGATCAATCCTGACTATACCATTCCAGTCAAGAATCTGTAGAACCTGCTCTTGAAAACTTCTAAGGATGAAAAGTCCACATTTTCTCTAGGTAGCCTGTTCCAGTTCTTGACTACCTTCATAGTCAGAAACTTCCTCCTAATTTTTAACCTAAATTTCTCCCGCTGACGCTTGAGGGCATTGCTCCTAGTCATATCTTCTATGGCTACGGAGAAAAGTCCATCTCCATCCTCTCTGTACTCCCTTCAGGTATTTGAAGACCATTGTTAAATCTCCTCTGTCTTCTCTTTTCCAGACTAAATAACCTTAGCTTTTTCAGCCTTTCCTCAAGTCTTGCTTACCAGACCAGTAATCATTTTTTGCTCTGCATTAGATTCTTTCCAAATTGTACACATCCTTCTTAAGGCCACAAACTGAACACAGTACTCCAGGTGAGGCCTCAATAGTCCTGAATAGAGCATAAGAATTGCATCCCTATTGATATGACCTAATAAGCTGTTGGTTTTGTGTTTGTTTGTTTGTTTTTTTGCAGCAAGAGCATGCTGTTGCCTCATTCAGCTTAAGGTTGAAAACCACTGCAGCAGACCATTTTTCATTTGTGGACCCCTAAAAAATTTCAGATGGAGGTGTGGACCTCTGTCCATTGTAACTCTGGGTATTCACATACTTTTGATTATAGTCATTTTTCGCAGACCACTTAGACATAGTCTGCAGACTCCCACGGGTCCATGGACCACAGTTTGAAAACCCCTGGTCTACTGTAACCACTCCAGGTCCTTCTCTGCAGCTCAGCCAGGCATTCCTCAGCCTGTATTTGTGCATGCAATTATTTTGCTGCAAGTACAGGACTTTGCACTTGTCCTTGTCAAATGTCATCTGATTAGTTGC
>NW_017729022.1:109707834-109712942 GCF_001723915.1 Gavialis gangeticus
TTTCGCAGACCACTTAGACATAGTCTGCAGACTCCCACGGGTCCATGGACCACAGTTTGAAAACCCCTGGTCTACTGTAACCACTCCAGGTCCTTCTCTGCAGCTCAGCCAGGCATTCCTCAGCCTGTATTTGTGCATGCAATTATTTTGCTGCAAGTACAGGACTTTGCACTTGTCCTTGTCAAATGTCATCTGATTAGTTGCAAACCATTTTCCCAGTCTGTCCAGGTCATTCAAGATCCTAGCCCTATCCTCAAGTGTATGTAACTACATTTGACGTGGTGTCATCTGCAAATTTGCTAAGCATTCATTTGATCCCATTATCCAGATCATTGATGAAGATGATAAACAGTACCAGACTTGGGACAGACCCCTGGAGAACCCCATTTCATACTTCCTGTCAACTGCACATTGAGTCATTGATGACTGCTTGTTGAATATAATGATCCAGCCAGTTATGTATCCACCTTACAGTACTTTTCTCTAGTTTGTATTTCCTTAGCTTGTGAGTGAGAATATTGTGAGATCGTGTAAGAGTGGTGTAGTAGCAGTGATGGTCCAGAAATTGTGAGAGGCAAGGGTTTCTTAGGATAATATCTTTTATTGGACCAACTGTGTAATTGAGGTAAAGTTAGACAAGCTTTCAAAAGGAAGACATTCTTCATCAGGTCTCTAATTATAGGAAGGTAGACAAGTTAAGCACAGTGTAGGGGAGGGGCTGAGAGAAATTTTCAGGTGTAGCAGACATGCAGTTAGCATCCATGGAGCCTGACAAGAAGCCATGCTTTCCTTGCTTTCTGAAATCTGCAGAAGAGCTAGCTGAAATGCACACTTCTGGATTTCTGGCAAACAAATGTCATTTTATTCTTAATATTTATAATGAGTTAGTGATTAATATTATTTGGGTGGTTTTATTGGTATCTTGATTATATGTGAGCATTTGAGATGAAAAAGCATGGGCGCTGACTAGTAATAACTACTTTAATTATGTGATTTTTTTTTTTTTTTTGTAAATACAAAAAGAATCCAGGAGTTACATTTTTGTCTCATCCATTCATTCCTGATGCTTCAGCTTGAGCACTGCTTTATGTCTTTCTCTGCTGTCATGTCAGCATAGCAACCAAATAAGCAAACAGGACTAGGAGTCAAGCAGGAGTCAGTGAAAAATGATTTAACCAAGACTTTTTTTCCACCCATGTTTCTCAAGGTTGCAGTAGGGAACTTGGGGCTTCTTAGCATTTCTAAGAAAAGCTGGTATGGTAGCAGATATGGGAGCAGGCTGTTAAATCACCCCTTAAACTAGCTATGCAGTGGGGTGCTGAACCATGTGAGAGCTTATGTTTCCAGACCTGCCGGGACCTCAAGAGTCCTTCTGTGCAGAGATCAGAGTATTGCGGTATTGATGTTGCTTCTCTGTATTCCTACAAGCCTTGTACCTAACTCACAGTCTCCTAAATGACACAAACCTTTGCTGCTTCTGTTTGCAAACAGGCTGCATGCAGGGCTGCTAAAGTCATCAGGTCTTGGAAGGCAAGCAGGTAGTAGGCCCTAATTCAAAAAGTACCATATTAACTCACATAGTAAAACCCTGATTATAAGATGCCTCCCAAATAATTAGATTCTGTATATGGAAAATGTATAAAGTTGGTACAATTTCCAGGTATTGAATCTAATTATTGGAGGTTTGCCTTGACTTTGTCCCCTTATCACTGCTACAGCAGGGGGAAAAAATATCTGGGGGATCAGGTAGCCCTTTGCTCTTTGCTTCCTCACAACTTTTTCTCCTGGTAGCCCCTTTCCCCACCCCTTACTGTCAGACCGTGCTCTCCACAAGCATGGTACAATTTGATACAGTACCCATAGACTTAGTCCATCCAGAATTAATACATGTTCTCTTTTTTTGGAACTGCTGCAGGTTTTAGCACAGATGTTTCATGAACACAATTTTGAACAGCACCTTGGCACCTATTTATATCTAGTATAAACTATGCATGGAATTAGTTAAAAGCCAAAAGGCTCATGATTTACCACAATTAACTAGGCTGTGTCACGGCAGAGTAAACAGCATTTCAAGCCATGGTGAGCTACAGCTTTGCATACAGTTCATCCAAAATCCCTCTGTCACTCTCTCTGCCTGGTGCATATGTTTGATGTGCCCTCACCCTCCATGGGGGACCCCACAGCTCAGCATTGCTAGGTATGTTTGTATACTCCAGATTACCCCCCTCCCCCCACAAAAAAATGAAAAAAGATCCACATGCTAATGAGTCCTTGCTCATGACTGGAACTGGGTGTTCTTGTCGCAAGTCCTGGGATGTTCCAAAAACATATGTGCAGATGAGGTGCAGGGCACTCCACCTTCACCTTGCAGAGGGCCAGTGCCGCACTTATGTGCCAGGCTGAGAGAGGGTGCAACAGAGATTCTGGGTAAACTCTATGCAATGTTGTGGCTCACCATGGTTTGAAAAAGCTTTGACTGTGAGGGGGATTGCACTTAATGGGCACTGGCATATGTCTTATTCAGATGAGTGGTACTAATTTATTCTTGTGGTAGGCTCCTATCAGCATTTTTGGCACCAGGGAAGGTATTGAAGTTTGTTGTGGCCTTTCTCAGTGCCAGCTTGGTATTGCAATACTTCTAGGCCTGATGCTTGTTCAGCTGCCTTTTCCGAGGAGACTAGTTCAGATCATGGGTAAGAAAGAATAATATGCTGTGAGTGCTTGGGGTGTCTCCCATTAAGACCGTGCATATTTAGAACTCCTTAATATGAAGTGTTACACAGGCAGTCAGAGTGGAATAAGCACCAAGTCTCAGTTGCTACTGAGAACCAAAACATTAATTTTGCTTAGAAAACAGCCAGTTGTTATAAATGTAGTTTGTTGAAACCAGCCAATTGTTATAAAAGTGTTTGCAAAACTTGATACACGTTGGCTTAAACATATCTCTGCTATTGCATACTTAGATGAGTGGAACTACACCATGCATTAATTTTGTTTCATAGGAATAGTAGAGGGAATTGATAAATCAAATGATATTCCTTCCACAGCTCACACTTGACAAAGGGCTTGAATTTTCTCTTGGTCTTATGACTGTCACATTTGTTTCAATCAGTAGAAGTCCATGAAATAATCTGTGTTCCACTGCTTGCTTGGGGCAGACAGCTACTCCTGAATAAATTAAAAGAGGCAATATATAAGGCAGTAGGATTATGTTGCCGTGTGATTGATGACTCACTCCGCTATGGAGAGAATGGCTTCCATTGTGTAACCCATTTTTCATTACAGAACATGAATTCACTATGTGATTGTTTTTACTGTGTGACAGTACAAAATAAACTTGCTTTGATAATCCCAGAAATCCTGCCTTACACAATGCTAACATTGTAGAATAGCCTCATTAGTTTTATGGACAGTAACATTTGAACAGTTGCCTATAAGGAAAGTACAGCCTGTACATAAAGTTGCTACATCCTAAATTCATTGGAAGTGACTCTTAGTGCCGTGTTGACCAAGCAGTATAATTAGACCCTCAAATGAGTTTCTCCTCCATCAGTAAAGCAGGGTATGTGTCTGGCACAAGACTTGTAGGGTAACCTTAGCTGATGACCTATGTAATAATGTTGACATGAAGCTTGAAAAACTTTCATGTGCCATTTCTTTGAATTAAAAACAAGGGGATGCCAGATATAAGTGTGGAAATGATTCCTTTGCACTGCTGTGTTTTAAGTTGTAGCTCTTATATGGAGTATGTACGTTAAAGCCAATTGTCCAGCTTCGGTGTGGGGAGCTGGGTACTTTACACAGACTGTGTTCAGATTTTAAGGAGGCAACCATGCTGGGACATAAGGGATTGGAATTCAAAGGAAGGGGAAATGCAACAAAATCCATAGTTAAGGTATCAAAGATTCTAGTTCCCTTTGAAATAAGTTAGCACTGAGTAGACATGACTGAGATGATAGATTGTAAAAGTTTGAATAAGTGTGAGGTTTTAGAATAGGATTCCTGAAACTATGATTCTAAGTCACACGGTCAACTTATTTCTTCTTTCTTCTGGAGACAAAAGAACAGAATGTCACATCTTGCTGCTTTTCATGCTTTTTTTCAGGTGAAATCTGAAATTCTTCCTCCTCTGCATAGGCCTCTGAGACTCTGGCATATTTTTTTTTGAAAAAGTAAAGATTTTTTGTTTCCTGGTATTTACATTTTCTCTCTTTCAGCTTTTGTGCAGAGTAACTGGTATTACTCAATAGACCATCTCTGAAGTGTACTGTATTATTTATTTATTTGTATTGTAGTACAGTCTGTTCTCAGACTTACGACACAATTGGTTCCTGAAAACCGCATCTTAAGTCGAAACTTTGCAACTCGGAATCAATTTTCCCATAGGAAACAATGTTATAAATGGGGGATTGGTTCCTGAACCAAGGCTTGATACCCTGTTTTCACCCAAAATAACCCAGAATTTTGTAAAGTACTCAATCAATTATATAAAATAAATAAGTGTGGCTATATTACTTGTCTATATATATGTATTTATTTATATTGTAAAAATACCAGATCTGGGGGTCACACATCCACCCCCTTCCCTCCCCCCATGCCCTTCTGGACAAGTGGTGGAAGCTGCTGGACAAGCCGCAGCTTCTCTTGCGGCCGCCCAGTGCTACCTGCCTCACCCCAGTCTGAGCAGCTGGGGGATCAACCAGATAAGCTATGGCTTCTCCTGCGGTCGCCCGGAGCAGCCCTGGAACTGCTTGCCTCATCCCAGTGGGGGCAGCCAAGGGAGCAGCCAGACAAGCTGCAGCTTCTCCTGCAGTCGTCCGGCACAGCCCTGGCACTGCCTACCTCACCCCAGCGGGGGCAGCTGGTGGAGGAAGCAGATGAGCTGTGGTTTCTCTTGTAGTCATCCGGCACAGCCCTGGCACTGTCTGTTTTGCCCCAGTAGGGGCAGCCGGTGGAGCAGCTGGACAAGCTGTGGCTTCTCCTGCCACCCGTAACCCCCTCTCCTACAGCCCGGTGCAGCCTCAGCTGGGCAGCGTTTGCCCCACCCCCTGTTCCAGTCCCAGGCCCCCACTCCCGCAGGGTCCCTGATCTGCCCCCCCCCTCCCCCC
>NW_017729022.1:109713081-109723214 GCF_001723915.1 Gavialis gangeticus
GCCCCCCCCCTCCCCCCCGCAGCCCTTTCTTTCCCCCTCCCGGCAGACCTGTATCCAACATTCAGCTTCGTAAAGTTGAAACCCATGTTGGAACTTGGAAACCCAGGTGTCAGTTTTACAAGTGTCGTAACTGCTGTTCGTTGTAACTTGAAGCGTCATAAGCCGAGGACTGCCTGTAGTAGCTAAAACCGCCAGCCCATCATTGCAGGCATTGTAAAACACACAAAAGAATGATGGTACTGTCCCAAAGAGCTTCCATGAATGTACTTCAGGGAGGAAGAAACTATTATATGTAGTTGTAAAATATGTATTAATGCACTAGAGCTTTAGAAAACTATCTTGAAAAATTGTGTAGTACTCTAATTACAGTCGTTGGAATGAATCTTAGATTGTGAAAAGCAAGGCTTTTGTGTTTTCTGTGGTTACTTTTGTAGAGCAAATGATCTACTAATCTACCTATTGTCTCTCCTTTCTTTTTTAATGAAGATCCATTGGAGCAATAACATAGATGTGCAGTTAGATTTGAATTGGCAAAAGGTTAAGGAAAGAGATGGGAATGAAAATTTCAGAAATTTTGAAGCTATAACATTAAATATTCTCTCTTAAATTATTCATAGAATCACAGAGAAGTTTATATTTGCCTTCATTAAATCAATCTTCCAAAGTCAGATCCAGAAAATCATAGGTTTACTCATTCAGGTATATGATCTGCTTGTCTTTCTTACAGAGATACTTCAATCTGTCCAAAAACCAAAAGGGTTATCTTGAACGAGTAGAATTTTGTGGGGTTGATGTGAAAAGAATACCGTTTTTTGTCAGAATGACTGAAACTTTTCATAAAGTTTAGTAGGGACCGGGACCACCAAGTGGTTCTACGTACTATAATGATTGGAGAGTTCTTAGAGGTTGATTGATAATAGAAGACTCTTGATAACTAGGTTGCAGCCATAAGTGTCTGGTTTGTGTGTATGTTCAGGATGATATTTCTCACTTGGCAATTTAACCTTCATGTCTCTTTCAATTTGGAAAATACCCTTGTAATTTTATTATAATAAAAGAAGTTTAGGATTATTTAAAACAAACAACCAAAAAAACCACATTTAAAGCCCTGAACTCTATACTGCCTCTGGGGTCTTATAGCATTGTTGCTAATCTATTGTAATGGTTTAGAAGTGCTACCTGATGTTTAGATAATCCTGTGGACTGGGCTGCTGTGTTGACACCTGTTTACCCCACTGCAAGGTAGATTTCTGTCTGGTTAGGGTAGCCCACTGAAGAGCTGCCTCAGTAGTGAATTTTTGCTAAGGCCTCTCTCCCTTTTTTTGTTCGTTGTCAACAGTTCTTTCAGAAGTTCAAAATAAACATTTGACTCTCTTCTCCTTTTCTTCCAGGATCACCTGATAGTCCTTCCCCGTGAATAGCTTTCCACATGCAGGCACTCCTCTTTCTTTGCACCTCCAAAAGCAACACTGAGAGTTTTCTTGCTTACTCCTTACTCCAAATGGAAGTTTAACTTGCTGTTGTCTTGCAGGTAGTTGGTGGCAAGGTAAAAAAACCAGGCAAGCGAGGTCGTAAACCAGCCAAAATAGACTTGAAGGCAAAACTCGAGAGAAGTCGTCAGAGCGCAAGAGAGTGCAGAGCACGAAAGAAGCTGAGGTACCAATATCTGGAAGAACTGGTGTCAAGCAGGGAGAGAGCCATCTGTGCTCTCAGAGAAGAGTTGGAAATGGTAAGGCTGTTTCCTTCTTAACTTCTAGACTGGATCCTGCTAGCACTGAAGTTATGAATGTTTGCCATAGAGATCGTGGTTAGGCTATAACTTGTCCAAATAGTAAGAGCAAATGTATTCATTGCTTGCCTGCTTTGCATCTTGATAGTGATTCTTGTAGCATGAGGGATTTAAAGGATTAGTAATATTTGTTGTCTTTGAACTAAAAAATAAGTAAGCAAGGTGGTTTATTTGTGCATAGAACTGGCATCTTAGAACATATAAGAGCTGCCACTTACTGTTGAGACCATAGATCTATCTTGCCCACTATCCTGTGTCACACAGTGGCAGAGTGGATGCTGAAAGGGAGAGTGAACAGGGTATGACAAGGCTCTTTTTTCCACTCTTTCTCTCACTTGCAGCCTCCAGCATTTATCGACTAGGAAGTTCCGATTCAGAGGCTGTACCACTTGACATTTCATTTCTTATGTTTTGGAAATAGCCTGATGTAAAGGTTAGGGGAGGCAGGGAAATATTAAAATAGAGATCTGTTGCTTGCAGATGTATTTGGCCAGCCTTTGGTTTGGTGCATATTCTGCCCCCTCCTCCCCCCACCATGCACAAAACCTTATTTACAAGGCCATGTTGCTTGGTGCTCACTTGCCTGCTTTTCAGTATGCATGAACTAGGTGCCTGTACATTTTTGCAGGCACAATGGGCCGTGTTGGTGCAAGTGCAGAGGCGAACAGGTTTGAAATATAGACACCTAAGCCACGAGAACTCCCATGGAGCTCAGTATATAAATTGCTTTTGAGGAACTGGCACTTGGGTTATATGTACTGATTGTATTGATATTAAAGGGTATTGTTATGGATATGTTATGATGTGACTTACATCTGCATGATTCAAGTGTAGCAAAACTGTTCCAGCTTTAATCTTACTTCATTCAGGATGTTTTAGTTAACTTGTATTGCTACAGGGTAGCACAAATGTAAAAGTTGAGGGTAAGGACTTCTGGCCTGTTCCCCAAACATCCTGTGTTCTGTGGTTTGCCAATGAAGAATGAAGATGTGGAGGCTCAAAGGGGCTTGCAGAGCATCAGAAAGTGTTAATGTGAAGGTTTCACCAGCACAAGGATTATGAGACTTGTTTTTGATAGCATGTGAGCTGGAGCAGTATACTGGCATGGCAGTAGCCAAAAAGCACAGAAGAGTTCTACATTGTTTAATGCTTATTGTCTTGTATGTAGCTGTGCCCCCAAGCAGCAGTTTATTAACAGAAACAGGATTTACGCAGGTCAGGTATGCAGCTCTGGACATGTGCTTAGCTCATTAGTTCTCAACAATTGTAGAAAAAGTTTCACCTCAGTAGGTGCAAACTACTGTTGTGATCCTGGCAGTTTGCTAGTGCTTGATGTGTTTTCATATTTCAGTACAAGCAGTGGTGCATGGCAATGGACCAAGGGAAAATCCCCTCTGAAATAAAAGCCCTACTAACTGGAGAGGAGCAAAGCAAAGTGCAGCAAAACTCTACCAAACTTTCCAAGGTTGTGAAAACAGAAGCAAACAGCAACAACCCCTGTAAGTATCATGCCTATGATCATCCCTGTTGTATGTCTTTTCTTGTGTAGGAATGCATATTGTTATAATATTTGCCTGAACATGTAACGCATGCAGTTACATTGGCTAGAAAGTCAGGCAGTTAGTTTTCAAGAAATGATCCTCCCTTCTCAGAGCATAAAATTTTTCCTGATGGGCACAGGAGATTTTTATATATTATTATTATTATTATTATTATTATTATTATTATTATTATTATCTCTCTAATGGGATAGTGAATGTTTGGCCAGAGTGCACCTGTGTTTGCTTTTCTCTGAATCTGTAGACAGAAGTAGGAGGAGAAAGCGGTCCTATATCCATACTAGATCAGGGATATTTTGCTTAACTTTAAAGGCTGGTGCCAGTCCCTATTTTTCTGATGATTGCTTCTGTTGTCACGGACATTGGTTCTCTGCATACTAGTAAAGTACCTCTTTCAGCCCCACTTTTTACTTTGTACTCTGCTTAACTGCATACTAATTGGTGCTAGCAGTGGTGAAGAGAATTTGCTGTCAAAAGGCTGCTATTAGAAACCTTGAAGTTAATTGCAGCTAGTCAGTTTCATGATAGTATTTCCCCTTATTTTTTAGAGTTGCTAACAGCAGACTTAAGCCTAACTCCAGTCAGTTTCCCCTCATTTTCCAGGCTTTTAACTAGCTATTTAAATACTCTGACAGTGATGGGAGGTAGTTAGTTTAGGATCTGCTAATACTGTAGAACTGACAGTGCTGTGTACTTAGTGAGCATTAAGCCCAGATAAGTGCATACATCTGGTAAGTTCATGGCCTTTTTTTAGTCCTAAGGCCATGAACTTAAACAGAATACACGTTAGTGTGCACTGAATTTTCAAATTTTATATTACAGCTACATGAAAAGAATTATTGTGTAGATTGCAAAGTCAGACGTGTTCAAAAGTTAGGAAGTGTGAAGCCTATAGTTGCCTGTGCATCATTAGTTCTGCCTTTTTGCATGTGCACCCTGTACAATGAATGAGATGAGGGGTCATTATGGAAAAAAATTGACCATGTAACATAGAGACAAAATATGTAATGCATTGCATGCAACGAAGCAGAACTAAAGTTATATTGGCATCTGCATATGTCTCATTTCTGACTTCACTTTGAAATCTAAATAACTCTCGTTAACATAGTCCTTAAGTAAAATTTTTTTCTTGTGAAAGTAACTAGGGAAAAACACACTTTTGTTGCAGCCATCCTCCATGCTTTAATTCCTTGGGGTTTGAGTGCTGAACTTTAGCAGTACAACAATTTCTTGAGCTGACCACATTTAACTAATTTAATTCTTAACAGTCCTTTTTTTAGTTATTTACCTGGCACTTCACTTAGCCCTAGGCAGAAAAATGAAACAGAGGAGGAAGCCCATTTAGAAAGTTAAGCCTCATGTAGGCAAGAAAAGGACAGGGTGTATATTTCTAAATCCCTTTAGCCGAGAACTGCGGTTCATGCCTTGTTCTGCTTGGAGGAGGATGAAAGGGCCAAGCCCTAAGTGTAGGTCTGTTGTTCCATACTGAGTGTCTGTCTGGCCTCAGTGCTCTTTGTGGAAAAAATTGTCTGTGAAACATCAAGAATTTTTTTTCTTAAATATGATTAATTTCTTATATTGCAGGAGTAGGACAGTAGACATAGCAAAGCCAAAACTAATATATGATCTATCATTATAACTTGCATGTGTACAGTGCCTTTAGTTTGACAGTCCCACAGTATTTCCTAATATTAATCTGTATTGAATGCTTAAACGTGCTTAAAATAAGACAGACACTTAACTGGTGCTGAATCAGAGCTCTGGCAAATATGCAGAGGAGTTAGCTAATTCATTACACAAATCTTTAACTGCAGCTAGATGTGTGACAAATGGACAAGATGCTGGTTTTGCTTCTCATGTATAGCTCCTGTGCTCTTTCTCATGCCTCCCCCCTTTTCCTTTTTTTTACTGTTTTTATTTGAATCAAAGATGAGGTTTTTCCCCCACTTAAAATGAGTAGGGGGGGAGACCCCCTTGTCTTGGATTAGAGTAGAAGTTGCGGGGGGGAAGAGTGGCAGTAGCTGCTGCAGCTCTGACTTCAGGCTCAGAGCCTCAGCTGCTCCCCTCCCCTTCAGCTCTGTGTTGCCCACTGCTTCCACTTTCCCTCCAGCTCCAGTCTCAGTTCCAGCCCCACTCTGGCCTGGGGCATGGAGCACATGTTGGCTTTAGCCCCTGTCCAGCCATGCAGCAGAGGTGGTAGTGGCAGCAAGTCTGGCCTTGGCTCAAGTTTTGGGGCTGGGGCCAGAACTTCGCTTCTGCAGCCCCCACCCAGTGTTTTCTGTGCCTGTGGCCAGAGTGTGTGGTCTCCAGGTCCTAGGGGGAGCAGGCATCAGAGGGCAAATAGTGTGTGTGGGGGGGTAGGGGTCAGGCCACTGTCATGCCCTGCTGCCTGCCTGCCTACAGTTGCTTGCCCCACAGCAGCAGTTGTGGGGAATGAATTTAAGAGAGATCCCCCAAAATTAGATTTTGTACATGGAAAATTATAACTAATTTGCAGTTTTTTCTATGTATAAAATCTAATTATTGGCGGGGGTTGTCTTAATTTCAGAGTTGTCTTGGATTCAGGCAAATATGGTAGTTAATTTTGTGATAACTTGTTTGAAGGTTTCTTTGTATAAGTTGGCTTTGTGGACACATGCAAGAGCTAGAATGCCCATCTCTACTTTACCCACCAGGGTAAATGGAGATTTCCTCATATGCTGGTAATCATCTCATTCATCAGAGGTTTGTTTTTTTTTTGTTTTGTTTTGTTTTTGTTTTGTTTTGTTTTTTTTTAAACTGGGATTTGCTATTCTGGGAGCCTGTCTAGCATGTCAGTTTTTTACATGGTTAGTAGCATCTGTCTTCCGTTACAAAGGTTATTGTTGTGTTTGACATGGATGGGACAACATGATTATAGAATCCTTCATAAGAAGTACGTTACAGCCTAAGTCGCAATGTTTTTGTGTAACACGGTGTCCTTGCATATCCTGCTAACCAAAATGACGTGTTAGAAAAGTTGTTGGATGGCTCCCACAACTATATATCAACATGGCTTGACAGGATGTAAGCACGGGCCCTAAAGGCAGTCAATATTTGCGTCATCCCCGATTGCCCTCCAGTTCAGTTATCAGGTTTTGTGTTCAGTGGAGGGATCCCTGAATGAGATCTTGTGGCTTTTGTTTTGCCACTAGCTCATCAGTGACCCTCTGGCCTTGAGTCTCTGTGGCCCTGCATTTTGAGAACTCCAAAGTTCACCAGCTCCGCTTGGGAATTGCAAGAGTTTGAAAATGTTTTTGAATATCATGTTTATGTAATATGTACCAGGGGATCTTGCCTGTATACAAAATCTTGTAAAGACTGAATCTGGTCCCCTGACCAGGGATCCAGTCCAAACCCCAAGTAACCCTGAGTCTTCTCGATAATTCCCCTAAGAGAGATGGGAATGTAGCCCTTCCCCCTCCTTTCTGTCACGGTAGTTCAGGGGTCAGCAACATTTTTGGTCAGTGCTCCAAAAACACCCACAAGCTCAACTTGTAAGATGTTGGCATGCCAGGGCATCATGGGAGCTGTGAGGGACCCAATCCTTGTTGTGGCAGCACAGCCCTGCCTCCTGGTCCTTTCCCTGCTGTCCTTGAGGAACGCATGCCAAACAAAAGGCCTTTGTGTGCTTTGCTCTGGCACCTGTGCCAGAGGCTGCCTGCCCCTGCAGTAGTTGTAGCCAAGAAGGAAGCTGGCTGCTTCTTGAAGACTTTGCAGAGGGGACCAGCAGGCCACTGAGCATCCTGTGTCCCCACCTATCTTGAATATCTAAAAGTTACTTAGCACTCTGCGCTTGTTGGGTGGAAAGGGAGTTCTTCAGGACCTTCCAGAATCTTCTTGTGTACATTCTAGTGCATTTTAGGCTCTTCGCACCATTGTTCCACTGGCACATGAAGGTGCAGTAAGCACCTGGTTCAGTAGTATTACACCAGTTCTGTATCAGCCATCTTCATTGATCTAAATCAGGCTTGTCCAACATATGGCCCTCAGGCTACCATGTGGCCTGCCAAGCCATTTTCTGAGGCCCAAGGTCCCTTGCCCAGGACAGGCGGGTGGGGGAGGGGAGGGGAGGGGAGCTGCTCACCCCTGTGGGGCCAGGCTTGTCATGTGAGCCGGGTCCCGCCATCCTGAGGGCTGTGTGGCACGGGGCTGCCCCAGTTGCGCCTGACAGGACTAGCTGGGGACAGCGCCTGCTTTTACTTCTTTCCAGCTCAGCCCCTTGCCCCCGGCATGCTGCCCGCCTCCCGGGACCTGCCACGCTCAGTGGCTGCAGGGCGGGAATGGGAACGGGGCACCTGGCACAGGCAGTCAGCAGTGCAGCTCTGGAGGGGCCTCAGCAGGTCAGGTCCTGGCGTGACCTCTGTGGGGTGAGGCGGCTCGCAGCGCTGAGGCCATCAGGGCTGTGTGCGTGGGCGGCCGGGCACCACAGTGAGCGGGGCCGTGCGGGCGGGTGGGTGAGGGGCTACAGTGCAGCGGCTTCCTTGCTCCGGCCCCCTCGGGCAGTGCTGGCTCACGGGGCTGCGCTGCGTGCGGGATGGGGATGTGGAGCTATTTATTTCTCCCCTTCAGTCTCTGGGGCAGTAGCTGCCTGGATGCAGACTGGGTCCTTCCTGCCCCTGCCCACCAGCAGCTACCATGAACCTTGCAGTAACAGGCAGGTGCAGTAGGGCTGCACAGGCAGGGTCTCTCTGGCCCAGGACAGAAGGTGTTTTGAATATGGCTCACTGGCCCGCTGGGTGATTAAAAAGTTCATGATCCGGCCCCACATTCAAAAGGTTGGACACCCCTGGTCTAAATGGAATTATTGATGGGTGTGATGGGAGTGAAGCTGTGATAACTCATGCCTAAGGAATTCTGAAGTAATGGAAACTTGAGAGGAAAATACCTCCTCTTCCCCTTTATTTGATGTGTGGAATCCTGAAAAATGAACTGCATGGGTTTTATGGAACTGTCATTTAATCAAGAATGTTTTGCCTAATGTTGGTTTACTTTCTTTCTCTCATTCATATATAACTAGTTGTGATTTTTGCATTCAAAATTTGATAATACTAAGTGTTGACCAAGTTGCATAGAACCCATTAAGTGTTTCTCAGAAGCTTCTTATAACCTACAAAGAAGTTTGAAAAATGTATTAGATACTCTTCAAAGGGTGCTTTTTTTAATCTGTTACCATGATCTCATCTGACTTGTTTGAGAGGGTGCTTGTGGTTATGATCGATTGTTCTCTTTCAGGGTGAAAGTTGATCAGCTGATACAGAAGTCAGTGGTGAGTCCAGCCCTGCTCTGCATCTCGTGAAGGAATGATGAAGATCTTGCTTTGCTGGTTCTATTTGCCACCTTCCACCAAATTGAAATCTGCATAACTTTTTTTTGGTCACAAATTCAACTTGAATATGAAACTCCTAGCGTACAGATTTTGAATATTGAAGCATATTTAGTATGTACCTGTAATATCTCCTATAGGTAGACAGAAGCAACATCTCAGCTTTTAAATGTCTCTGCTGTTAATACTGCAATGTAGACTGTTTTTGTGATTTGAATTTATTTTTATTATTACTCATGAAAGCCTCCAAGCTTTTAATCTTCAGTAAGATCTGAAGCCTCATGCACCTAATCACTCGACCAAGATGAAGCTGATTTTTTTTGTCTGTGGTATGTTGTGTATGCATGGCGCATGCTGTAACATCTCCTCTGAGAAGATGTTGTCACTATGTACAGATATTGTCATTATATTTGTTCTGTCTTTCCTTCTTTAAACTGTGATGAGACAATTAAGATTCTTATCATTTTACTAATGATTTGCATGAATATCTGCTTAAAAGTAAAATAAAAAAACCCACAAACCCACCTGGTTTTTAGTTACTCTTGTGTACTCTAAGCAGGTTGAAGCTGCTTGAACTTTTATACTGGGTCTGATTCCCTAGCAATGGAGACCTGAGTAAATAAACCAGCTTCTGTTTTATCTTCTTTTGGCTAGGGACAGAAGTTACACACAAACTGGTTTAAGTGATCAAAAACTGGTTTAAATGTGTAACAGGACAGAAGCTCTGTGCATCTAAACCAGCTTCAAAATGGCTGAAACTGGTTTAAGATAAACCTGGTTGAATGTAGTGTTGGACTTAAACTGGTTGGACTCAAATCAGTTATGAAACTTCTGTCCCAGACCCCTTTGTGGTTCAAGTTAAATCACAGTCCCCCAGCATCACAGCATGCTTTCCAGCCCTCGGGTGGGCTGTTCTGTGCTGTCTGCTGCAGAGACAGGGCTGGACCCTGGGGCAGTGAAGGCTGGCTGATGAGCAGGGGTGGGGGGCAGACCCAGCCGAGGATGCAGCCCAGTCTACTGGGGGAACAGGGAGTGCCCCCTGGCAAACCATGGCTGGGGTCCAGGGCCAGGGAGGGGGTGTTAAACATCCTGTCCACTGCTTAAACTTGTTGCTGGCTGCAGCTGTGGACTACAAAGGCCAGAGGCACCTGGAAGCAGGAAGAGGAAGTGATAAGCAACCCTGCAGAGTCCTGCTGCTGTAATTGTGTGCTGCAAATCCCAGAGACCTTAGGGGCACCAGGAAGAGGAAGTGAACACAAAGTCAGAGAGCCATGTTCTAGTACCCCCCCTACCACCACCACCACCCCCACAATTACTACACCCCACAACAGAGCAATCAGCATTCTCAGATCTTATAGCTGCACCTCCAGAAATGTAATATCTCATCCAATGCACCAAATGCCCTGATGGAAAATACATAGGAGAGACCAGACAACAACTG
>NW_017729022.1:109728214-109731394 GCF_001723915.1 Gavialis gangeticus
TTCGTGAATCAAAGGTAAATGTCTCTTCACTTCTGTTTCAATTTAATCTGTGCATCTTAGACTTGCAAAGATTGAATCAACTCAGCCTTGGGCTTTTTGACTGTCTGTACTTAGCCTTCAAGTCACAACTGGCTTAAATGAACTCTCTTGACAGTGTTAACTGTTACAGGTTCATACATCCCATTTTGTAGTCTTGTACAAAATTAGGGTTAAATCTGACCAACCCTTAGCTACAGTGCAGTTAATGGGCACAATGATGACAAAGCAAGATTCTGTTTCGTGACAAGAGGTTATAAGGGGATTGTGAAATGTATAGGTCAAGGAGCCAGCATACTTGAGGTAAAATCAAATAAATCGGCCTGGCCAAGAGGGTGGTTTCTCCAACTTTACTTCCATGGAAATCAAATTATATGCTACTGGCCACAGTAATGCTATGCATTTCTGTGGAAGGATATACCATTGGCATCCTAAAAATTCCCATGTAGTTAGATGACATATTCCTAGTGCCTGCTGCTGTGAGAACAATCCTTTCTGATCTTCCCTTTTTCCAACTTAAATCCTAGCTATGTCTGTGCTGCTGGGTTGGTTTTAACTTTGGCCTTTGTTTGTTGAGAAGTATTTGCAAATTCCCTCACCTTGACTTCACTCTTTTCTTCCCCAAGCTCTTTTCCTTCCTTACAAGGTATTGATTACCCTCAGAGGCTGTTGAGAAATAAAGTATTTCCTCCTGGCCCACACCTCTTACTAGGCATTCCTCATGCTTCATAAGCCCTTATATTATTGTCAGCCATTGTAGCTCAGGACCTAGGCTGATCCCCTTCATGGTTTCTATTAGATCAACAGCTTAGCACAGTTTTGTTTAAGCATTCTTCTCTCTAACTAGAAAGAAAGGATGATGCCACTAGTATACAATGTCAGTGCTTTTAATGGCTGTGCACTGTGAAATGGTAGAATTCTCTTGGACACACATGAAACATCTTTTTAAAGCATTCTAAGATCTGGTTTATTCTGTTTAATGTGTTCCTCTTTCAATCCTGGATTGCCCACTTCAAATTCTGTTGGGGGACAAAGCATTGTCAAGAGAAGGCCAAGTCCTACTCTGTAAATGAAATGCCTCTTAAAGCTGATGCAAAATTGGACTTTGACAGAAGTGAGTCAATCCAGGTGGACCAAATACTTTTTTTCCCCCCACATATAAGGCAGGAGCAATTTAATTGAGGCAAACAAAATGACAATGCTAATTTAGTGTGAAATGTGATTCCCGTTATAGGCATTTTAAAACAGAAAAGGTGCAAGTAGGCAGGACCCTAATCTGTGACAAGCATTTGTCTAAAACTTGTACCGTGATAAGAAATCACTAGTGCTTTCATAAATGCAGTGCTGTACTTTAAGCCCTTTATCACTTCCTTCACTTGATTAAGTTGCTTTTCTCATGACTTATCCTTAGGGATCATCATCTCTAACAATAACTGCAAGTACGCTTTTAACCAGAGTATACAAACTGAAACAGAGTGGGTTGCTGAATGAACTGCTTTAGATTTGAGGTCTTTACATCATTTTTGGATGTGCATTAACTGACTATTAAGAGGACCCCGTTAATGTGGTCATTGATTAAAATAATCATTGGCTTAGCTGTTAAAGGAGTGGTATTGTAATGGATCTGACACTTCCCACACATGCGAACAAATAAAGAGCTGAATGACAGCTGAAGAAGATGATAAAAGTGGTCTTTTTCATCCCTCTGACAGTGCCTTCTCTTATTGAATGAGCACAAGGACTGGTCTATAAACATTAATGGACAAAAATTTGTAAGGAGAGTGAATGGGATTCCTGTGATTTAGTTAAGGTTACCCCAGATTTGTGTTTAGTTGGACTATGAAGGTTGGCTTGCAATATTTCTGTTTCTTTCACAGTTCTTCTTTTGAACACTTGTATCAGATTCTCAGCTGGTATAAATTTGCTCTGCCATTTTCCACCAGTTGAGGATCTGGCTTTGTAGATGGTATGAACTAAAATCATAAGTGCAACCAATGTTAGTGAATCCTTTTCACAGGTTCATAGGCAACTGGTAGGGGGTACATGTGCCCCTGTGACAGGGCCGGTGCCCCTGCTGATAGCCAACACTGATACTCTCAGTAGGGCTGGTGCCCCCACAGACAGGGCCACCTCTGTCAGCAGCTTCTGCGGGTGCCCCCCCAGATTCAGTCACTCATGCACAGGCTTGTGTGCTGCAAACTTGCAAGTAAGGTGTGCACACACATTTTTTAAGAAGCTGGGATCTTGGAGATGCTTTCTGAGTGCAATCCTGCAAAAAGTTTGACTGGCTTTTTGTCAGTGGTGGGCAAGATTTGATTAAGGTATATGGTGTTAGATTCCTGTTGAACTATGTGGTGGTTATTTATTGCATCAATGGTTCTTTTTTTTCCCTTTCCTTATTTCCCTTACCATATTTTGTGTCTGTTAAGTTTAAACCATCCATGAAAAATAAAGGGAGATTTATTTGTTCTGGGAAATCTTGAAATGATCCAGCAAGGGAGCCATGGTAACAATGTTACATATCTTAGAAACTGTGGAAAAAACATCAAATGGGAAGGATGAAAGAGATTAGCGGCCTCAGACAAAGTGGAAATCAGTCTTTCATCTTCAGGTTAATGCTTCAGGTAGATAAACTGTTATAACTGAAGGGATTTTGATCATCTGAGATTGCCCTCTGTTCATATTGCATTGCTACATTTACTACTAGAGAGAATGGGTGCTGAGGGATGGTGCCCCCTCTCACAGATGATCTGCGTTGTGAGCTCTGTGGAAGGACATTTTTGACAGTTTCATCCCCACATTGGTGCAGGGCCAAGAGTCAGAGCTCGCTGGAACGTTGTACCATGAAAGCGACTGTAGAAGGTGCATCCTTTAAAACTTGGCTAGATCATTGTGAATCTTCACTTGACCACTGGGAGGGGAAAAAAAAAAGGCCTCCATTCTACCTTCACCATCTTCAAGTATATTTGAATTAAATAGTCAGTCTTATGGTAGGTCCTTTTAACTGTGTCCTTAATATAGGAAATAAATGACTTGTGTTTCCCTTAGATTCCCCAGTTGGGGAAATGATACTGAAGAACACATATGTGTGCTATGCAACCCTTAATAAAGTGCTAACCCCCCCCCCACCCCCCCCCAAGGAAT
>NW_017729022.1:109731655-109738333 GCF_001723915.1 Gavialis gangeticus
ACCCCCCCCCCCACCCCCCCCCAAGGAATATCCTTCAAAAACAGTCCACCTTTCTTCAACCTGTAATTTAAGCAATCCCCTTAGGCTGGTAATGAAAAGTTTAGTTATGTAATGCAATGAAATCTGCAAGCGTAGGTGGGAGCCAAGTATAAGAGTCCATGTGTTTGAGCAGTTTGACTGAGGGGTGTCAGTAAGAACTCCATAGTCAGTCTTAATTTATTTGGGATCCCTTCGGATATCTATATAAAGGAGTTGTAAATGATTAGTGGATACCAGAAACACATGGTGTTTGTAGGTGTGATGGTCTGGAAACATAAGATGTAGATTTGTAAGGTGAGATAATATCCTTTCTTGATATCAGTTTATATAGTTGGAAGAGGAGACAAAGAAAGCCAAGAAGTTTGCCTTCACTCTCCCAGCTATGCAAGCTGGTCCAATAAAAGTTATTACTTCATCTTGCATAGGCAATTAATAGGTATGAACAGTATGTATTATATGTGGTTCCAGGCTCATCAGTAGAAAGTGTTGGAAGCAACCTGTGGACTCTGTAAGAATGAATTGGTCATTTATTAAAATGCTGATGACTAAGTAACTATTTATAAAGTGTCTGTAAATCACCTTACTGTAAAGATGTGACAAAGTCTATCTTGGGCAGCTGAAATGGGAAGATAAACGATTCTGTGGAGGTGCAGGAATAAAAATAATACTTGCCACTAACTTAAATGGTAGTTTCCATCGACGGATTGGGAACAGACATTACTAAAGAGAAAGGAGTATGATCATCCCTCTCTTATGAATACGGAGACGGAAGAGAAAGAGGTGAAGAGTGGAGACTGAGTGGCAGTGTCGCTTCAGAGGATGAGACGCAGCAGTCTGACTGCATCTGGGTACTGCTTAATGCTTATCACTCTCTGCCCCGGCTGCCATGGCATGGGGACTCTGCAGTGAACAGTTTGGTGCCACAGACAGGAAATATATAAGGGTCAACATCAGCCCAGAATAAGCAAAAACAGCTCCTTTTGAAATTAACGCCAGATTTGAATTTGGCCCATGCAGTCTAATGCTGCTTGTAGATGCACCGAATTGAAAAAGCTTAATCCCTGACTAGCCCCTTGAAGCAACATAAAGAACCATGGAAACAAAAGTGCTTTACAGGCAAACAAAGCAAGTGTCTGACCTTGACTGAGATGAGGGCAAATCAATGTAATTGTTGATGTCATTCCCTTTTGCTGCCAGTACAGGCTTCATGTAAGTCGTTGCACCATTACTGAAACCAAAAGAGCTACAATTGCAAGCTTCGGCTCTGAATTCAACCCCCAAAGAGAGGTTACTTGAGGAAAAATGGAAGTCGTCATAGCAGCAGGGGAGGGCAAATTCCATCCTTGAATTTTAGTTTAGTCTGTTCACCAAAAGGTGACATTTTATATAACAATCTCTCAGTCAGTGAGTTATTTTTTACCAGGCGCCAATTCAAATGGAACTTATGTAACTCATAATAGCCGCTTCCGCAACATTTGGAAGGTTGAAAAGGGCCAAGTATTAAAACATGCTAACTCCCGGAGTCACTTAAGGGACTCATAATCCTCTTCTTAAGCATAGAGCCCTGGATTTTATACATGTCAAATCTCATTCCTTGAAACAGGAAGGCCCTGATATTCAGAAGAGCTGAGCACTCAGCTTCAACTGAACCAAATGACAGGAGTTCAATGCCTCTGAAAATCTGCTCCTAGATCAATGTTCACTTAGTTCAAATTTAAGTTGGTGGAGTAGAGGAGACTGTGAGACTCCTGGAACTGGCAATAAGCCATAAGGAACCTTTTAACTCCAGTTACTGATTAGAATCCACTTTGGTGCCTGGAGCAGCTTGAGAAATAATTTTTGTCCCTTTCCAAACCCTCCTCTGGAACATTTCAATTTTAACTGAATCCTTAATTGTCTTCTAAAGTAAAAAATAGTCCATCCTTTTTATTTCATATAGGTCTAGTAGTGTTCAAAAGTACTACATTTCCAGCGTGTTAGCTACCTAATGGTACATGTGAAATTCCTCAGTAATGGTGGTCTTCTAAGTGGACGGTGGAAAAAACCTTCTTGATTGGTATTCTTTGCATCTTTATTTGAGGAAAGAGAAGTGAATGGGCCATTAAAGGCGTCTATTTTTTTTTCACTAGCAGAGATACTTTTTCCAGTGATAAGCTTGAGACACTTTGCACTCTGTAGACAGTATTCATTGTTGTTGCCTCACCTTTACTATCTGTTTACAAGTTTCCCATCTCTGATGGATGTTGCTCATTTTATCCCCAACAGTCCTACCATTTTACATAAACATATTGCTCCCCTCACGTAGCTGAAAATGATTGACCACAGCAGCAAAGAATCATGAAGCAGAGCTAGTAGATGACTCATTTACTTTAACGGAGAGAAGCCCACAGCATTTTACACCTCTGAACAAAGTGTACTACATTACCCCCCAGTGTTGAGCCTGTCGCATTGTGTCTGACACTGGAGCTTTGGCAGGATGAGAGGGCCTGTTTAAATAGTAACAGGGGTTGGCAATTGTTAACAGAGGTGTAGCAAGCACTTTTTGTACCCTGGGCAGTAGTGGCTACTGTCACATTAATCTTGCACTGCCTCTGAGTCTGTGCCCAGAGCTAATGTCCCACTTACCTGGCCCTAGTTAATGCCACTATTCATTAAACTGTTATAAAAAGTAAAACAGATTTAAATATTTTGGAGGAGGAGGAATTCAGTTTGTCTGTAATGCAGTCATTTTTTTCTGTCTGCATTTATCAGCTTTTTTTTTTTTTATCTGAAATTTTTCAGGCGACCTCTAAGTATATAATAGCTACCATTTACAATATGACAGTTTTAAAGCTCTTTTTCTGTAGCAGGCTTTAGTTATAGCATAGTCCCAAGGAATATTGGGGCTTTATATTGGCATATACAATAGTAGTACCAACTCAGCAATAATTGGAGGTTTTTGTCTGACCTCTGCTGAGCCCGACAGGCTGCCTGTAGTTTAGGGACTATAGCTATAGCCTGTTCAGATATGGCCTTTTTACCTCTTTTCCAGAAGTGCAGTCTTCTTTAATGCCAGGGCTGACCTGGATGGCTTGTGTGATGATGGAAAGTACCATGGGCATATAACCACACTGGGGAACGTGGTTGCACTTAAACAGAAAGTGGATGGTACAAGTAAAACATCTCATAAGTGAATTCATGCAACCTCAGTGGATGAAATGAGAACAGTTTCATTGAAGTCAGAGCCCAAGGATTTTAAAGAAGTGATTTGCCAGGGAGTAGATGTTACAAAATTAAATGCTGTGAGCAATCAATAGTGTTGTTCTTGAAATGGTGAGGGAATTAGTCTTTGGGAAGAGCATAACTTTTAGGGACTGAAGAATTTCCATTATATCTATTAACCCAAAAGCTACTGCTTGTCTTATGCAAATTAATTTTAAAATCAAATCTAAATTCAGGTGCTAGGTGAGCTTAAATTGTTCCATTAAGGCCTAGTCTATACTAGAAAAAGCTTGCAAACTAATTCATTAATGGTATTGCTTTATTAGAGGGTGTGTATACATGTGTACTTTAATATGTATTATCCTCTCTTAATGTGCATTAAAGTGTCACCTAAAAAGTGCTGTTTAGTTAATGCGCATTAAAAGAGGCTAATGCCCATTCAGTGTCAGTTTAAAACTATGGCCGCAAGTGCGGAGATTGCTTTGACACCCTAGAATTCCAGCACATTGGAGCAGACTTGAACTGAAGCTACATTGAATGAGTTAAGTTCAAGCGCCTCTGCTGCCATTTTGAAGTGTAGGCACCTTGATATAAGAGATGTGACAGTACTTTAATTCAAGTGGCTCTCGGAGCTGCTCTAATTAACGTGCCACTGTCCCCACCCCCAGAGCACCTGTAAAAGTGCCCTGTGCTCTTTAGTTAATGCGCATTAAGACAGGCTAATGTGCATTTTCCTAGTACCTCACAATGGAGGAGTACACGTGCTCCGGGGGTTGGGAGGTGCAGTGTTTTAATTACAGTGGCTCCGAAAGCCACTCTAATTAAAGTGCTGCTGTGTCTCCTGCATCAGCATCACCACATTTAAAAATGGTAGGGGGAGTGCTTGAACTAACGTTCATTTGAGCTTTAATTCAAGTGCCTCCACCGTCATTTTTAAACATGGGAACGCTGATACATGAGATGCAGGAGGCTGCTGGAATGCAGCAATTGCCACTCGATTAATTGAGTCTGCTCTGATGTGCTGGAATTCCAGCACGTAGGAGCAGCCTCAGCATTTGTGTATAAGTGCCCTGAAGTACTAGATTCAATGTGTGTTAACTGAAGTGCATTCATGCACATGTAGATGCGCCCTCTAGAAAGCAATAGTTCTAACTTGTACTTAGCTTGGACTATGAATAATTCTTTCCCAGACCTGAAAAAGTACACTAGAAACTGGAAAGATAGTCTCCTCTCTCTTCCAACTGTACAAGTTTTTCCAGTTACCTCCCCTCAAAGATCTAATGAACAGGAATAGCTGTAGCAGTTGTACTCTCTTGATATAGGCATAACTCATGCCAGTCTTAGCCTAGAAATAGTTTTGCCTGAATGGAGCCCAGAGCAAAGTAACCCTTTATAGGAAAATTATTTGCCTTCTAGTGTAACTGTGTACTTGGGCTTTCACTGACGTGAACGTGTGCATGGATTTCTTTTTTTAAACTACATGCCTCACCAGTAGTTCTACAGCAGTAGAATCTTAGAGATAGCCCTGTCTTTGCTTTCAAAATGGTGATATTGTATCCCAAGCTATTAAATAATGTTAGTAGTATTTTCACTGCCCTAACTTTTAGTTTAATTTTACAACTTTGGGGAAGTTGTAGTATATTTTAGTTTAAAAGAGAAGGGAAAAAAAAAGAATTTTGTGGTTTCAGGACCATTAGTGAGCTTCTGTATCTTGAAGAGAATTTTTAAGAAATGCATTTGGCAGACTGTTAGTCTATAATGTGGCTTTAGTGCCTTGGTGGGCTTTTTCTTTTCCCTCCATCAGAGCAATAGCTCAAGCTTTGATGAAAACAGTCCCCACATGTTTGGTGTAGTGTAGCTATTTTCTGAAGGATTTATAAGCCTTTGAGAGTTCCTCTCTGTACCCTGAAGGTTGGTTCTCTGCACATTGGCACAGCACACTGAAATGCCTCAGGATATTGTGCAAGGATTCACAAATTACGGCCTCGTTTGCTATGCACTGGCAAGATAGAGCTGCTGTTGTATTCTGTCATGTCAGTGATCCACAGATAATGGGGCTGTGCTATACACTCCCATTCATACGACCTCAGTGGAGGAACTGTTAACAGTTCTATTGAAGGCAGACCCAAAGTGAATTGAGTAATGCTGCCACATGCTCTTCCATTGATGGAGATGGCATAATCTCAATGGCAGAGTTATAAGATTGAATGGCATCATTATATCTTTAATCAAACTGCTGGCTGAAAGAACAAAGGGATTTAAATACAGCAAATCAGGTCAATCTTGGAGGCCATGAACAGACATTCATTTTCAATGCTACCAAGTTCCTCAGCACTTCATTGCATTGCAAAAATATGGTGCTATGGGGTATGGAGGTGTTTTGGTCCCCTGGTTGGACAGCCACAAAGTCACCTCAGAAGCAAACTCTCAAGCTGGGAGGCAATAGGGGGCTGCTTCTTGGCACCTCCTGCACGCAGGAAAGTCTGATCATTGACAGCCTGGGAAGGGGACAGGCTGTCAATGATCACCTGGAAGAGTCCCTAGCTTCTTGGGTCCACTGATTAGCCCCTTCAGCTGTTCAGGCTTGGGTGAAGCCACCTCAGCTGGAGCTGTGCTGGCTTCCAGGCATGGGTGACTGGTGCCTCCTGAGTCTGGGGGGCACTCGCAAAAGCCATTGTTGGCAGGGACAGGGCTGGCGAGCACCCGCAGAAGCCGGCGGCAGCATTCATAGATGTTAGGGTTAGAAGGGACCTCAATAGATCATTGAGTCCCACCACCTGCATAGGAAGGAAAGTGTGCTGGGTTCAGATGACCCCAGCCAGATGCCCATCCAGCCTCCTTTTGAAGACCCCCAGGGTAGGGGAGAGCACCACCTCCCTTGGGAGTCCATTCCACATTTTGGCCACTCTAACTGTGAAGAAGTTCCTCCTAATATCCAGGCTAAATCTGCTCTCTGCCAGCTTATGGCCATTATTTCTTGTGACCCCAGGGATGCCTTGGTGAGTACAGCCTCACCGATTCCCTTCTGCACCCCCATGATGAATTTATACGCAGCCACAAGGTCGCCTCTCAACCTTCTCTTGCGGAGGCTGAAGAGGTCCAAGTGCCCTAGGCTCTCCTTGTGGGGCTTGGCCTGCAAGCCCTTAACCATACAAGTGGCCCTTCTCTGGACCCTCTCCAGATTATCCACATCCCTCTTAAAGTGTGGCACCCAAAACTGGACGCAGTACTCCAACTGCGGTCTGACCAGTGCCCAATAGAGGGGAAGTATTACCTCCTTGGTTCTGTTTGTCATGCATCTGCTGATGCATGGTAAAGTGCAGTTAGCTTTGCTGATGACTTTGTCACACTGATGACTCATGTTCATCTTGGAGTCCACTAGGACTCCGAGATCCCTTTCTGCTTCCGTGGTACTGAGCAGGTCATTTCCTAGGCAGT
>NW_017729022.1:109748503-109800368 GCF_001723915.1 Gavialis gangeticus
TCCAAGGACTGAGCCCTGCGGGACCCCACTGCCCTTCCAGGTCGATACCAACCCATCCACTACTACTCTCTGGGTACAACCCTCTAGCAAATTTGCCACCCACCAGACTGTGTAATCATCCAAGTCACAGCCTCTTAACTTGTTCACCAGTATGGGGTGGGATACCATATCGAAGCCCTTCCTGAAGTCTAAGTAAACTATGTCAACCTCTGTTCCTGCGTCCAGGTGTTTTGTAACCTGGTCATAAAAAGAGGCTAGATCAGTCAGGCATGATCTACCTGCTACGAACCCGTGCTGGTTTCCCCTCAGCATAATTTTTCCTGCTGGGCTCTCACATATATAAGCCTTAATAATCTTTTCAAAGACTTTGCCAAGGAGGGAAGTGAGACTGATTGGCCTATAGTTGCCTGGATCCTCCTTCCTCCCCTTCTTGAAAATAGGGACCACATTGGCCCTTTTCCAGTCCTCCAGGACCTGTCCTGTGTGCCACTAGTGCTCAAATATTCTTGCCAGTGGCTGTGCAATGACATCAGCCAGTGCCTTCAGTACCCTCGGATGGAGCTCATCCGGGCCTGCTGACTTAAACGCATCCAGTCCTTCCAAGTGACTGCAACATCTCAGGGTCAACGCTTGGTAGTCTGGTGCCCTGCTGTTGCCTCTCTACAATCCCATTGTGAGACTTGTCTTGCCCCTTGTTTAGGAAGACTGAGGCAAAGAACTCATTGAGGAGTTCAGCCTTGTCCCCCCTGTCTATCACCAATTGCTTTTGCCCATTCAGTAGTGGTCGTATTCCACCCTGGGCCTTCCTTTTACTCCCTATATATCTGAAAAATAATTTTTTGTTATACCCCAACAGGGCCATCCCCATTGGTGGTGGGGATGGCCCTGTTGGGGAGGGGGCCTGTGCTCCCCTGCCCCACTAGTCACTTATGCTTCCAGGACCATGACAGAGCTGCCCCTCAAGCCTTTGGGCTCTGAGACTCTTCCCAAATGATTTCAATGACACTAGGATCTGACTTTTAATCCCTAGGGAATTCTAGTTGTGCAAGATACCCAACACTTGTTCTTAAAAGAAATATTTTTTTTAAAGAAATATTCCTATCAATAAAAAGAAGGCAGAAAAATACAGAAGATGCTGTGACATAGATGTAGAAATGTTTCCAAGCAGAAGAGTTATTTTGCATTATCATAGGGTCCCTTTAAATGCTTAAGTTTTAGTTAGCTTGTGTATGTGCCGCCATTCCTTGTTGGGTATCAGCAGAGCTGCTAAATGTGCATCATATACCCTCTACTGCTAACAGCATTATTTTTCTGTTGCAGGGGTGTCCAGCCCACAGTATGCATTCCACAACTGCTACACAACTGATCAGGAAGGTAACCAACAGACAGGGCAGGGAGCAAAAAGCAAGAACAGCAGATTAGGCAGGTGAAGGGGGTTGGAGTGGCACTCAGGAAGGTGCAAGTCTTAGCTAGTGTTATGCTTGCCACAAAGATTGGTCCCCACGGCTCTATTTATTTGTATTTCTGTAGCATGTAAGGGCTTCATTCCTGGACCAGGAAGCATAATGCTCAGTGACATATGAACACAGAGAAAAGAGGTGGTTCCTGTCTCAAATTGCTTGCAATTGAGAGAAACTATCCTTTTACCTTTGGAGTAGGAGCCTGAAATATTAGAACAGGAAAATCTGTGTTTTATCCTGCTGCTATCATCCAGTTCTGGGTGTGACATAATGAGAAATATAAAGATTTATTTCAAAATTATTTGAAGCAATCTGGACACCAAAGAGCACTTGCTCTTTGGACTGCCAGGTAAAAGAAGGCCTTCTGGATGACCAAGATTAACATATCAGACCCACAGATATTAAATATAGACACCTGGAGAATTAAGGTAGAGGCAACTCTGCTTAGTGCTCTTAATTGGTTCCTGGAAAACCATGTGTTAAGCGAAACTAGCTTTAAGAGAACCTGAAAGTATTTGATGACTCGATAGCGACTGCAATTGCCTTTAATGGCCCAAGATGGAGACCGCGAGCATTATAACAAAACTTGCTGAGTGCTAAGTGAGATCAGGTATCAATTTAAAATGAGCGTTATAGCGAAAGAGCGTTAAGCGAGGGTTGCCTGTACACAAGATGGGAATTAATGAAGATTGTGGAATCAGTGAAGGGCCTCTAAGACAGCGCTAACACACAATAATAATAATATAAAGATTTTGGTGTTTAACATGCAGCGTTGTAATCTGGAAGTTTGATCTGTGATCACGGGAAATGTCCCCTTCCAAAATTCTTCAACCAAACCTTTAGTTTAGATTTTTGGAGGAGCAAATAGTTTCCTACGTGTTAGAACCCACTCAGAGAGTCTTCAGGGTGTGCCTCTAACTTTTGCTTTAATCAGTTGCACTTCAGTGGAGGTTTGGTTAATGTTACAGACCAGAGGTGCTCATTCTTCCAGCCCCACAGGCTGGATGAGTGGCATGAGGCTAGTCTGTGGGCCAGATCTAGATTACAGGGTCCTCATGTGAGTCCAGTCCCATGTGCTAGATCCAGCCATGTGTTGACCCCATTGTTGATTGGTGATCTGATCTAGCACACAGGGCCTTGTTATCTGGTGCATGGGGCTCCCTATGTGTCCAGAAATTTGGCAGCAGGGGAATAGTAATAAACACTACTCCCACACTGTCAAATTTCTGGACCCATGGGGAGCCCTGCAGACTTGATAACATGGCTTAATTGGCTGGAAGCCGTGCACCACTGTTCCAGAACACGATGTATCTATGCTGATGGTAGAAAGAAGACATAGTACCTGAGTTTATAATCTTGGTTAAAATATTAAGACCATAGTTATCTGAATGCCTAGATTGAAATAACCTGCTCTTCCTCTCTCCTTGTGTTTCCCATTTTGTTCTAGAAAAGCAATTTTCTATATGCTCTTTTAGGAGAAACTGACAGATTATGCAAGCTGAATTAAGGCAAAATATTTTGCTCTGGGAGTTAAGAAGTCTTTTTATTACTGCTTGTGTGACTCCTGTATCTGTGCCCAGGAATTATAGAGGGTCTGAGTCTCTACTCTATTACACTAGTTTTATGTCACTGTAGCTACATTGATTTCTCTTGAGTCATTCCAGCAAAAAACTGGTATGACATGACAATGAATCATATCTAAAAGCTGTTATGGAGCTTCTCTAATTAACTTCTGCCTCTAGGCCATTCCCAGGTCTGTCACTGGCCTGTTGGGAGGAGTTGGGCAAGTCCCTTTACCTCTCAGTTTCCTCATCTGTAAAATGGGGATAATGATCCTCACATTCTCAATAAAGTGCTTTGTGATCTATGGTTGGAAAAAATGCTGGTTAGAAGCTAGGTATGTTGTCTGGCTAGAACTTAGGAATGGTGGAGCTCAGACTTCTGTGAGCCCCAGAGATTTAGTGTATCTGTGATCAAAGGCCATTCTCTAATTAATAAACTTTTTTTAAAAATCTGGGTGTGCAACCCTGCCTCCACTGAAAACCCAGAAGAGCATTGTCATTGTCTTCAGTAAGGGCTAGGATTTTACCACAAGCCTCTGCCTAAAATCTTAAAGCTTGATTTTTTTGCTTGCTCTGGTTTTGCTCCACTGTAAGTCTGTTGAGTTCAGTGGGGCATTTCTCCAAATGAAATTCTATAGAAGGGAAAAATGCCCATTTCAGATCTTGGTGGATTGGCCATGGGGAATTGAATACCCTTCTGTGAATACAATTAAACTCTTCAGTTCATGGTTGAAGCAGGACAATAGGGAAGGTGAGGGAAGCTTGTACTGCTATTGTCTGTGTTGTATCCCTTCCGCAGATCTCTATAGCTTGTCTAGATGAAGAGCAGCAGCAAATTCCAAACAGGCTGGACCTGCTCACCTGCAGGTCCAAGCCACATATGGAAGTTCACCAGTGAAGTCACTCTTGGGCTTGCTAGGTGGCCTCCTTGAGCTTCCAGGTTTGGAGTGCGTCTGCGGAGAAGGGTAGCTGAGACTTGGCTGTCCCCTTGTCAGGAGTTGCCACTACCTCTATGTAGACAAACCTATGGTAATTATTCGCATTCTCCAGGGATGCAATGTAATAAATATTACATTATGTACATTATCATATATTATATTTATTAACTTGGTGTTCAACACAGTCAAGTTCTCAGCTACGCTGCTTATGTGTACATCAAGCAAAAAAATACTTTTCCTTCAACCTTCATGCTTACTGTCCTCCAGATTTTTTGTGACTCAGTCTTGTCATCCACGGGATGACTGAGGGTTCGTTCACATGAGAATTATCAAGTCTTCCAGCATGTACATAGAAGAAATTCATTTGACAAGTAAATCCTTCAGTCAACAGACCTGAGACTCATCTGTCCATTTCGTTAAGCTCAAATGTAAGGTTGATTGGACTGAGGTAGCAACTAACTATCTTATGTGCTTATGTTTCTAGAATGTATTCTTAGTATTTTGGTTAGAAATTGAAACCATCTGCAGTCTGTTAGGGATATTGTTTTGGAATTTCACCCAGAACTTGCACTTCGTTCTATATTTTGTTCACAAGCATAAATTAATCAACTTCTCCTTTATGGCTGCAGCTGCCTTTTGATATCTTTGATATTTAAACAGTTCTTTTTTGGCATTGTTGCTATGAAACTGGCAATTAGCTGGCACCACAGCTGTGACAAGCATTACAAACAACAGCGGGACATATTTGCCCAGTGTCCACAGTGCCACCAAGTGGTTATTTATGCATAATTGGAGAAGGAAAATGCCTAAAATTGTCTGCTTGGTTAGACAGTAGAAGGCAGGGTAGATTTGCACCTTATAGACTAAATCACACATGTATATAGCATGAACTTTCATCAGCCTGAGCTCACTTCATTGGATGCTGTCAGTAGACAGTAGAAGTCATTAGATTTCCAAACTTGGGTATTGCATTTTGCAAGCTGGATGTGCCTGTATGTGTGAGTCTATAAATTTGTTTATATATTATATTGACTTAACACGGGGTCTAGTCTTGCATTTGGTGCGTATGCAGTCAGCTATATATCCTTATGACTGAATACGGATTAAGGAATTGGGCCTGCAGTTTGGGACCTTGAAATAAAAAGAGCTAGGCTTGATCAAGCTGCACTTTATATTTTTGTCATGCTGACTTGCCTGTATTGCTACAGGTGCTGGCACAGCTCCTAAGGCCATTGTGGGTAGCCACCTCCAGAAATGACACGCTAGAGTAGTACTTAGAGAACAGGGCCCATTTACATTTTCCTCGGAATTATCCAGTTTGTCATAGACCAGATGCTGGAACAGAATGACCATTAATTGAATCTGGGGTTAATGGAAGAGAGAGCAAGGGACTGTCACTCCCCTTCTCTGCTACAGGCAAAAAAAGCCTCTTCCTGTTTTCTGGGGAGGCACAGCTCTTCCACTTCGGCTAGTCCCAGGAGCACTAGTTGGTTGCTTTGTGTCAAACGTACATCTTCTGTTCCCTGCATTTACAGAAGGATAAGCAGGAGCCATGTTTACCCATTGTGAAGCCTACGTGCCAGTTGTTTCTTGTAACAATTCTAGTAGGTACATATTATATAACATCTGTCCGTGTTGGTGCCGTAGCAGGGAAGGGGGAACCAGGGAGCCCTTCTCCAGTGCTCCTATCCAGCAAGCAGCTAAAATGTGATGGCAAATGCTCCCTGAATGCAATGCTGTGGGGTTTTTTCATTGCTGGGACTACTATGTCCTTGGGGATAGATAAGGAGCACAGCTATGTTTCTTTCTCCCTGCACATAAGCCAAGAGGCTGTTTTGATCAAACGGGGAATGCCAGCTTACTCTGGTTTTATACTGGCAATAGTAATAGAAGCTGGTGAAAAATGTGACAGTTCTTATTAGTAATCATATTATTTGGCAATGTCTATTGCCTTTGATGGCAGAGAATCAAGAGAGAGAAAAAGAAAGATGGCTTTGATGTATTTGGACAATTCTTGTCATACCTTAAAGGCAACACACATTTGTAAAACATTACTGGGTTGTGGAATTTGGTTTTAAAACACTTACAGAAAATACCATGAGTGCCTGAGGCTAGCTGTCAAGTCTTTTTAATAATCACTTGGTTTATAGTAGCACCTAGTGACTCCACTAGGTCAGGGCCCTACTAGGCAAGATGCTGCACAGAGACATGGTGAAGAGACAGAGCCTGTCTGTGGAAGGGAAAGCACTAATTCTCCTCTTCCTCTTGCGTATGTTCCTTCCATATGCCCTCTCTTTTGGGCAGCTCCGCCTCCAAGGTATCAGCCTAAAGCTCCTTTCAACATGAAAGCTCCACCTTTCAACTGACCAGGCTGTTCTTTCATCATTTGCTTTGGGGTTGGTTCCTATCTCAGCCTTCCTTTGTCATGTGGGGGTGTAAACCCTGTCACACCATCCCATGGAGCTCACACATGTGACACAAGTTCCTGTGCACGTCCTTGGTCTTTTTTTTCAAAGCCTCGATTTCAATTCTAGTTCCTCTGAGGTACATAAGGACTGAGTCCGTATCTTAAAGAACCTTATTTTACCCATAGAAATCTTACCCATAACTTTTCATAGCATCTGACAAAGTAGTGTGTCCCCTACAAAAGCTCATGTCTCTCTGAACCCCTTAGTCTCTCAGGTAGCACCTGGCCCTGCCTTCTGCCTTATCCATATGATCAGTTCTAATGAACTTGTGTGAAAAATCTTTGTACGTTTGTAAGTCTTTGTAAGTTGCAGACTTAGTTTTGTACTTCTTCCATTGATCAAGGTGAAGGGAAAAATGTTTCATGGGCCACATCTACACTGCTGTCAGGGGTGTGATTACAGCAAGTGTAGGCAGATGCTGTAATCTGACAGTTGTAAAGATGAATCAGCATAGGGTATGCTTATGAAGTGAGGACTCAGTGTCTTCACTGGAGTGACACCTGTGAGGCAACAGCTAGACTAAAGCTAGCTCAGGCATGTCTCCACATGCTGCTATTACACTTTTGACTGCAATGTCAATGTAGCCTTATGAATGTTAAGAAGTCAGACAAAAGTGACAAGATAAGGGAGTTCCTCTACAGGAGACCATGACAGATACCAGGTGGGATATTCAAATACATTCAGCCCCAGCTTGAGCTGCTGTTCCCACTGAAAGGTGTTTTATCATTAACTTCAAGTGGAGCAGTTAGTTTCAAAAGATACAATCCAACACCTCAGCAGGGTAGTAATAAGGGAGCCAATGTGGACTCAGTGGGTTTACATTTTTATATGTAGTGGCCAATATACAGTTGAAAAAAGTGTTTTTCCTTTCATTTACATGCAGATAGTGTGAGATTTTTTAAAAAGATTGTTCCATGAGTCTAATTGTTCCAAAAAGCAGAATGTAACTAAATAAAAATACTGTATGCAACAAAATTAACGCATTTAATAAAATAAAGCATCTTTTTCTCCCTAACAGTTGTATGCCAAAATATGTAAATATACATCTGTTCCAAAAAAAGAGATAAAGCTCTTTGATTTTGTGGTGCATAATAATTATTCAAAACAACTAAATCACTCAAACAAATGTATTTGGTGGGTTTGAATTGATAGGCCAAGCAAGTTTTTTTTCCTTTGCTTCTCTGTCAAATGAGTCATAGATTGAATCTTTGGTCACTGTTTTTGCCGGCACTGGGATTTCTGAGATTCCAACATAATTTTTTTTGGCTATCCTTGAACTGGTAGTGATGGTGTACGCGTTGCTTCGGTAGCATTTCATGGAGGACATGCAGAATGTTTCTTTCATCCCCCTCCTGAAGTTTGCATTATACACAGAGTACAAGGTAGGTTTCGAGGCTGAAGAACTAAAGGATATCCAAGTGATAGCCATGAAAACTAAGGAACTCTTTCTGTAGTCTGTCTCCTGGGGGTGCCACAGCTGCACCACATAAAAGGGGAGCCAGGTCAATAGGAACACTAAATTCAACATCAGGAACATCTTGATGGTTTTCACTTTTGTCCTTGGAACAATATTCATGGTCCTCCGGACTGTCCTGCCATCAGTGCCTATTCTCCAAATGTACTTGATGACCTTTTGGTAAAACAGGAAGATGAGAATGGAAGGAATCAAAAACCCCACCAGGAGATGCATGATGCTGAAGATAGTTCCATCCCAAGAATAAGGGAGAAAAAAGTTGCAATGATTGTCCCAGCTGGAGCCATAAAAAAAGAAAGCTGGGGACACAAAAGCAGCCTCAAAGACCCAAGATGCTGCAATCATTTTCTTGGCTTTTTCTCTGGATACTTTGAAACTTAATGGGTAGACAATTGTGTAGAACCTATCTATGCAGATAGAGAGCAGCACGTAGATCTGTACTCCAGGGGTGAGGTACTGAAAATATCTCACTAGCTTGCACATAACGTTTCCAAGCATCCACCTGCCAGAGGTGAACTGGAGCAGTGCAAATGGAGCACTTGCCACACTAATGAGAAGGTCAGCACAAGCCATGGAGACCACAAAGTAGTTGGTGGTAGACTGAGTCCTCCTGCTCCTGTGGATCACTAAGCAAACCAGGGAGTTCCCAAAGACAGAAAACAGCCACAGTGCTCCAAAAACTAGGCTGGCAGCTACTATTTCCCCTGGCCTCAGTTCATAATGCAAAACTGTATTGTTCTTCTCTGGCCTGTGCTCCTTGGATGAATCTCTCATTTCATGGCTTGCCAGAGGCATGGAGGTTTCAGTGTAGCTGATATTCTGTAGTGGTAGCAATAATGTAGGGAGAACAAAAGCAGCTTTGTTGTTATCCATACCATGGGCCAACACCATAGTCATGTTTTCTGCTCAAGTTCTGCAGAAAGAGAAGCAGGAAGATTATTGCTGAAAGGTGCACAGGGGGAAAACTTAGTCTGAATTTATTTTCTGTCAGAGAAATTTAAATCCAGAAAGAATCATTTGATAATCTCACCTGACCTCCTGCCTCTCAGGGCTTGACTACACTGTGGTGATGGTACGTCTTGGCCAGGATGTGTCTGAACACACCCTGCTCCCTGTAAAAGCAGGCATGCTCTGAACTTTACATTTGCTGACAAAGGTTCCTGCAGGTGTACCTCTTGAGGCAGCTCTTGAGCCTATATTCTTTGGTGTGCTTGAGAATGGCTGTTAGGGATGAGTCCAGGACTGCCACACTGGGGTACAGGCCTGGGTGGTTGGGGCAAGGGCAGGGTATTTAGCTCCATCTTGGTCAGGACACACCACTGGGGTGTAGATTAGCCTGCAGAGGCCTTTAATTTTCAGCTTACATCAAGCCCAAAGACTGTAGTTAAGCCAAATATGGCAGTCTTCAAAAAACAAAACCAGCTAAACTTGAACAATACTCCCCTACACATACTCCCTCCCCTGGCCTTCCTCCTCCCAGATCTAGTGTGACATAGGTAAAGATCAAAGCAATCAGTGCCTGAAATCACTGTTCTGGTTGGGTATTGATTAGGTGAGATATTTCTAAATGACCCTACTGGTGAGCTAGACTTTACGATGCACAGATGGTAAGGGTTTTATGGCCTGGATTACAAGGAATCATTTCTGATATTCAAAGATGGGGGGAAGTTACATTATGTTTTCTCATTGTGTCCTAAATCTTCCCTAATCAGTATATTATAGGCCATAATCCTACTATCAGTCAATAGGAGCTTTGCTATACTAATGTACTGTGAGTGACAGGAGAAATGGGATTGAAGTTTGGACCTGAGTGCATAGAAAGCTACAGTAATGAGACCATCACAGAGGAGACAGTGACTAGTAAACACAACAAATGCTGAATGCTCCACACTTGGTATTTTATTCATAAACTGTCCATAGACTCACTCCTCCTAACTCCCTTGGCTGTAGGCTGCCCAGCCCACTCCTTCTTGTTAGCATTTTTTAAACTGCAGTTTGCAGAGTTGTGCAAATGGCATCCAGAAGTGTCTGAATTGATTTTTTTTTTGTTTCATGGCATGTTTAGGGAGGGGTAAAAGAGAACACGAGGTATAAATGCTGATCTGCCAGGGCCTGTACAGGGCTGGTTACCTAGATCCCTCTCAGGGGTCAGGGAGAAAAGACTCCTCTTTCCGCTCTGCTTGGCTGAGGAGATGCTTCTGCTTCCTGTAAAGACTCAAGGGAGAAGATTCCTATTGCTTCCACTCCCCTTTGGGAGAGGAACAGATGATTCTACCCTTTACTCTTGGAGGAGAGAGAAATCAATGGAGTACTATGAGTGACAGGAGAAATAGGGCTGTGTATGGCTGGGTGATGTGCTGAGGTAGTGAGTGGTACTGGGGAAAGAGCCTGAGACTATAAATAGGGTTAATAAATGGAGGACAGTCTGGGTGAGAAACTGACAGTGATCAAATATTGGGCTACACTACATTCTTCAGCAACTGGAGTCACTGGTACTTGAAGGGACCATCTGGACACCCTGGCCTTGCCTACCTTCACCAAGTTCCTGCCCCTAGTTCTTCTTCTTCCCTCAGTCATCTCACTTGAGGATGATCTGGCAAAACAAATGGGAGTTAAAAATAGTTCTGTAATCAGCCATAGGACCTTTGTATGTATGGAAGAATAAGAGAAAAAGGAGGAATAGGAGGAAAATGTGTTTAGGGGCAGCAAGAGAGACATGCTTTGTCTCTTGCTCATAGTATCCTTCCTTAGATTTTGCTTACTCCTTTTTATTCAGTAGGAAATGTAGGCATCTTTGAGTACTGTGTGTTATGAGAGCAATGTGCATGAAGGCTGATGTTTTGAGTATAATCAGGGACTCCAAAGTAGGACATGTGAATTTCTGCAGCTAGAACTAATGAGGCAGGCTATCCAGCTGAGAGCTGTGAGGGAGGGTAATATGTATAGTCACACACGGCATTTGAATGAAATCCTAAAGATGTGCACTGACCTTTTCAGGGATCTGCATGCTGCTTATCAAAACACACACCTGACATTTCTGGAGCACTGCCCAGCCCAGCACTCCGTCCTCAATTGTGTGTCGTGACTTTGCTTAGGAAAAAGAGAGTGAGTGGAGAATATGCTCATCTCTGCTGGAAAATCCTGTAGGTATATGACCGGGTTACTGACTGGTGCAGTCAGCTGTTGCACATAGAATATAATCACTGAAAACCTGAGATTTCTTGAGTAGCTGACAGCTATTTCAAACTGGGAAAAAATAGAAAAGCGGTGTCTGGTTTGGAGCTGTGATAAATGATTTTCTGTGTTTTAGAGTCTACATTAAAAATCAGCCCACCAGTTTATAGTTGCCTGAACTGATCATTAGAATAGTCTGCATTTGACCTCAGTATCAGGGGCTGAATTCAGCCATGTCAGTGGCTTGTTGCCTTTCTCTCAAGCATCTTTCTGAGTTCTGCTAGAGCTAGGCAGCCCCTATATTTTCCCCAATTCATAGCAAACCCCTGCCTAAGTGCCTTAATGAACAGGGTGGATTGGATTTGCAGAGGGGGCTTGATACTGTGAGGTGCTGAATGCTGTAGAATTGTATTGAAAATAGCAGGATGGGAGGGTGCCCAGTATTTTGCAGTCTTGGGCTGCCAGTCATTCACAAAGCTATGCTGAGCACTGTTGCAATGGTCATGGTTCAACCTTCAATGCTAAGTATAAAATTGAACTTAATAATAAATGCTTACTTTTGCAGATAGATTTTTTCATTTGCCTGGAGGCCCAGATGCATTGCAGGGGGCCAAACCCCTCCTGCACCCCTATTCCTGCACCATGCCTTGGAAATGGAGCCACTTCTGGGATCAAGCCACAGCAGTTATTCTCTGCTAATTACAGAGCACACCTTTTCAGGAGGGAATAGGTCATGACTTTTGTAGCTAAAACAAAGGGGTAAATTTTAGCTGGACAGAATTAAATTGCCCAATTTGGGATTTAGCTAAAGGCACCATACCAAAACAGCTAATCCTGAAAAAAAGAGCCATGAAAGCTTTTATCACATCAAGCGGCCACAGCCTGGGTTTCATATCTCACAAGGAAAGTAGCAACATCAGCACTGCAGTACCCCTACTGCTTTGTTGGGGCACTGATTCCGTATGGATCTTGAAGGAAGACAGGCATTTCTGGAGTCACTGACACAAGCCAAAAGTCACCTGACTTCTCCTGGCTGGTTCAGGGAATGACAATATTTCAGCTCAGGTTGAGGACCATTTGACTGAAATGAAGACATTCAAAAGGTGTAATGTTGGCTTTTGATTGCATATGTTGCAGTGTTAAGGAGGCAGCTCTGGACAAGGTGCCATCAGAAAAGGCCTATATTGTCTGTTGGACTGTTAAAATCTACAACACCCTTAGCTATGGTGCACATAATTTTCAGATTAGCCATTGATACAATGGCCAAGATGGCTCTGTGGGATCAAGTCACATCTCAGGATGGGGTCCTTTATACTTTTGCATTTCCTGAGCTGCCAGTTCCTTAACCAGGAATCCCCAGCATCCAACGCAGCAGCAGCTCCACCATTTACCCTAGTCAAAGTGAGAAGTGGAGGAACTGCTATAGTGGATTTACACCCTCAGAGCATCCTCCCAGGCTGGAGGGAAAATCCCTTTGGCAGCAATATTGGCTATTTTTTGCCCACTTTTTCCTGGCAGAGCAGCGATAAGCGCTGGCAGCACAGCCCACTAAATTGCATGTTAGTATAAACTGTAATAGGATAATGCTATGAAGTGGGATCTAGTTAACCAGCTGAAGAAGAATGCTTCGGACTAATATCCTTTCCCTTTCCTCTTTGCTCAAAAGTGTTACATTCAACTGTGGCTAGCAACTAACTGTGCAAGATATTGGGCTTAATACAAGAGAAATGAAATTCTATAGTCTGTTGTTACCCAAGAGGTCAAACCAGATGACTTAATTGTTCTTTCTGGCCTTAAAAAATTCTCTGTCTATGAAAACCACTCTTGTCTTATCTCCCTAGTGAGCCAAATATGTCAGAAACATCTGTTTGGGCAAAAGCCATCAAGAGAGCATATCCAATCCAGCGCTGTGTCATCCCTAAACATTCTGGGTCCTGATGTTCACACAGCAGGCAACTCTGTTGCTTTCTGCATTGATACATGGAGTACCACTGTTACAAAGAAGCTGTTTACAACCAAATGCCGTGTAGTCATGGATGCAGCTTTTAAATGAGTAGGATTATGCAGGACTTCACCAGTAGGCACAGCAGACAAGGAAGAGCTGTTTGGCCCAAGACACAAAAAACTGTCTGATAGGTGTCCTCAAAGACTGGAGAATGGCAAGAAATTGCTTTGTCGGTGGGAAAGGAGAAAAGCAAATTACTTTGGACAAGTGCCAGGATCCATTAATTCTTATTCCCCCAAATGGAGTTGGAAACTTTTGGTGTGGACCCTATATTTGTGGTTGCTACCTGACCAACAAAAATTGCCAAACATAAAATTACTATAATACTTACTGTCTGGAAGGACCTGACATTTTGGCACACATCACCAATGCACTGCAACTAGTTCTGGTATGAGTGGCTGCTGCCAGGAAGGGCAATGGTAGTACCCAATTATCTCTCAAGTAAAATGATAGGAGCAATGTTACATTGGATATGATCTGTGTCATGATCATATAGTAGCAGATGTATTCTGTAGAGTTACATACAATGCAGTTGGACAGTCATCTATTAGGGTCTGCCTATGCAGGTAGCTAGTCCAGGATAGATATTCTTGATATAACATTCCTGATCACTTCCCTCTGTGGAAGCTCTTATTCTAGAATACAAGTGAGAGAGAGGACTCAGGAGGAGCTATGACTGTAGCCTTGGGATTGGGAAGATTTAGGTCTCTGGCCCTGCTCTCAACCTTTGTCTATATTTTATCCAGTTGCCATTTCATGTAAAACAGGTTGCAATGTAAGCTGGACTGGCAATACAGATCAGTATGTTTTAGACTTGCCTGTAAAGAATTAGCTTACTGAAGGATGAGGTCATTAGAGCAGGAGACCAGGCTAATTTTAATAAATGCTAGGCATATACTCAATGTCCAATAATTATGTTAAACATATTTGGTGGGTAAGGATATTACTATAGCATAAACCAAGATTTTTTTTTATGTGGAGTGGCTGGGAATAGCCATAGTGACCTGAATATTTTCTTCATCATTAAGCTTCTCTGTTTTTCTGCCTTTCCCCTCTCCCCCTACTACTCCCATTACAGCAAGATATAAATGTCAAGAACAGCTAATTGCAAAGGGCAAAGTTTTAGCCAGAGGAGCTGGCCCCCAAAATGAACACACTACTTTTTCAGGTGCCAAGGGGTTTGTGTTTTGGTGGTGTGGACCACAGGACAAAGGGCAAAGACAGCCCTGAATCCTTAATCAGTTTTGAAAAGCTTGGCTATAAAGTGACTGGAATATAGAAAAGACCACATAAGTAATCAAAATTAGGATTTACTCCAGAAACATAGTAGTGTCCATGGTCTGCTTGTTTACTGTGCTGGCTGTTAATGAAGATTCCTCCTTCAATCCATCAGGGGTCTTATTTATAGAACTTTTCCACTATTTCCTCTTTTTTGAGCATGAAATATTTGTGGTTTTTTTCTTCCTTCAGGTACCCAAACATCTGAATAAATTATTTTGAAATAATACCTTTTTGAACATCAGAAATGACACTATCCATCCAGTGAGCTTCTTGATATCACACACAGGTGATTCTCCTAAAATAGCCAGTGCAGCCACATTATTTCAGACTTCTCTGCCCTGCTGGAAATTTTTGTTGTTGTTGCCTGGATACTGTGTACGAGTGTTTAGTTTACATAGTCTTGAGCAAATTTTTTAAAATGTGGGCAATAAAAGAATAGTGGCCATACAAGCAGATGGTGGTAGGACTAACAAATATTGTGGGCTGTTCCCGCCCTATTAAATCCCATCTCTTCAACTTACTTTCCTAGTTGGACATACACAACTGCTTTGGATGCACCAAAATTGGCCAGCGGAAGACGTCAAAGCAGCAAATTTTCCTCTGTTACCCAGACACATGTTGGGAGTAATTTCCTTGATTTCCTAAGAACTGTAGCATTAGATGCAGGGGTAAGCAATTGTTTTGGCTGGAGGGCCACTTACTGAGTTTTGGCAAGCTGTCAAGGGCCACATGGGTTGCCCTGCCCCCTGGTAACCATCTTGGGACTGGAAGTCTCATGCCCTCACCCTCAACCTTTGCCACCAGAAGTACCTCCCCTTGCCCCCAGGAGTACTCCTTTCAGCAAGGGGTTTTGCCATCTCAGACCCAGAAAAATACTAAATTATATTCTAAAAACTGAACATCTACAACATTAATTAATTTGATTTAAAAAATATTTTTGATTTACATGCGTTTGTGTAGTGTACATAGGTGATTAAAGAACAGCTTAAAATTAAGTCTTACTTTTGTATATTGTGGGGGATTGGGGGTCATGGGGATAGATTTGTGGGGGGCTGTTAGGTGTGGGGATGTGGGTGCGGGGGAGGGTGTGGGGGTGTGAGTGTAGGCTGAGGGAGCATGCGGGTGAGTATGGGGCTTGTGGGGGGGTTTGTGTGGGGGCAAGAGTGGCTGGGTTGTGTGAGAGAGTATGGGTGTGGGGTTCTCCGTGTATGGCATTGCAAGGAGGGGTGTAGGTGCATGTGTATGATGTGGTGTGTTTGTGGGACTCACCCTATGACCACACATGCACACACTCTCTCTCTCTCTTTCCCTCCCTCCCTCCCTCACTACACATACACACACACTGTGTGGAGGATCTTATTAAGGCTCCATTTAAAACCTGGGGGCTTTATTTAGCACCTAAGAATAATTTCTGTAATGAAATGCAACTCTGTATGCATATTTATGTTGTCAAAAATACCAAGATGATAAGTGGATCTTCAGGTGTCATGAGACATATAACATAGCTTATTCATACAGAAGATAAGATGTTTATGGTAGGAGCTGTATGAAATTAAGTCCAAACTAACCTAGTGTGCTGAGTAATGGTATATTTTGTGTGGACTTGTTGCCAATTGTATGAACCGTAGAAACAACTTGCTGCATCAAAATGGGAAATTATTTGAAGACATTTACTGAATGTTCTTAATAGAATCAGAGCCATTGTGGTCAACAGGACCTTCTGTATTGGCTGGAGGATAAGCAGAGGGATGGCAGAGCCCAGAGATCCTGTGGTAGATTGACAGTTTTTCTCTTTGTGTGTTTGTTTTTAGATTGGTGTAAATGCCTAGGCTTCATTCTATTTAACACTTAAGATGAAGTTACATTTACACTTAGACCCATGAAGGGCACTTAAAACATGAGCATCTGCATGTTAAAGCTTGTTAACTCATGCTAAAGAGTCCTCTTAGCATCTCAAATTTATGTTACTTCAGGTGAGGATTAACTCTGGGCCATGTTACCCAGTTCATGTTAGTAACTTCAGTCTGATTCATGGAGATAGAATGAGCACTTTGCAGTCCTTCATCATCCGAGGATGCACTGCTCCCAGCACCCCCTCTCCATCTAGAGCAGGGATAGAGTACAGGTGTCTTGGCTTCTAGCCATATCCCTGCTTGCCAGCTCTCTACTGGCAAATCTGAGCTGTGCAGGCAAGAAATGGTATTAACCCTTAGTGTGTAAATGCCCACAGTGTGTTGTAACTTATGGTCTAATTATAAGGTTTAACTTCACCCTAAGCCTGCTTTAGACTTATTTCTGGTAGTGTAAAGAAATGTAAAGTATCTGTAAGTTACATTTACACTAAATTTTAGGGTTCCTTATACTGCCAGAGAGTGTAAAGTATAAGCAGGAATCAGCCTACTAGCAGCAAACTACATCCCTCAGTGAGTTCAAAGAATGAATGCAACTGTCTTGAAACAGGGCTGTGTCAGATAGTGGTGGGCTGTGCCTATACTGCTTACACCCTGCACAGAGCTCAGCTCCTGAGAAGGGATTCCTACTCTGAAGGATGGGCTGGATCTGCTCCTGGAACCATTTTCATCCCTCAGCCACTACAAGTGGTGGTATTTCCTAAAAGCCATCCACCTATAGCATCCAAATGAAACATCACTCACAGTCAGTTGTGCAGGTCTATGCTCTTCCCTCTTCTTTCTGAATGAAATGGTTAACAGCATTGACACTCAGATTATCACTGGACCTCTGAGTTAAACCTGAGTTGAACACAGAAGGTCATGCCCCTTACCGCTATTGTTCCAGGAACTTTGCTGGCTCATCTCTGCATCAGTCACACGGTTCATATTTTTGATGTTTCCTTCATAACCATAGCAGGTAGGGACTGGCTTTTAAAATAAAAACTGCGATTCTTTGGAAGATATAGTTTCAAGCCTGTGCTAGTACAGCCTGTGGACTCCTTTTGAACCTTGTCTGATTCCCTTGTGTGCCATGCAGTTAGTAGAGTCCAAAGCTTTATATTTTTAATTTTATCAAGTGTCTGTGCTATACTAATATAAAAGATAATGCATCAAGCAGCTATTCCAAGCATTGCATTTTTCTTACCCGGCCCCCACAAAAAATCTTTTATTTTTCTAGCTCTTGACACTACAGTATAGGATAGCAAGTAGTAGGGTTGCAATGAACTGAGGAAAGCACTTTTTGCTTGAAAGCTTGTCTAACATTTCCTCCACCTCTATGGTTGGTCCAATTAAAGGTATCACCAAAAACCTGTTGTTTCTCACATATAATATAGCAAGGCAGACATGAAATGATAAGTCCAGTTTTTCCATCTAAAACTCTTTGGATCTAAAACTGAATAAGTTCAATTTATTAAATAAAATGGAACTAATTCTGATCTCAGTCTTTATAGTGTAAATTGTGAGTAAATTAACTGGAGTCGATACAGTTGTACTGGCATAAGTGAGATTGAAACTGAGTTTGCTGTTTTTTTCCAGACAGCTTTATACAGTGCAAGAGGGGAAGCTTTTGTCTGGAGAGAGATTTTGAAATTAAGTTGAGGATTTGGGGAATGTTTCCTGCTTTTTTTTTTTTTGTGATTCACCTCTCCTGCAGGGTTTTTTGTACAGAGGTGTAGCGATGTGGCTGGGGGAGCTGCCACAATCAAGTGGCTGCAGTGACAGGCTGTCACTGACAGCCATTTTTTCCACCCCCTTTGAAGTCCCAGAGCAGCTGCCCCTGTTGCCCGGCTGTTGTTACACCACTGTTCTTGCATCTTGCTCTGAAAGAGATGGATGCTATCTATTTATGGCTGGAGACACAAAACTAGACTGGATGGGGTACTGTTCCTGTACAGAATGGCACTTTCTATGTAAAATATCAATGTGTTGCACATATTACATTTCATAGTCATCTTCTGTAATCTGAAATGAGTGAGACATGGACACCATATGCTCTACTGGTAGGAATAGGTATAATTCCATTGAGGACAATGAAGCTGTGATTGTTTGCATCAGCCTGGAATTTGGTTGTTTATCATCACCAATACAAAAACTCACATTAAGTTACCAAAATGCTGTTAGGTCAGGGCTTTTTTCCTACTGTAATTTCTAGTGGTTTTTAAATAATACATTTATACATTATGAATGAATTTTTGATGACAACTTACTAGAAGTGAGAGGCTGCTAAGGATAGGGGACTGGTGCTGTATAAGCCCAGCTGTGCAGGGATTGGTGGGAGTTACAGTTTATAGTGCTCATTGCATCCTCCCTTCCACCTCCCACTCCTGTTCAGGTTTATGTCTCCTACCTGGTGAATGGGAGCTCCTGGGTGGGGGGAGGGAGGGAAAGAAAGAGTTAATAAGCAAGGAACCTGAGGCATGGAGAAACCTAGTGACTTGCTAAATGTCTAAAAGTCCAAGATATTTAAATTGGGTGAGTAAGCTGGCTGGCCAATCGATATGGGTACCTGAATAAAAGATTAGCTTTGTAAAAATGTTATATACCCAACAGGCTACATTTACTTTGATGGGAGCTGCTGGTTTGTACCAGGACTGCTGAAAATGGGATCACTTATATAGGTGCCTTCCCATGGCCTCAGAAGTATGCCTTCAAATTTCTATTTCTGCAAATCTCTGGAAGAATCAGTAATACTACAAACCATATATGCCTTTTTGCAAGCAGAAGGGAATGCTTCCTTTCCACAACACTGGAGAATCGATGTGCCAAAAGCCAGATGGATAAACTAAAAATATTGCTATGCATTCTTAGGGACCGTGATCCTGAATTAGAGCAATAAAACTCGCTCACTTAATTGGCTGCAGGTAAGCACAGGTGTTCAACTCTGTAAGGCTTTTCTAAATAGCTCCATCCAGTGTCCCATCACAGACCAGAGAGATAAATTGTTACTATTTTCAGGGAAAGGAGAAGAATAACCAACAAATGACAGAGAAATCCAAAAGCAAGTTTTAAAGCAACAGCAAAGGGAGAAAAGCAGTTCTTGGATATAAGAATGTTAATGAGAGAAAGAAAAAACAGATTTTTTTGCTTCATCTACATACAAGTCATTTCTCCTCCTGTTGCACTGGATCATGTCAGTTTTTTAAAAGAACTATAAATAAGTAACCTGACTTTAAAAAATGCTGAGTGTTTATCTGTTTCCATCAATCATTCCCTGTGGTGGCTTTCTTCTGCACTGTGCGCTTTGTTCTGTTCTCAGTATAATTGGTTGAAATTCAAGCCACAGAGAGCTCCTGACCCAGTGCATCAACCCTCTTGCTAAAGCCCATGCAGGCTTTAAAGATAGGATAGCAAAACTCTGACAAAAGAAAAGAAGAAATGAAAAAGAATACCTTTTACATATTCAGACGGAAAGCTCTCTCCTTTAACCATGACATTGTTCAATGTTCAGTGTGCAACAATCTACATACCTGTTTCCAAACATAATCCCAGAGGTGCACTCCTGCTTCTTTTTTCTTATTAGTAATCCCACTTAACAGTGCTGTTTGGAGGGCACCACTCATACTGGAAACTGCAAAGCATGTTCATACTGGCTCAGTAGCTGCCTCTGCCTGGATATATAAATCTGTCTCTTGGGGAGGGTGCAATATTTGTGCTTGTCTCTTTCCTTTGATGGAGAAAGGATGACGTTTTGCTGGGCTGGCTTGTTGGCACCCTTTGCTTTCTGAGCTCCTGGAATACATCACATGGGGAATGGATCATGTGGCTATTTTTTCCCCCAGAATCTAGCAATCTTGTTCCTCCTCCTTCCCTCTCACCCTGCCTTTCAAGCAAATTGGCAGCAGTCATGGATGAGATTCTGCCCTTGTCTGATCTTGAGACTGCCAAGTGATTGGGATACTCATCCGCTTGCCAGTGTCCTACTGCCAGCCTCTGGTTTCCATGATCATTAGGAGACAGAAACAGAGAAAGGAGAAAAGTCTTCTTCTGCAGCAGCAAATGCTAATTTCTCTGCAGTCTGCTTTTAAATCCAAGGCAAAAATGTTTCGGTTCTTAAAAGATGTTCAGTACCATGGAGAGCAGCACACTGCCTGCCTGGCTGATCATTTGTGCATATATTCAACAGCCATTGTTACACCGGGGATGTGATGATTTCATTAGCTTCTCTTTCTCTGTCAGTTTTCAAGGCAATGCAGTCACTAGATGAAAATGCAATGTAGCCTTTCCTATAGGTTCTTCAGAGCTGGAGTCTTTAACCCACTCACCTCCAATTGTACTGGAGAATGTCCCCATCATTTTATAGCCAAAATTTCAATTTTGTGGCATTCTTTCCCTGCCCACCCCATTTGCCTCCAAACCCAGTTAGGGGCAACCCTAGTATGGAAACCTGCAGCTGTTCCTGCTGTGTCTAGCTAGCAGTGCTGCTGACGTCCTGGTTGCTATGGTGCTGTGCTTTTTGTTAAAGAGGATGATTGCCTTCAGTGATGGTCACCATGGGACCCTGGCAATTGAAAGAAATGGAGAGAATGAATGAGGGAGGAGGCGAGGAGGAATATTTAATCAGCATCCTCTGAGTTGAATTTCTTCATTTTATCCTGTTGTTAACATACAGTTAGTTACATTCCCTTTAAAACATCAGAAATCCATGGTTCAGCCCACACTCTAATCTACCTTGCTGCTACATGGCACCTTTTCTTCAGCAGAAGGCATTGCACAGACACCATCTGCCTTCTGTTCACTCTCTAGTGCCCTCCGTGCAGCAGGATAAAGAAATTATTGCCCTTTCCTAAATCCCCATGTGCAGATAATGACAAATGATTGCCACAAGCCACTGTTGCCTGTGTGAAATATGTTGCTGTGACTTTAAGGGAAAAATAAATAATTTTGATTGCGTTTGGAGTTTTTCCCGCCTTTCATCTGCTGAAGGGATGCCTGTGTGGGCAGCTTCTATCCTGAAACAAGAAAATTCATAACCAAGGAAACTGTGGTGTGTGGCTTTTCATTGCCCATTAGCCAATGCTATAGGTGCTATTGTCAAAATAGGTATGTATGGCTATATGACTATAAAATGCCCCTACAAAACTACAAATAGTTTTGCAGCTTTGCCTGTCACAATCAGCAATACCTCTTCATTCATTATGAATCAGCTAGTGGATAGATGTTGTTTTCCATGTTAGTGCTACACAGCTGTGAATTCTGGGGGGAAGTTTCCTTCACCAGATTTGGAGGCATTTTTTTGTGTTTGTCCAAGGCATTCATAAATAAATGACTCTAACCACAAGTATGGGAAAGAGTGCTGCAGCCTGCCAGACTGGCAGGCACAGAATATATTGTAAAGATAAAGTAAAACTATATATACACTGGCATTAGCAGATTCAAAAGAAAGTAATTTTAGTTCACACATGCAGAGTCAACACGTTTGCATATCTCATAATATTCTGTGCCTCTTCCTACCCTATCAAAAATGTATTCATCCCATTATTCCCCCATGATGCCCCAAAATGAGACTTGCTGGGGCACAGGCCTTGTTCCATTCAAAGAGAAAGGGGTGAACTTCACTCATGAATAGTCCCAGTGATAACTTCTGACTAAGGATTAGTGGCCCAAGATAAGGGTCCCAACACTGGATACCTGGGGTGCGTCTGGATGAATGTGCATGTGTGGAGCGTGATGTTGCACATCATCTGCAGCACCACAGACTGCACACACTGTGATCTGAATAAAGCAGAGTGGTGCACATGGAGGCAGCATGTGCCACCCAAAACCGGAGCCTGGCCAGCTGGAGCCACACTCCAGCTGTTGGCCAGGTTCCACATACCAGATCGCTGCTGCTGGAGCCCCAGGAGGCTCCCAGGACTCCAGGTAAGGCTGCTGGGGCCAATCCAAGTGCTGGCCCCAGCCCCTCCTTCCCCACTGGGGTCAACCTGCTGTGCACTAGAGTGCATGTGCACAGGGGTTCTCTGGGTACAAGTAGTAGTGGCACAACTATGTGCTGCTGCTATTTGTCCCCAGGGAAATACACATGCATGCTCATCTGGATGTGCCCCTGGAGTCCATTCTTCATTCACCATAAACTAATTGCTCCAACCTATGGATAAGACCCATCCCTAATAAAGCTGCCCCTTCAGTATTACCTGCATTAAAAATGGTTCAGTTTGTGGTTAAAATTATAAGTGACTTTTACTTGCAGGTGTTTGGTTGGAGACAGAGTTCTTTCATTCTTTCAGTGCTCCTGTCAAGACAACTGGCTAAAGGAATATTTTAAAGTATAAAGGCTTTGAATTCGGTGTGGCTAGGGACTCCAAAGTTTTCTTGCTTCTGGAATACATTTGATGTTGTTACCAATATAATGTGATGTGTGTGTGCATATTGCCAAATATGCCCTATGGAGTTATAATATTGTGTTCTAATGAAACTTCTTGTAACATTTCAGACTATCAGATGAAATATAAAGTTAGGTGGGGGGCAATCATTTTATTCTTTTTGCTCACTATCTTCAATCTTATTGGTGTATTTCTCCTTGAACTGTAAACAGGGGAAGGAAATTCTTCTCACCACCTGCTTTCAAAGCACAACAATGAATGGGGCTCATTCCATTGGGAAATGGTTGGTGGGGATAAATTGGGCACTACCAAAATACAGGTAAAATATAGTATTTTTCTCCTTAGCCAACCTCCATTTCAGATACTGCATCTTATAACTTAGTTCAGTGATTATCAACCAGAGTGCTGTGGCACCGTGGAAGTCTTGAGATCCTTTCAAGGGTGTTGTGGAGTGCCATGCAATGTGTGCACTATTAGATGTTGCAAACATGATTCAGAAGAGGAACCCAGAGATTTCACATAGGAATCCATTGTGTTACAACTGTCCTACCCTGTTGTGATCTTTCTGAGTTTGCTGAAGAGTGCCTTAAATCTAAAAGTTTGAGAACCTCTGACCTGCTGGAGCCTTGGTGGACCATTGAGCTAGCTTGGTTAAGGTGGGTCAGTTCCTGCAAGCAAGGGCAGGCAAGGGATTGATGTGGCCAGCTGTCATATATTTCCCAGCCTGAATGATTAGCTATAGCTGTATTGGCAGGGGCAGCCTTCTGTGTGAGTCCAGATAGAGCAGGGGTTGGCAACATTTTTGGGCTGAGTGCCAGAAAACCCCACAATGTTTTAAAGATGTTGGCATGCCAGGGACAGACAGCAAGGATGGTGCTAGGGGCCCAGTCTTTGTCTTGGTAGTGCAGCCCTGGCCTCTTTTCTGCCATACTCTCTGAGGCATGCCTGCAGCCGCTGCCAGCAATGAGCTGGACTGGGGCTATGGACCCCGGTGCACCCACTTGCAGCCTTGTGGTTGCCTGCTGCAAGCAGCCTGTGCTCTGGGCAGGCTTCTGTCCATCCACCATGGCTTCTCACAGTACGCAGCCACAAGTCTGCAAGCAGCTACACTGGGGTCTGGAGCCCTGGCTTAGCTTGTTGCCAGCAGTGATTGCATGTGCACCTTGGGGAGCATGGCAGAAAATGGGCCAGGGCTGCACTGCACCCAGCTTCTTCCTTGCTGTGTGTCCCAAGGTGTGTGTGCAGCTGCCAGTGACCATGGAGCCAGGCTGGGCTCCAGACCCTGGTGCAGCTGTTTGCAGCCTGCCTGCCCCCTTCTGTGAGCATCCTGGGCTCCATGGTAGTGGCTGCTGTACACGTGCCTTGTGGTGTGTAGAAGGGAAGGGGCTTGAGACAGTGCAACCCTGGTCCCTTCCCTGCTGTGCACCCTGAGGTGCATGTACAGCCATCACTGCCACAGAGCCAGGCCTGGGCTCCAGACCCTGGTATACCATTTGCAGCCTCCTGGCTGCCTGCCAAAGCTGGCCCAGGCTCTGGGCAGGTGCTGTCTGCCATGGAGCTTGGGCTGCTTGCAGCAGGGCTTGCAGCCTCCTCACTGCCTCCCGTGAGCAACCTGGGTTCCGTGGCTGGTGGCAGCTGACCAGAGCCTGGGCTAGCTGTGGCATGTTGAGCAAAATGACCTCATATGTTGTGCCCTGGCATTTGTGTGGGGGGTTGTTGATCCCTGAGATAGAGACTGAAACTCATAATTTTGGAGCAGGTGCCATAACTACATGAACGCCATACCCTGATAGTTTGGACCAGTAATTCAGCTGATGACTAGCTGTGGTAATGCAGGGTGGACAGGGGAGAATAAAATCCTTAATGTTTGCATTCTTTCTATTTTTAAATAAGGAAATACAAATATGCCTTGATTGTTTACACTACATGGGGGGAGGGGAGGAATGCATTCTGAGAACAATTTTCACAGAAAAAGAAGAATTAATATATTTTATATGATGGGCATAATACTATTGTATCTCTTCTGTTACTGTACATTAGAATGTGGCTTACAGAATAGTATAACAGTAATATTGGGAATCACATTTAAAGTAGGGTTTTACTGAGTTTAATGAGACTATTTAATTTATATTATTTTATTCTATTGGCCTGCATAAAAAAATTGCTCCATTTTTCTACTCTGTGGTATTCCTCAAAAGGCGACTTTTAATTGCTTAAATTGAATGGAAATATTATTGTTAAGTTAATGACATCTCTGGGGTATAACAACAATACTGAGTTCCCACCCAGTGTAGCATGGTGTGTCCTAATTAGCAGTCTCTTTTTCCCAAGAGACAACCATGGCAAGAGCTTCAAGAGCCTTACAAACTCAGTTTGCTTTTCATTAGCATGTCTATGTGTGCAAGCTGTACAGTGCAGATTCATGTACTCTATGACTCTGCCAGGCCCTCCTGGTGCTTCTACTGGTAACAAATTCATGATGATATGTTAATTTTGTCTGCTAATTCCAGAACAGCTTTACAGCCATGCATTGGGTGCCATCCTTCAAGGTACCTGGTGGTGGTGGTGTTTTTGCAGAAGTCATGCACAAATACCATGCAGGTATTATAACCACAATGATTTGAGGCATGAAATGTTCGTAAGTGTGCCAGGCCTACCTGTACATATACTGCTTGGTTCAGGCAGCTTCTACAGCACAAAACACAGTGAATGCCATAGAAGGCTCACAAACTGATTAGATACTGCACTAAACACTAGCTGTTATCCATACTGTTTATCCAGAGAGGAGTTTACCTGAGGCAAAGAGTTAAAGGTATCCAGTTCCATTGACTTCAATGATGTACTAGTAACTACCACCCCTTCACAGGAAAGAAGGGAGACTGAGCCAAAAGTTAAATTTGGCCATGCTTTAATACAAGGCTGTCCAACTTCTGAGCAGCCTTCCCTGGTGTACCGGCTGTAGTGGTCTCTTTCAGACCCCCATGGCCACCCCACCCAGATGCGAGTGCAGGCAGCAGAAGCTGGAAGAGGGAATAGGACTTGGAGATCCTTGCAGCAGCAGTAGCCATGGTGAGGGACAGTGCCTGGACAGCCCTAGTCTAACAACTCCAATCAAATGAGCAGGATTCAGCCATGAGTAGAAGCGAATAGTGCCTGGTGCCTTAGCTGCAGTTTGTTACATACAGTTCAGGTTGTATCAAATTTTGCTGTTAATTATTCTGTTGCAGCCGGTCCAACTCTGTGTGAGTGTGTGTGTGTGTGTGTGTGTGTGTGTGTGTGGTGCAGATGGAGAATGCTTGTGTGGGAACCTGTGTGACACTGGGGTCTGATTTTGAAGGAGACCTCAATTCAATATGCCATTGTTTGAGTGCACATAAAGGTAGCCACAGTTTTGCAGTTGTGAGTGCTTTTGGGTGAGTCCCACAATTATTTTCTACCTCTATCAGTACTGGCATGTTCTTAAGATTCTGCAAAATTGCAGGCACAAACTGTGAGGGATTCTTAAAAACAGCCCCCATCTGTCTTTGCACAGTTTACAAAACGGGATATTGATTGCAGGTTGACCACTTGCCAGTTTCATTTCATAACCTTTTGCACTTTCAGGGACCTATTACCTCTGTTTGCTGTTTCCCCCTGCATCTCTATCACAAAGTTTTCCTGCATTTGTGCAGAGATAAAATCATGCTGCACCTTCATTTCAAGCTTATCTTCCAAAGTGGAGGCTGAGGGAGGAAGCAGGGGAAGGACTTTTGTTACCAGGTGTTTGTTGTATTAGACTTTTCCATAAGAGCCTGGGAACTGTTGGACTGCATCACACTGATGATCCATCAGTTCAGGAGTGCAATCTTTGGTCTTGACTAATCATAGAATCACTGAATCACAGAAAATTAGGGCTGGAAGGGACCTCAGGAGGTCATCTAGTTCAACACCCTGCTCAAAGCAGGACAATCCCTAACTACATAATCCCAGCCAAGGCTTTGTCTGTCTGGGTCTTAAAAACCTCCAAGAATAGAAATTCCACAACCTCTCTGGGTACCCCATTCCAGTGTTTTACTACCCTCCTAGTGAGAAAATTCTTCCTAATATCTAACTTAAACTTCCCTTGCTGCAACTTGAGACTGTTGCTCTTTGTTCTGTCATCTGCTAACACTGATAACAGTCTAGCTCCATCCTTTCTATTACCACCCTTCAGGTAGTTGAAAGTTGCTATTAAATCCCCTCTCAGTCTTCTCTTTCCCAGACTAAATAAGTCCAGGTCCCTCAACCTCTCCTCAGAAGTCATGTGCCCCAGCCCTCTAACCATTTTCATTGTTCCCTGATGGACTCTCTCCAACTTGTCCACATCCTTTCTATAGTGGGGGGCCCAAAACTGGACACAGTAGTCCAGATACAGCCTCACCAGTGCTGAATAGAAGGGAAGAATCACTCCTCTTGATCTGCTGGCAACAACCGTACTAATGCAGCCCAGTATGCTGTTAGCCTTCTTTGCAACAAGGACAAACTGTTGTCTCATATTCAGCTTATTGTCCACTGTAACCCCCAGGTCCTTTTCTGTAGTGCTACTGCTTAGCCAGTCAGTCCCCAGCCTGTCAGTCAGTCCCCAGCATAGGATATTCCATCCAACATGCAGGACTTTGCATTTGTCTTTGTTGAACCTCATGAGATTTCTTGTGGTTGAATCCTCCAATCTGTCAAGGTCTCTCTGAATCCTAGCCCTACCCCCCAGTGTATCTATTACTCCCCACATCTTGGTGTCAACTGCAGACTTGTTGAGGGTGCACTCCATCCCATCTTCCAGATCGTTGATGAAGATATTGAACAAAATCAGCCCCAGCACTGAACCCTGGGGCACTCCACTTGATACCAACTGCCAACTAGAAAATGAGCCACTGATTATCATGCTCTGAGCCCAATGATCCAGCCAGTTCTCTGTCCACCTTGCAGTCCATTCATCCAACCCGTACTTCCTCAGCTTGTTTGTGACAATGTTGTGGGAGACTATTAAAAGCCTTGCTAAAGTCAAGGTACATCTGTCACCTAGTCTTCCCACATCCACAGAACCAGTCACCCTGTCATAGAAGGCAGTCATGTTAGTCAGGCATGAGTTGCCCTTGGTTGCCCATGCTGTCTGTTCCTAACCACCTTCTTCTCCAAGTGCTTAAGAAATGATTAGTAAATGAATAAATAAGGAACAGCACTTTGGAAGAAGGCATCATGTTTGCCTTTTAATTAGGTAACTAGATTGTTTTATATTTTGGGGGTAGAGACTTCTTTCCTGGCCAGCTCTGGTGACAGTTTTATGCTCTGAAGCACATACTTTGTCTGCAGGCTGTGATTAGGAGACCTGCATAGTTACAAATATTAATATTAGTCATAACACAATCCATTATTTTATAAAATCTCAGTGACATTATTTGAATTATATTCATGCTGGAAGATTGCTGAGGCCATGAGCCTTATTCAGTATTTTCAACGAGGCTGAAACTGTTCTTATTATTCTGAGATCATTTACCCTATACAGGACATAATCATATACTTAAAAAAATTTGTCCTGAATGACCTATGCTCTTTCACATCAACTATTTCACAGTCTGTTCCCAGAGCCACATTTGCTGCTGATTATTTTGTAACTGTCTTGGCAATGCAAAGCCTTTCTTGCTAAGAGTGGATCTGTTTTGAATTAGGCATTCATTACTGTAGGGTCTGAAATAAATCTCATGTTCTTTTCCTTGGCACCTGTCACATTCCCGACTGATAAACTCCTTTATTTCTGTCAATGAGTTCAGTGATAAAAGCAGACATCAGGTCTCCCAAAAGGTACCTGACAGGATACAAAACGCCATGACATGCCTAAAGCACTTGGGTTTATTTTCAGTGAGGCACCATAAGGAAATAAATTACATATGACTAGATATATTTCTATTTGTAGTTAGCATTTCATACAGTATGTCATGTCTCCTACATTTTGGACCATTATCATGAAGATGTTCTTAATGGTATGTAACTGGCTTGTCAGCCAACAGATATAGTGGAGGTATCTGTAGAGCCGGACAGTAGGAAAGCTACTTTGTTGTGCAGTAAGAATGGGACAATGACTTGGCCCTTCATGAAGCTTTTCGATGGAATTCACTGGGGCCAGAATATGTCTCCTACCACTCTGCTCAGTGATTAAGGCATGAGTTTGAGCCTTGGTATAGACCTTCAGTCTTGAAGGCCACCCATGTTCAACCCAGCTGCCAATGAGTTCCTGGCCCTTCAAGGTGAGGAGCCAAAGGTTGCTGGATATGATACTAGACATATCCCTCTCTTGTGTGATTTAGGCTCAGGATAGGCCTTTGATTTTGACACAGTTCCCTCTTGGCTTAAGGATTAGAGCAGGGGAGTGAGACCATGCAGTCCTGAGTGCTATTCTAATTGCTGCCATTGATCTGAGGTGTAGCTTTGGATAAGCCCATTTTAGCTTCTCTATGCCAAATTCTGATTTCAGTGAGTGTGTCTATACAAGATGCTTTACTGTGCAGTAGATTAGTCTATGACACAGTAAAGCATCACTGTCTACATGTGCTCACATTTACTGCACAATAAATCAGTCCACTGAGCACTTAGCTACTACCTTTAAATACAGGTAGTAAACTAACTGCGGTAGACACCGTGCAGTAAAACACATGTAGATACTGGCCGTGAGCAAATTTGCTCCTAGTCAGCCCAGCTAGCAGGGGGCCGCTGAGGAAAGGGAGCTCTCTGTCCCTGATTCTGGTGCTGCTCGGCTCCCCAGCTCCCCCCAGGAGCTGGAAGCTGATCAGAGCCAGGACTGGGGAGCTCTTTGCCTCTGTCCCTGCTCCCCGCACTGAGCTGGTTGCTCTGGGGAGCAAGTGGGGTCTGGGATTCCAGCTCTTGCTTGCCCCTAGAGCAGTCAGCTCTGTGCAGTGGGGAATCCAGCTGGCTGCTCTGGGGAGTGAGCGGGGACTAAGAATTCAGCCCTTGCATGTCCCCTAGAGCAGCCAGCTCCATGCTGGGTGGAGCTGGCTGCTTTAGGGAACAAGCCAGGGCTGGATTTTCAGCCCCCACCTCCTCCCCAGAGCAGCTAAGTCCATGCCAAGCAAGGCAGCTGCCAGCAAACCCCATGCCTCCTCTTTCCACCCCACTTGGCAGGAGGCTTACCCATAGTTGCCCCACATCCCAGACAGTTCCCAGCAAACCCTCTGCCCAGCACTAATTGCAGTGAAATCAGATGGCCAAACTTACAGCTAGTTTCACTCTGGTCTGCACTTGGAATGAGTTTGGCCCAGACACTTCAGAACTAGGTCCAGCATGTTATCTATTCTATTTACTCAATAAATTTGCTGTAATTTTCCAGGTATAACTGGAGATTTGCCTTGAACTTGTCTCCCCCTCATGGCTACAACATGGAAAATAAATCTGGGGGTTCAGATAGCCCTCTTATCCTCTACTTCCCTTCAATTTTATTCCCCTTCAACCCCTTCTCCTGCCCTTTATTGTCAGACCCTGCTCTTCCTGAATGCATGAAAGTGAGGAGCAACTGTGAAAACAATGACTTTGAAATTAAACATAGTTGTAGTAATTTGCACATAATACCCATAGACTTAGTTCATCCAGAAATTATGCATGCTACCTTGTCTTGAAAGTGCAGCAAATTTGATTACAGGTACTCCATATACATACTTTTAAGAAACACTTTTTGGCATCAATTTGTATATAGAACAAACTATTTTTTTTGCAAATATATAAATTTATATACATACACCTAAACAGGTGCTATCCTGTCTCATGGTTCACTTGACAATCCACACATTTACAGCTTACCATCATCATACCTGTTACAATAAATGCAACCATGAATGAATCCATGCACCAGTGAGCCTGTGTGCCCATTGCCATCTTTTTTAACTGTTACAATCATGCAAACCACTTACGCATTCCCTGCTCTCCCTCTCCCACTTCTCCCCCCCTTGCAACCCCTCTGTTTCTTTCCCCAGTCTCTTCAGTGCTCTGTTGTCCCCCTGGCCCCATCTTCCTCATCATCTTCTTCATCATCATCTTCTTCCCTATCATCATCGTCAGTTTCTTCTTCATCTTTGTTGTCATTTTCTCTGGAGGTCCTGCCCCTGAACAGTCTGTGCCACAATTTCTTCTTCCATCAGTCTTCTGCTGTCTTTTCCCCATCTTCTTGTAATACAGCTGTAGCTCACTCACTGCCATTTTGACACAGTCCTTGACTGGGAGGTTCCTGTGTCTGTATATGAGCAGGTTTCTGGTCTTCCACAGGAAGTTCCTGAAGCAGGAGATGCATTGGCTGTTGGGGTTGCTTTCTGTTTGGTCAAGTGGCCTACCTCTCTGGAAGGGTCTTGATCCCATTGCCATCTGGAGAAGTTCACTTACTGTTTCTGAGACCTCCCTGGTGTATGGGCAGCTCCAGAAGAGGTGGTCAGTTGTTTCCTCCTTCCACCAATAGGTTTGCCTGGGACAGTTTGGTGAACCTCTTTGCCCCTCTCTGTGTCTTTGGGCTCACACAGGGGGTGCCTGTTGTGCTACCTGCCAGTTCAAGTCTCTGTGATCCTTCTGCAGATCTTTATGGAAGATTTGTTCCCACACAGCTTGACAGCTGTTGCCAGGTTGTATATCCATGGGTGACAGTCTGTCTCTTGCCCTTATCACCCCCTGCATTTTGTGGTGGTTTGTCAGTGTCACTGGGGTTTTATTGTAGTTTGGTTCCCAGGTCCACGGGTGCATGTTGAGTGGTGAGTACACCTGCCAGCATTGCAGCAGGTTCTCTGCATAGTATTTCACAAAGCAGGTTGTTGTGGTGTCTGCCCTGGTTGCCAATTTGTAGATCTGGCTTGTATATTTAGTCCAAAGAAACAGCAGGAAATCTGACATTCCTTGGCCCCCAGTCTTTTTCTTCTTGTACAGTGTGGTCTTTGCTACTTTCTCCCATCTGGAGTCCCAGAAGAAGACATCCCTTTGGACGGTTTGCTCTGAGGTGGGGAAGACCAGTGTGGTGTATAGAAGACCAGTGCAGTGTACTCATGAGCACCAGGCACTCCTCAGTTGTCAGAAGGTGTATGTTCTACAGTCCCAGTCTCTGCTTGACCTTAGCCTTTGTCTTCCCCATGCTTTCTGTCCAGTCAGCTCTGGTTGGAACCCCACCCTGAGGATTCTTACCCCCTCATGGGGGACAGAGACCTCCAGGGTTGACAGGTCCTTGAGTTCATCCAGTGCCAGGCAGTTGCTCTTGACCACATTGAGCTTGGCTCTTGCTGCTGCTCCATACAGTTGGGTGTGTTTTAGCACCCTTTCCACCAAGCACTTGTTCTTACGCAGGATGTTGAGGTTGTCTGTGTGGGCCGGGACTTTCATCTCTGCCCCCTCTTTCCTTGGAAGCCTCTAATTTATGGACTCCTGGGTCTCTTCTGAGCTGCTGGACTAGCAGTTCCATCATGCAGAGGAACAGGATCGGTGAAAACGGGCAGCCCTCTGGATGCCCAACTCCATTGCAGTTGGGGTGGTCAGGAAGCTGTTCACCAGAACCATGCTGCTCACTTCAGTGCATAGTGTCTTTATCTAGACAATGAAGGTTGGGGGGACCCCCCTCTTCTTCACCATTTCAAAGAGGTACCTCAGGCATACTGAGTTATAGGTCTTCTCCAGGTTGAGGTTCAGCATGGTGACATTCAGCCCTCCCTCCCATTGGTATGACTGCATCTCACAGCTGCAGCAGGTCTCCATGGACTGGCCTCCCTGGTTCTGCGCATGTCTGGGCATCATGGATCACTGCACTTATAACAGACTTAAAGTACTCAGCCAAGACTTTGGCCATCAGTTTATAGTCCAAATTCAGGAGAATTATAGTTTACTAGTTCTTCAACTCCTCCATCACCCCCTTCTTGTAAAGAAGGGTTATGAGGCCCTGATCCATTCCAGCCCCCAAGTGGCCCTCCTATATTTGTTCCCTAAATACCTTCAGCAGTTCTGGTTCTACCTGGGCCCAGAAGGTGATGTAGAACTCCTTTGGTAGGCCTTGTGCCCCAAGACTCTTACCATTCTTGAAGCCATGGAGAGTTTTGGTGGCCTCTTCTGGTGTCCACTCCTTCATCAGCTTCTGTCCCTTGTCCCCCTGAGGACCTTGGTGAGCTCCTGCAGGGAGCCCTGTATGGCCTCCTGAACCACTGGATATGCTATGTAAAGCTCCTGGTAGAAAGTCGCTGCCATCTCCAGCATCCCTTCATTTGACTGGTGCCGCACTTCTACTCCATCTAACAAGGTGGTCATAGCCTCCTTGGCTTTCTTTAACCTGCTAAAGAAAGCAGACCACTCCTCTGCCTTCTCCATCCTGGGGGCCTGGGCCTAGAAGTTCTTCTTCCAGGCCTGTTCCCTGTACCAAGCCCCAGTTTAGGTCTTCACCTCCCACATGGCCTCCCTCACATCCCAACCTGAAGCTGCCTGCTTGTGAAGGCTCTCCAACTTGTGGTTTAGGCATTCATGGTCCTTCTCTGGATCCACCCCTGCTGGCCTACTGTCCCCCCACCTCTGCCTTTACTGTCAGGAGGCAGTGGTCCAAGAAGCAAATAGGCATGGTTTTGGCTTTTGCTATGAAGTCTCTGCGCAATCTCATCTGCCCCTTGGGGTCTACCTGGGTGAAGTTTCCACCAGGTCCTTGGGTTCCTTTGTCCACATCCACCAGGCTGTGGTCACAGACAAGTTGTTTCAGTAGCCTGGAAGATCTGTCTAGACCCAGCTTGTGGCTTCTGCTTATTCTGTCTCCCTCACTGATGATGCCGTTGAAGTCTTCTGCAATCACCACTGGCTGGGTACTGGGCATTGCCATAGTCAAGCTTTGCAGGACACCTCCTCTCTTCCTTATTAGCCAGTTCATAAACATTTAGGAGATTAAATTTCCCTGCCTCTCTTTCAAAGTTGGCTTTGAGTAGCCTGCCTGCAATACTCTCTGTATGCTGTAGGACAGAGTCTCATTTTGTCTCCTTCCAGCATGATGGCCACCTCTGCTGATGTATTGTCATTTGACCCCAAACACATGGAGTGACCATGTGACCAGTGTTTTTCAAACAAAGTCCAAAATCAAAAGGCTTGTGATTTACCATACAGTTCATTGGGCTGGGTCCCACTAGAGTCAACAGTATTTCAAGCCATCACAGCTCAGCACTGCTCAGTATGTGTGTATATTCCAGATAACATCCAAAAAGGATCTATCTGCTAATTACTCCCCCACTCGTGACTGGAAACAGGTGTTTTTGTCATGACTGCTGGGATGCTCCAAAAATGTATCTGCAGATGAGGTTAGGACATCCTGGTGTGGTGATTAATGTGGCCCCTCATGTAGAACTTGGCCACATTAATCATATGTGACAGGCTGAGAGAGGGAGTGACAGAAGGATTATGGGTGAACTGTTTGGGGCCATGTTTGGTGATGGTCGCTAGACATTTTAGGTTGGCAAAGAAACAGGAATAATTGGAAATGGGAAAGAAAGGAGCAGTTCAGCTGCAGGAGTGAGAAAGTCAAAGGGTGCGTCTACATGTGCTATTAGCATGCAGCAATAAACTCCAGCACTTATTGTGCTGAATCAGTAGACTCTATTATAGGTGTAAAAATATAATTATATGACTATATATATTGTTACATATAATTATATAATGTTATAAATGTATTTTCCTATATATCTGGGCTGATATTTTATTTTGCATTAGGCTTTATCATCAACTGTTCCTCAATTTTTGAAAGCCATGTCTTAATTAAAATAATAAGACAAAAGTAATTGCCATAAACACCTCAGCTTGTCCTGAGCTTCATCTGGTGACATCCTCTCCTCCTTAAAGTCAGTGACTGATCTCCTTTCAGTGAAGTCAGGATTCTACTTGTGGACTTTAAAAAAATGTAGACAGGGATACTGTGGTAATATACACTGGAAGTACAGCATAGGCCAGAAATCTTCACATCTAATGCTGTCATTTTGACAGGTATACTTGCCTGGTTGGCTGCCAAATGACTGAGTTTGAGCCATAAATGGTGTGCTGGTTTTAGGTGTTCAGCATGTTCAAATTGTCATGGAGTTGTTGTGTTTTTTTGGTATTATCAAGCTTGCTTGATAGTAATTGCAGGGAAAGCAGTTTTCATCTGTTTCTTTCAGAAGCAGCAATCAAATGATTTTAACAAGGGGAAAGGCATCATAGTAAATACCACTTGCTTAGTTTTTTCCAACCTAACCCTACTCTTGTTGATGGGAATGACAATGCTCCTACCAATTTCAGCAGAGCAGGATCTTCCTTTAATAATTCACTAAGGAATACTGATCTTGGGGGAATTTTATGCAAAGGAAATCAAGTCATATTTTATTTTAAGGTTGTATTTATAGATAACCTGTATAGGTTTAATAAATGTCTTAATACATGCCTAATTCATTGTTATATAGACCCAAAAGGTCAGTATATTGATTGATTGTGATTGATTGATAATTTGATTGATGTAGCAAACTTCTCTTAGGTAGGTAATGAGGTAGATAAAATCTTTGTGACTGGAGCTAAATTCCTTTTCCCCCAACTTTTTCATTGTGTAAAATCCTTAAGATCAAAGATGTTTTATTCTACTCAAGAATGGGACCAACATGCTCAGGAAAGGATAGCTTCTATTTACCCACTTGGAAATCAGATGTCATCTGTGAAGCACTGTGTAAAAACACTAGCTTGATTCCCCTCATACTCTTGCTAGGGTCAATCAGATGAGTAGCTTCTTTTGAAATTATTGAGATGACACTCCTGCAGACAGAACTGGAATTAAGCCTTTTCTCCCCTGCTCTGGGGAAGCAGTAGTTGCACAGAGATAAGCCATCACAAATGGAAAAAAGGGCATAGACAAGGAATCCCTGGTGAGTGAGGAAACTGGTGAGTGTGATGATGGTCTGTCTTCTGAGTCAAGGCTGAGCTGTACTACAGCATGGTTTTAAGACAGATTTTCTGATTGTGGTTCAAAATTTGGGATGAGATGGAAAAGTCATTCCTACTCCATTGAAGATCCAGTTGCTTTGTTCAGGAAAGCAGGGGTGGTCTTCTGGATAAATACTGATTTGGGCAATAACCTTTTGCTTACTTAAAATTTCCCTTGTGGTTACACTGGTTCAACCTTTTTCTATTCAAGGCACCCTTCATCAGACTCTAGGGCCTAGGCACCTCTCAGAAAATGCCCACTCTTAGATTTCTCTCAATTTTTGACTACAGAAGAATAATAATTTTTCTGTTGCAAAGACCACAGAAAGAACGTAACAGGTCAGAATGTTTTCTGACACTCTGGATTCCTACTTGAAATCTCTGGGTTTATCTTCTGAATCATATGTGAGTGTCTGCACATCTAATCATGCTAATATTGCATGGCATTCCATGACACCCTTGAAAGGTTTTCACAGCACTGTGGCACCCTGGTTGAGAACTGCCAGTTCATGCTGTTTGTTGCTTCCTGTCCTCAACTCAGGCTTGGTATTGTGTGTTGCATTCTACCACAGTGGTGGCTGTGACAGGGGATGATTCTGGTTTATAGTTTGTATAAACTATATGGAATTGGGATGAAATAAGTGACAGAGTGCAAAGCTCAGCAAGTATAAATTGGTGCAGCTCTTTTGACTTACATAGATTTATGTTGATTTACACCAGAGGAGGACATAGCCCTTCAAAATCATTACAGTTAAAAAGCAACCCTAGGCTGTGGCTCTGCAGCATGCATGGGAAAATGATTTTCTGAAGACTCTTATTTTGTAGCATATGCATTATGTTATCAGGCATACATCTAGAACCAAGTACAGCTGGCTTTACTTTACCTGGGCTACTCAGGTAAGCGAGTCTGAGATTTCTTATCCAATGAAGAATGCAGATGCCTCCCACAAAACAATTATATCCTTAAGCTACTTTAGGTAGAAGGACTGTAATGTCCATGGCTGAAGTCAAGCTGTCTGTATTTGCAGTTTGTCACTTTAAGTCACTATCTCTCAGGCAGCCAGGAACCACCAAGTGGCGGGACCTGCTTGGCAAGGGCATAGCTGGGGATGCCCCAGTGGCTGAGTCTGTACTCCACCCTCATGCCATGAGCTAGTGGGGACCTCAGCTGGCTGCTCCTCCATGGAGCCATTGCCACAGGTATGTATGCGGCAAGCTTCACAGACACCCCGGTCTCTTGCCCCTTCTGCAGGCAGAGGGAGACCCTGGCACACATGGTACTTGAGTGTGCCAGGCTGCAGCCCCTCCACTGTTCTAGCTGAACTTCACCCCACACCTTTTAATTTTTGGGTACCCCATCCATGGCCCCACCAAGTCCTGGGACCTCCTGGTCAACCTCCTCCTAGCCCTGGCCAAGTGGGCCCTGTACATGACCGGGAAGGAGGCTCTGGCCAGGAAGGTGCCCGGGGACTGCGGAGCTGCTTTCCTCTCACTCATCTGTGCACGTTTCTGGGAAGAGCACCAGTGGGTGGTGTCCACCAGCTCCTTGGATGTCATCAAGGACCAGTGGGTGTGGCCTGGGGGGGCTGTGCTCGGTGTTCCCCTCAGGCACATTTATTTTCATGTTTTGAACCTTCGACCCACACGAAACTCCTTTCTTGTTTTTGCTTTAGTTGTCCCAAGAATTTAGTTGTAGCACTCATTCATTAGCCCCACAAGGGGCTACTAGTTAGCCAGCTGGGCCTTAAGGCCCACTCTAATTGGGTGTACAAATAGACAGGCAGCCTGGAACAGCAGTGAAGTGGCATAGCAAGTGCAGACTTGGTCTGTAATGGAAAGGTCAGTGGGTTGAAGCCATGGGATCTGGCCTCTTGAGTTAGCGACCGGGGGGGGCCCCCCAGCAGCTGATCCCGCTGACCAGGGTGAGGGGGAGGGCTGGTCCCCTGCTGCTGCTTTTGCTGGCAGCCCCACTCCCCAGCCAGTACATGCAGGGGGGACATTGGTGCTCCTGCCTTCCCGCCAGCTAAACAGGGAGTGCGGCTTGGCAGGGGGTGCACTGGTGCACGTGCACCCCCTATGCGTCACCCCTGGTTGAAACCATTCTTTGCTTTCTGTGCCATCCTGCTTTGGCATCAGATTAGATGATCAAGATGGCTCCTTCTGCTCTTAACATCTCTTAAAGTGGGTGAAGCTATGAGATGCTTGTGGCAAAATGCAAGTATGTTTTCAGGAATGCTGGTCTCGTGTCTCTCTTGTTAGTTCTCCATATTCCCATTTGGCAGATTGAGGCATAGGTCCCTCATCTACCTATTTATTCTGCATGCCATTAGAAACTGAGAGTGTTATCAACTCAGCTATTCAGCACAGAAGAACAGCTGATACCACTCTGCAGGAGCCTCTGGGCCTCATACTGTGGCAACTTGCAGATGGGCTCTTCTGCTTCCTTCAGGAACTGTTAACAGCAGAGGGAAGGATATAAACTGAAGGAAATTCTCATGGAGACATTTCATTGCTACCATGGACAATGCTTTCACATACAGTAAAATTACATGAGGTGAGAGAGAGAGAATGAATGCCAGGGACCTGCTGTTACTTTTTGATTGGGGTCAGCGTTCTTGTCACTGTTCAAAGGACATGGGAACACATGCTTCTTGCTCCACAGAAAGCTATCCCAAGGATGAATTGGAACAGAGGTATCTAAACTTCCCTGGCACATTGCACACCAGAAAACAAATGGGTGTGTGCAGACTTTCTCAGTAATAATGATAACTCCTTCTGCTCTTTCAGAACAACAAAAATTCACTACACTTTTCTTTCATATTATTTGAAAAATGTGCTTCCTTTTAAAAAGAGCTCTGAACCAGAGCAACTTATGGCCAGTGAGTTGGATCCAGCCCACGGAGCCAGCCTGTAGAACGGGTGGGCTTTTGTGGCGATGGGGGGCTTAGGCAGCATTTCTGCTGGTGGGGGGGAGGCTGTGGTGGGGAGAAGTGGTGGCAACACTGTGTGAAGTGGTAGGGGAAGGAGTGATGGTGACTGCATGGCTGCAGCTCTGGTGGCTGTGTGGACTGGCTTGGAAAAAGGCTGTGTGTAGAGCTAAGCTTTGTTAAAGTAATCGTCTGCTACAAATATTGTAAACATTTTATAAAACCAGATGAACTAATATTTTCCCTGAATAAACAGAAGTTGAGCAAACTCTGAGTCCCATCCACTCCTGGTCTCTGCCCCACAATGTTTTCAGTATTCCTATCCAGAAAAGATGGCCTCTGACAGGAGATTTACAATGTGTCCTGAAAGTCAGTGTGTTCATGTTCTGACAAACAGGGATGGGAAGGAAATTCCATAAACAAGGATGCCTCATTCTTCAGACAGAAACAGAGCCAGTTAACCTAAATGCCTTAGATGCCATGAGAGAAAGAAGTGGTTTCTGAGCACCCACTACTGTCAAGTCTTTATTGATTTAAGCTACTGGGGATTTGATTGCAAGATACTTACTTTACAGTGGTGTATATTGAAAACTATAATCATGCTAGGCTATACAACATCTGTATAGGAAATAGTATGCGTGAGCATGTGCATTCCAGACTTCTGATGGGGGAAACACATCCAGCTCTTCTCACAGCAAATCCAGTCCCTTCTATGTAGCTTCTTTATTCATCTGTCCATATGTTGTGCACGCACACCCTGGGTTTTCACATTAGATAGCTTAATACCTCTTGGCATTCATGAAACATTTATTTAGTAGGAAAAAGCAAGGCTGCCATCCTGTGGCCCAGAGCTATAGTATTGTGCTAATCGATAATATTTTACTGTAATTATAAAAAAAAAATAGCTAACTGTGTATGTGTGTGTGTGTGAGAGAGAGAAGAAGAGAGAGAGAGGGAAATGAGACATCTGTGTGGATGTAATCTGTGAATTCACATAATGGCTTCCTCTGGGTTCTGTTTTAGGCCTGAGTACTTGTGTAGGATTCCTCAGTGATAGTCTATAGATTGTGTCACCTCTTCCAGAGGATTTGCTGTCTCATTTATCAGCACTGTTCATGCAAGCACAGACATTCGTTGTACAAAAAAATTCCGAGGACATCCTGATCACACATCTCTGTTGTGCCCTAGGGCCAATAATGCTCAGTATTTTGAATTGCTCTCATACTGTATTTTCTTGAAGATAAAACAAACCTGGTTATAAGACAATCCCTCAATAAATAGATTCTATATATGGAAAATTTATAAAATTGTTCTAATTTTCCAGGTATAGAATCTAGTTATTGGAGGTTTGCCTTGAATTTGTCTCTCTCCCATCTACAGCAGGGAAAATAGATCTGGGGGGTCAGGGGCCTCCTTGCCCCCCAGCTTCCTCCCACTGCAGCCCCTTCCATTCCCATTGTACTCTCAGACCCTGTTTTCCCTGAGGACATGGAAGTGAGGGGCAAACTTAAAAATGCTGACAGATGAATTGACCATTTTATTTTTTAAAAAACTGATGCAAATATCACTTGTAGTACACAGGTACTCCACAGACGCACTTTTAAGCAACACTTTTGTACCTACTTCTATAAAGTACAAATCTTTTTTGCAAAAATATATATTTCTCTATATATAAATATATATCTTCACCTATACATTTAATGTCTTGTCTCATGACCAACACAGTTCACTTGACAGTCCATAACACACTTCTACAATTAACCATCATCATCCCTGTTATATAAGTACAACCGTACCCCCACGCGCCAGTGTGCTTGTCTCCATCTTCTGTACCCTTTACAATCAAAGAAACTGCCTCCATGCTTTTTCCCTTCCCTTCCCCTCTCCTCCCTCCCCTTCTCACCCATCTGTTTCTTTCCCCAGTCCTTTCATGCCTCTGTCACTCCCAAATCTCCACTGTCTTCATTGTCCTCTTCCACCTTGTCACCTTTGCATCCTCCTTGTCACTGTCATTGGTAGTCTTATCTGGTGGTCTCATTTTTGAACAGTCTGTGCCATTCTTTCCTTTTTCATGTATATTCCTTCTTCTTCTTCCCATTGACTCCTTTCATCTTCTTATAGAACAGCTGTAGCTCACTCATTCCCATTCTGATGCTGTCTTCAACTGGGAAGTTCATGTGCTTGCATGTGAGCAGGTTGCTGGCCTTTCGTAGGGTGTTCCTGAAACAGAAGATGAATTGGTTCAAGTGGGCTGTTGGGGACTTTGCTGCTTGTTCAGGTGGCCAAACAGCACTGCTTCTCTGGTCAGGGTCTTGACCCCTGTTACCATCTGGAAGAGTATGTTTACTTTCCTCTGCCCCTCCTTGCTGTACAGGCAGCAGAGCCATCCCCGGGGGTATACAGGGCCCAGGGCATATCACCCAGTGTGGGGCCGGGGGGTGGTGAGCAGGGGGGGGCTGAGTGGCCAGAGCATGAGCCGGCAGCGTGTGCCAGCCGCGGCGAAGCTGGCGGCATGCGGCAGCTGCAGTGGAGCCTCTAAGGCGCTGTCTGCGGGGCCCCCAAAGTGTGGAGCCTGGGGTGGTTGCCCCAATTCACAGCCACTATTTTTCAAACAAAGAACAGTCTTTGGAGCTGGGCAGGCCACATTCTTAGAGGCAGATAATATCTGCTTCTAGCTGGCCAGGTACTGCTATATCCCGTTCCATCTCTCTCTCTTTAGCAGGCTTCTCACATTCAATGAGACCAGTAGAATCCCCACAATGAAACCAGTTAGCAGGGGCAGGACTAGCCTTTTTCATGTCCTTGTGATTTTAAGGTCTCTGGTAAGGCTCAGACTTTGCTGTTCTGCAGAACCCCACCATGGGAATCAGACTCCTTTCGCCTAATTTTGGAGGTGGGGTGGGGGTTCCTGGGGCCTCTTGTGCTTCTCTCTACCCAGTCACCCTGATTGTCCTGGTCTGTCTCTGGGCTCCCTGGGGATTTTTCCTCTTGGTCTTATTCCTCCATTTCTGCACTGGATTTCTCTTCAGTATCTGCAAATTTCTCTGCCCCAGCCACCCCCCTGGGGTCCGATTCTCCCCCTGCTTCTGCTCCCGTTGAATTCTTTTAAGTTCCTCTTCTATCTAATTTAGGGCAAACTTGCAATCCTGGAAGGTCCCCAGTTTTGTTCCCTCCCATGTTCTTTCTTTCTCTTTCTCCATCCCCTTGTTCTCTACTGCTGCTTGGTGATTGGGGCCAGGAGGGTTGAGGCCACTCAGGCTGGCCAAAGGGGCAATTGCCCCTTTGTTCTTTACCATGTTGCTGAAGGATTCGGGGCAGACTTTAAAAGCATTCCCCCTCTCCCTGCACAACCACAGAGTTAGTCCTGCTTACTAGGGCTGTGTGAAATTTTGCTGGATGTTTCATTCTGATGCTGTTTTGACTCATTTTGAGCTCAAAACAGCAAAATCAAAATGAAATGAAGGGCTTTGAAACAGCCTTAAAACGCAACAAGGGCAGTCAAAAAGTGTTGAAATATTTTGAGTTTTGAAGCAGCCCAGCTGAGTTTCCCTCCCCAGTGCTAGGATCAGGATGAGTTCCCTTACCCAGCCCTACTGAAACGTTGAAACAGTGTCAAAACAGCTAAACTGTTTCAATGAATTAGAATGGAACAGTGTTTTCGAGTTGAAACAAAACTCAAAATGAAACAGTGTTCTGTCACAATGGATGTTGAAGCATAATGCTGCTGTTTGGCACAGCCCTACTGCTTACAGTCTTTGGCTTCATGGTCTCTCTCCTTGCATGCGGCACTGATTTTGCTGGGGCAGTCAGCCACCAAATGCCCCTGCTCCTCAGTGGCATAGGATGTACCTGTGTTGGTCTAAGGACATAGGCAGACAAGGTTCTTTGGGTAAATCCGATATCTTTTATTAGACCAACTCAAATAGTTGGAAAAATTAATCTTTGCAAGCTTTTGAATATTGTCACAATATGGCCATCCCTGGGATGGCTGTGATGACCTTAGGGCACCATGACCGTGCTGGCTCTGCCTTATGGGCACCTACTAATCTTTCCTGCCATGTCTTGTTGTTCTGAATCATGGATTGGGAGGCTACCCTCAAGTTGCTGCTTAGTCACAGTCCTGACAGTCTCCCATAAACCCTGTCAGTTGCTGGACCTCTTTATTGGGCCCCACACTCAGGAGGGGTCTTATGATACACCCCCCAGCCTTATGTGCTAGATGCAGGTCTCCAAAACCATCCCTTTATCATGCCTGATGCCTCACAGATGTTATGTAAACATTGTCTGCTTGTGTTGAGGCCTCAGCTTAGTCTGGCCTCAGTAACTATGCCCTCTCTGGCACTGGGGTCTGCTCACCCCCCCCCCCCGTCATAGCACCACACTGGTACTGGGGGCCCACTACAGTGTGGGGACCTCAGTGAGGCCTCTTCCTTCCCCACTAGCCTCAGTCCAATCCACTGGGTTACAGACACAAATCAAAATATGAGCCCCTGGGCTATAACATAATACAAGCAGTTCAGGGTATGCTCTGTCCCTTTAAAAGCATAAAACCTCCCCCCTAGCACTAAATGCCTTGCAAGCCAGGGTCCCTAGTGAGCTCCTGGAGCCTCTTAATCCTACTAGAAGTAGAACTGGAAGGCAAGCATCCCCACTTAGCTTTCTTGAAGAGAGCTCCTTCCCCCTTAGCTGCTGACAGAGAGCTGACTATCTGGTCCCAGCCCTAGGATTTATATATGCCCAGGCCCTGCCTCTTCTGGTCAGCTGACCACCTGCAGGTGTGGGCTAATTCCCTCATTCCTGCTGCCATAGTAACCTGCAGCTGAGGGGTTCCTGCCTGACTGCTAGGGCCCTCTCTCTAGGCAGTTTCTGCCCCTAAAGGAGCAGGCACATTAGTGCCCTGCGACAGATATAAATACTTTTTGTTGGGCTGAGGAAGCACCTGCATTGTCTGTGCTCTTCCTAGATGGAATAAATGGTAAAGAAGCCAGAGACTGGTATGCAGACAAGAAAGCCAGTCAGTGAAGGTGTAAATTGAGGGGTCAGCTGGTGAGAGACAGTCTGGGTTGTGGGGAGGGGAATGAATGCAGTTGGTAAATAGTGAAGAGGTTCCTGCTCTCCACAACATGTTGGGATTTTGTGCATAAGCTTGCGCTGCCCCTGGTAGAAAACAAAGCCCTGGTGGGGGCCCAGGGTAATTGTTGTGGGGAGATGCTGTACCTCGCCTAGATTCCCAGGCTTGCTTTTTAACACTAGCCTGGCTTTCCAGGCTCCAGTGCACAGTCCTAGTTTGTCCAGGATTGTCTTCACTTTTCCCACTTTTTCAGTGTCTTTTCAGTCAAAAAACTCACATCATCTTCCTTTACTAATCCAGAGTACATTTGAATGGTGACCAGACATACTCTCTTTGTTCCTCCCATAGCAAAATCAAGGCTTGTAGCTGGGGATTTGTCCTGGTTGCCTGGAGCTGCTCCCAGAATTCCCCTCTGCTCCTGGGGTCTGTAAAGCAGAGCTCCCACTCCCAGCCTGCAAATAAGCCAATGCAAATTGGCTAGTTTTACATTAAGCAGGTCTTGGAGGATTTTGATAATGAAGTCCTCCCTCTCCAGCTGCAGTTTCCCTGGGGTGTCCAGATGTTCTTTCTTTATCTGGAATTTCACCCAGGAAGATTCTTTCACTTGCCTCCATGTTTGAGGTGTCTCCTGTCCTAGGGTCCAGTGACTCCTGGTTTTGGGGTCCTCACTCCTCCTGCATAAGTGCAGAGGTAGCTCAAAGTTTCATATCCAAAACTGTAAGAAATGCTCAATCTTAGCACCTACTTATATATAGCATACATTTTTTAAATTGTTGTCTTTTTGAGGACCAAACCAGCTCTATGCAGAATATTAGTCCAAAGGCTCAGGATTTACTATTGTTACCAGGTTTGCCTGTCTCTTTGGGGTGCATTCATTTATAAGAGTTACGTTTCTGGGGTCTCTGTAATTCTATCAATGTGCTGCTTGTGTTACTTGTATTTCTATACAGAGCTCTGTCTCTAGTCGTCACCCTAATGGAGCTACCTTGCATGGCTTAGTTCCTCCAGCCACCAAATCAATCAAACACATACACAGGTTAACAGAACACATCTGAGTCAGGCTGGGTTACTCAGCACTTCCAGCTGACACCCTCATATGCCCTGAACTCAGCACAGGAACAGAGTATGTCTGAGCCAGGCTGGGTCAATGAACATTAACAGGCTAACACCTTCATATGCTCCAGCTCAGCATTTCCCAGTCTCTTGTCCCAGTTGTCCTGGTAGTAACTCCCTTGATGAGCAAATCTCACAGGATTTTTGGGTTTTACAGGGATCTTGGCTTAGGTAAAAGAAGCATTGCTGCAGAGCAAATGGGGAGGTTGAGGAAAAGGAAGAGTAAATGAGAGAGACAGAGACAGTATGGCAACCAGGTTGACCATAAAAGTTATTTTATTGCCAGGTTTGTGAAACTTATAATGACACTAGTAGTAATAGTCATACAAGGAGAGACAGACAAACAAAGCAGTTACAATATTACACAGTCTCAATTGGGTATTTGGGGAAGTCTAGCTCAAGTTTGATCAGCAAAAGTAAGGTTTAGAAAGTTGTGCCTGGAGTAAGAGAGAGAGGGGGACTAAGCCAAGTCTGAAGTTTAGAAAGTGCTCGTAAACAAAGGGAGAGAGAGAGTTGGAGTCTCACCACACAGCAAAGCTTAAACCAGTCAAGGTTCCCAGGTGTTTGTTGGAGCTTGCAGACAGGCACCGTCCGCACCATTATCAGTAACATTTTTTCACGCAGGAAAGTGGAGCTAGTGCAGCATTTGGATCCAAGCACCAGGACAGAAACTTGAGCTTGGGAAGGGGTTTTTGTAGGGGAACAACTATGGCTGAAGTTTAAGCCCTTCTTCTGATCAATTCTTGGTCAGGCGAAAGTGGGGGTAGGGGAGAGAAAAAGACTTTTGTGAGTCAGACAAGCTGCATACTGCTCCAGGGTTCCCCAGAACACAGAGCTGACAGGTAACATCATACAGTTCATCAGACTGGGCTGCAGCAGAGTAACAGTGTTTCAAGTCATGGTGACACTACTTAGCATGTGTGTGTACTCCATATACCCTCCACAAAGGATCCCTCTGCTAATTAGCACCCCACTCATCACTGGAACTGGGTGTTCTTGTTGTGAGTTTTGGGATCCTCCAATAATTTATGTATAGGTGAGGTGCAGGGCAACCTGGTCTGGCTCCACCTTATGGAAGGTGGGGCTGCACTAATCAGGGGTTGTTAGAGGATTCTGGGTGAACTGTTTGGGGCCCTGATTTGGTGATGTTTGTCAGCTGCTTCAGGCTGGTTAAGAAACAGGAATGGGTTGTGGTTATTGTAATTGGAATGATGGTTAACTATAGATGTGTGTTATGGACTGTCAAGTGAACCGTGTCAGTCACAAGACAGGATAGAAAAATATAGGGATGTGTGTGTGTATACACATAAATAAATATTTCTGCAAAGCAAAATTATATGTATATGCGCGCGTGCACCACACACACACACACACACACACACACACTATTTTTTCAAAGTAGGGTTCCATCAGTATGTTTACCTATTATGGACCCTGCGTTTTATAGCCATGCTCAGTGTTGGCTGCATTTTAATCAGTTTTATAGTTGGTTTCCACTACTGAGCACATGCTGCTTTTGACAGCAGTTTAATGATAGACAGTGTACTTAATGTGGCTTCCTTGTATATGATTGTAAGATGAGCTTTTTCCCCATGCTGACTGGGGAAAAACAACTTATATTCAGATAAATATGGTATATCAGCTCATGAATTCTGCAGGACTCTGTAATGTCTGGGATGAAGTCATACTGTATGGGTGTAGTCTGTTGATGTTATGGCTCTTTTTGTTTTAAGCACAACTGGTGTTTTGTGGAAACAAAGGTTCAATTCCCTGCTTTACCCATGTGTCCTCTATGACCATGGGTATTAAGTTCCTCTTTCTGTGAAATAAGCATTACCATGCTTCCCCACCTTAGAAGGGCACTTGGAGGCTAAATATATAAAAGACAGTATAAAGCAACTAGATACTGGAAGGAACAGAATCCTAACATTACCTTTTTCTTTACGCTTTCTTTTGCATTGTGCCTCCTGAAGTTCATTGTGTCCCAGTGCCTCTTGTTTCTACACACTGAGTCAGGTACTTCTCCAATTTAGCCACATGGTGTCAGTGAGACTCAAACCACCACTTTAAACACAAAAAGACATGCCTGCCTATCAACTGTACCCCTGTCCAGAAAAAACACTGTTGAAAACCAAAGGGAATATTTGGCAATAAAAACAGTGGAGGATGCAGCTTGAAGTAATGTGATAGAGAGAAGTGGTGTTTGGGAGTTTTTTGCAGTGAGTCAGAGTAACCCTTGACTGTGCGTTGTGGAACCCTGACATTTTGGCAGGGAATTCTGGATCTTGTTAAATAATATTTAACCACATGGAAGATTTCTTTGAGCAGGGGTAGCCAGCACATGGTAAAGAGGCCTGTGACGTGTCTACAGGCACTCATGTCTCCTCCCGCCACAAAAAACCTATTTACTCTGCCTACCTTCAGGGCTCAGGTACATGCAAAGAAGGAATGAGTGGGTGGGGCAAATTTCCCCAAAGGTGGTCTTGGGCTCAGCAGTGAGGTGATATAGACAGAGCCTGAATCTGGTCTTTGTTTCTCCATCTGTAAAATCAGGATAACAACACTTATCCACCCACCTCCCAGAGCTGAAGTCCAAGTTACTTAATTCATGGGCAATGAAGTGCAGTGGAAATAAAAGTACTGTCGCATGAGATAGGCATATTTGTTCAGCATCTGTGCTCAGAGCCTCTTTTGTCTAAACTGCAAAAATGATTGCTATCGAGCAAATATGCCTGCTTATAGGGTGAGATGATAGAGAGAGGGAGACAGTACCACTTTTTAAAATCCATGGTGAAACATTTTTAACCGCCCATGCTAACTGTCTGTTTAGATTGAAAGAAAGTGGTTGCACTGAATTGATTGTTCTTAGAGTGTGTAGATAAAACTGTCTTAATTTCTTGCTGCTGTATTCTGTCCCAGAAGCAGCAGCATCCGGCAGTCTGATTTTGACATTCTGGTACTCATAGGCCATGTTTACATGTGCGCTTTACTGTGGAGTAGGCTAATTAGCTGCAGAGTAAAGTGGCAGTCTACACATGTGACACTATTAGGCCGCAGCAAACTAACGAACACTGGGGCAGTAGTATTTTACAGCGGAGTAATTAACTGTGGTTAAACACATATAGATGCTGACCATGGGGGTAAATTGCACCTCATCAGCCCAGCCAGTAGGGGATTAGCTGCCTGCCTACCACCTAGCCATGCAGTGGCTCGGCATTTTGAGCATCCTCATGCCCCAGTCAGCCCTTTTGCTGCCCTACACCTCCAGTTGGAGCCCTGGGCAGAGCAGGGCAGGAGCAGCCCTGGTGTAACCTGCTTCACCTCAGCTCAGATTGCTGCTGTCCCAGGTGCACATGTAGATGTTGCACCTGGGAGTATACTTTGGCTCAAACTGCTCCGGAGATTATTGCTTCGAATTAATTGCACGTGTAGATTCACCCACAGTATATAGGTTTTAAAATAGTGTCATATGCTTTTGCAGGAATGAAATATTGGTAGAAAGGATAGACTGGAACTCCTGAGATCTGGGCTCAGTATCTGGTTCCTGCCATTGTCAACTTGTATGAGGTACTTAGTTGCTCTGTGACTAAGTTCTCTACCCCCAAAACAGGAATTATAGCACTGCCCTACCTCATAGGGATGTTACAAGGATTAATATGTGAAGGAGAGTAAGGTTGGAGGAGGGGGAATATAAACAAGCCATATAAGGTTACTCTTTAAGAAACCACCTAGTGACAGAGGATGCAGAAAAGGCTGAGGTACTCAATGCCTTTTTCACATCTGTCTTCACAGGCAAGGTCAGCTCCAAGACTACTGCACCTGGTAGCACAGTTTGGGGAGGAGATGAGCAGTCTACAGTGGTGAAAGAACAGGTTAGCATTGGCGATGTATAGGGGGTGTACATGGGTGCATATGCACCCCCTGAGATTGGCCGCTGCTGCTGGTGGCATCTGTGGGTGGTTGCCGATTGCTACTTGGCACTCACCACCCCCCTCCCCTGACCCTGACACTGCTGTGACTGCCTGCAGGCAGTCCTTGCTTGGCCCACTCTTGCCACTGACATCACCATGGCCACCTGTGGGCAGTCTCTGCTCACCTTGACCACTGCCGCTGCTGCCTCAGCTCTGTGCCCCCCCAAGTCTCAGGAGGCATGAAGCATTCATACAGGTTAGGGACTGTTTAGAAAAGCTGGATGTGTACAAGTCCATGGCCTCAGATGTGATGCACACGAAGCTGCTGAGGGAGTTGGCTGATGTGATTGCAGAGCTGCTGAACATTGGCTTTGAAAGCAGGGATTGGGAGGGAGTGGAACTGAGCCAGGCCCAGGATCGGAATTGGGACTGGGGTCCACTGTACCCATGTGGCCGCCCCTTCCCCTGCACCTGGGGTCATTGCCCGGCACCGGTGCCCCCCACGCCAGTGAATCTGCTGTCCCCCAGCCCTGCATTGGCTCCAGATGCCTCCCTGTACTGGCCCGGGCCCTGCACTGTCCAGGGGCGGCACAGCAGGGCCAGCCTTGGCTGCTCTGTCAGGCTGGAGGGGACAGAGTCCCTGGGATCCCCATGCCAACCCTGCCCCAAGTTGTTGTTGCACTCCAGGGGAGGGGGGTGCTAGGAGGTGGTGGCTCCCAGTGTTGCACATGTTCCAGGAGTGCATGGGGGGCATGTGCCCCCCAGATCTGCATGGGGCAGAGCAGGGTGCCACTGCGGGCTGGGGCAGAAGCTGTGCTGGGCTCTTCCCAGGCCAGCCCCCCACCACTAGGAACAGCCTGGAGCAGCCCTGGCCCCAGCCTGCAGTGGCAGTTTGCCCTTCCCTGCACAGATCTGGGGGTACATGTAACTTGTGCCTCCCAGGGTTAGGATAGCAGCAGGAGCCTCACCCCCCAGATGAGCCACTCATGGTTCAGTCCTGTGCCCCACTGACTGTGCAGTGCCTGCCCCTCCTCTAGCCCCAGCCCCAGTTCCACTTCCTCCCCACCCCTGCTGTGCCAGAAGCTCTCAGCTGGACTGCTTTGAGGCCCTACCGCTGCCCCACATTTGGGGGGGCTAAGCCCCATTAGCACCCCCTTCCACTGCCTATGCTTCCAACCCTAATTTTCTATGATTCTAAAACATAGCATACATTTATTTAGAGAGAGAGAGAGGCAGCGAAAGAGAAAATATTCTTGGTTTGGGCTAGGGAAGGGGAAAAAAAGATAGCTTCTACCAGAAGTATAACAGGTTAGCTCTGTTTCCTGGGTAGAAGCAGTGCAGGGGCAGTGGTCACTCCTATCTGTGGCCAGGCAGCTGGTTAGTAGCTGTGGTACTTTTACTTTTGTGCCTCCTGCCCCATGTTAGCACCCAGGGTTACTGCTCTGGTCAGCCTCCCCCCCCCGCCCCGCAGTTAGGTTATTGCCTTCTACCTTTCTGGCTACTGGAGAAATATTGATAGATTTGGGAAGGAACTCTGTCCAGCTTCCTTTAGAGTAATGGTTACCACAATGTAGGCTTTGAAGGTACTGAGGATCTGGCAGAGGGTGATTCTGGAAACCCTCATTCCATCACGCAGCCCTTGTAAAAATCTTACTGGACATTTGTGTGCAGATGATTCAAACCACGGCAGAAGTACTGTGCTATTATTACAAGCCTCAATGACTTAGAGTGTTATTGTACAGGAACACACCGAATATTTTACCTGAGGAGGCAATGACATAATGTGGCAGGGGAGTGGGGGTCAATGGGTGATAGGGTCAACTGCCTTGGGCATCAACTTGCAGGAGGGCAAAAAAAAGTGGTTGCTGCCAACAGCCTCATGTTCATGTTTGCAATCATGGTAGTAACTGGAAGTTACCATTTCCGCTTTGACTTGGGTTCCCAGCTGCATCCCTATACTGCTGAGAGGAGGTATCCCAGATTATGGTCCAAGCCTATCCCAGATACGTACAGTAGGTCTGTGCAAAGCTTCGGTCCCTGATTCAATTTGGTGGAACCCCTGCAGAAGGCTGAGAAGCAGGGATCAGTTGATCAACAGGGGTGGGACTGGCCAGTATATATAGGTTTACCTCCAGGACTAATAAATTATTCTAGCCTTGGATTCTACGGTGAGAACATTTCTGAAAACTGTAGGGCACTTAAGTGTACAAGGAGAAGAGAAACTGCTAGTAGGGGTCGGGGAGCCTGTCCTTATTGGTGAATGTGCCTGCACAGGTTAAAGATTTTGGTTAATGTTTGTTTCTGTTCACCCAGTTGCTAAATACAGATGTTCACCCAGTTGCTAAATACAGACAGTCAAAAAGCCCAAGGCTGAATTGATTCAATTTTTGCAGGCTATTCTAAGCTGTGTAGATGGAACCAATAAGCACGTAAACAGACATTCATTCACTTTTGATTCCAGAAATGCAGCCACATGCCTGCATTGCCCTGGGGTAGAAACTGGGGGCACTGGAGCACTTCTCAGTTGGAGCAGACAGCTTAGGTCAAGGCTAGGCTGCCCACCCTGTGAAGGGGATTTGTGAGGGAGGTGCAAAGCATCCTGGGATGCTGGGGGAATGTGAGTTAACTTGAAGCTGGAGGGGATCTGGGACAGAAGTTCAATAAATTGATTTAACCTAAATCAGTTAAGTCTGATACTACATTCATCCAAGCTTATCTAAAACAAGTTCTGGCCATTTTGAAAGCAGTTTGTGCACGGACCAGTGGGGTTATATTTTGGTCCACAATCTATTTATAGGAACTGAAGATCTGGAAGTGGCTATACTGAGTAGTTCAGAGGTCATGCAGAGCAGAGGGGCAGAAGCCAAAGGCATGTCAAGACATAGCAGAAAAGTGCAAAGGGAGGAAACACCAAAGCTAGGGACAGAAGTTACATAAACTCGTTTAAGTGATCAGAAACTAGATTAAAGCTGTAATAGAACAAAAGCTCAGTGCACATAAACCAGTTTCAAAATGGCTGAAACAGGTTTAAGATAAACCTGGCTGAATGTAGTATCAGACTTAACTGATTTGGGTTAAACCAGTTTATGCAACTTCTGTCCCATATCCCTTCCTGATTTAAGTTCAGTCAGTCCCCCAGCACACTTAGCACAACTCAACCCGGGGCTGCAGTCAGCTCCAGAGAGCAGGGTCTGCCCCTCTGCTCCATAGCTGGAGAGGTGAGGGTTGGCTGACAAAGAGGTGGGTGGGTGG
>NW_017729022.1:109805368-109808357 GCF_001723915.1 Gavialis gangeticus
TTCCCCTGCTAAAAACTTACTGCTGGCTATGACTGTGGACTACAAATCCCAGAGGCACCTGGAAGCAGGCAGAAAAAGTGATAAGCAACCCTGCAGAGTCCTGCTGCTGTGATTTTTGGACTGCAAATCCCAGAGACTTGGGGGAGGGCAGTAGGAAGAGGAAATGAACACACAGCCCATGCTGGATGGACATGCTCTAGCACTCCCTGGTTTCTGGCCTGAGCCACTGCATGCAAGTGGCTGCATTTCCTGAATCAAAGGTAAAGTCTGTTCACTTCTGTTTAAGTTTAATTTCTGTAGTTTAGAGTAACCTGCAAAGACTGAATCAATTCAGCCTTGGGTTTTTTGACTGTCTATACTTAGCCCTCAGAAACTGAAGCCTGCTGTCAGGGGCATCTGAGCCACCCTGTGGACAGGCTTTGTTACCCTGGCAAACAGAGGCATGGTGTTATATATGTCATCAGTCCCCCTGAGGCTCTGAGGGTTTATGTGAAGAGGGCCTTAGGTAATCCAGCACACTATGTTAACATGACTGAAGCAAAGCTTTTTCACTGGATCAGTAGTATCAGTCTTTTTGACTAAAATCTTGCTGTCATACTAATACCAGAAAATCAAACATAGTGAAACATTTTTTTTTTAATATTTTTAAACTGGTTTAATTGCCCAAAAATACTTCTGTGATGCTAGAAGGCAATTCTGTTCTGAGTGGCACACGATGTCTGGTTGAGAAATGAGACCAAACTATCCAGAGTGCAATTTTCACTGCCTTTGCTGAAGCTGGCACATAAGTGACTGTAAGCTGAGTTTGGCCTGGTGTCTGAGATTTTGAGCAGGACTTAATACATCACAATCCTCTCTTGCCAGTTTTTCAGATGAGAGGGTTTTTTTTGTTTTTTGTTTTTTTGAAGCCGAGGTAGAAGCTCTTAAAAGCAGATTCCAATCATGGACTAACCCTTTTGAGTCAGCCCTGCTAATAGCACTTCTATAACTAGTCTGAAGATTTGTTTGTTCTTACTGGTTGCATTGGTCTGGACTGCCATGGGTGAGTGGTGGGACTGAATGAATTATTTGTACCATGCCTTATACATGCAAGTTTTTCCTTGGGAAGCTTTTCCTTTGGCTCTGCAGTAATGATATGCTATGCTTTTAACTTTGCCTTCTCTTTGGAGAAATGCTCACACTTGTGTGTTTTATGTGGTAAAGCCACTTTGAAAGGGAGATAGATATATCTGATCCTTTTAAAGCATGATACAGCAAATGTCAGTGACATGGCAGGCACAGCAGAGGGCGCTTTGGTTGTAGTTAAAGAGGAAAGAACGGAGGTTTCTTTTACTTAGGATTACCATATGTCCTGGTTTAGCCAGGACAGTCCCAGCTTTCTGAGGTTGGTGCTAGCTGGCTGCTGAGAATGATGAGTGTCTTAAACACAGGGGCAAAGGGTAGTTTTGCTAGGAGTTGGAGTGGCTCAGAGCACGTTGTAGGTGGGCACCATTTCCTGCCTGGCATACAGCCCTGCCCCCACCAACTTGTGAGAGTGCAGGGATGAGGGTGCAGTGCCCTGGATTTCCATATGGTCAGCCTTCTTTTACTGCATGTAATCAGGGAAGGATTTTGTTTAATCTCCTCTGCATTGGGTTCTGCTTGCTCCTCTGAATAAGTGTTTAGACATTGCCTCTGCTCTGATGTACGTATGGCAACATATTTGTCCATCTCTTCCTGCACATGTGAAGTTTATGAAGTGAAGTTTCCTCATTAATCCTCAAAGGGAACTTACAAAACATCTTTCATAGATGACCCTACAAACTCCACTTCATAAATCTACTGGATACAAAAAATCATGAACTCAATATAGACATTGAATTTATTGCACTTTACAACCTGCCTGACATCTGATTCACCTGGTACCTGCCTGACCTGACCTGACCTCTTACTCTTCTCCTCCCCACCCCTGTTGCCCATTCCATGTCCCCCAGCCTCTCCTCATAAGGCTTGTGTCCCAGTCCCCGAACCATTTTGTTGCTCTCTGAATGGACTCTCTGCAACTTGTCGACATCCTTTCTATAGTGGGGGGCCCAAAAGTGGGCACAGTACTCCAGATGTGGTCTCACCAGTTGTGGCCTCCCCAGTGCAGAATACGCTGCTAACTCATATTGATCTTATTATCCACTGTAACCTCCAGGTCCTTTTTTGCAGAGCTGCTGCTTAGCCAGTCAGCTGCCAGCCTGTCCTGGTGCATGGGATTGTTCTGTTCTAAGTGCAGTACTTCACACTTGTCCTTGTTGAGGTTCCTGAGATTTCTTTTGGCCCAATCCTCCAATTTGTCTCAGTCACTCTGAATCCTAGCCCTAGCCTCCAGTGTATCTACTACACACCACAGCTTGGTGTCATCCACAAACTTGCTGTGGGTGTAATTCATCCCGTCTTCCACATCATTAATGAAGATATTGAATAAAACCAGCCCCAGGACTGACCCCTGAAGCACTGCACTTGATTCTGGCTGCAAGCTAGACACCAAGCCATTGATTACTACCCTGTGAGCCTGAGAATCCAAGCAGCTTTCTATCCACCTTACAGTCTATTCATCCAACACCATACTTTCTTAGCTCATTTGCAAGAATGCTATGGGAGACTGTATCAAAAGCCTTGCTAAAGTTAAAGTATATTACATCCACTGCCTTCTCTGCATCCACAGAGCTGGTTTTCTCATCATAGAAGGCAATCGGGTTGATGAGCATGGGGGTGTACAGTTGTGGTTATTGTAATGAGGATGATGGCTGTTAACTAAAGATGTGTGTTATGGAAAGTCAAGTAAACCATGTCAGTCATGAGATGGGACAGTAAAAATGTAGCTGTGTGTGTTTGTGTAATTTTTTGCAGAAAAAAAAGGAAAATAGAAACATTTGTACTACATAAGTAGGTGTGCTACTCAGAAGTCTGCTTCTTGAATACCTGTGCTAAAACGTGCAGCAGTTTCAAAAAAAAAAAAAAA
>NW_017729022.1:109808813-109810248 GCF_001723915.1 Gavialis gangeticus
AAAAAAAAAAAAAAAAAGGTAATATGTATCTATCCTGAATGAATTAAGTGTATGGGTACTATATGGAAATTGCTACAGCCATGTTTAATTTCAGGGTTATTGTTTTCAAACCTGCTCCTCATTTATATGAAAAGAGGGGTGGGGGGGGGGAGGAGCCAAGAGTAAAGGGGCTGCCTGACTCAACCTCCTCCCTCTGATTTTTTTTTTTCCTTTCCCTGCCGTAGAAGTGGGAGGGAGATGCATTCAAGGCAACCCTCCAAAATTAGATTCTATACCTGGAAAGTTTATAACAAACTTATAAATCTTCCATATACAGAATCTAATTATTGGAGGGTAGTCTTATAATCAGGGGCACCTTCTAGTCAAGTAAATATGGCATATTTGTGCCATGGCACCCTGATTGAGAATTGCTGAGCTAACTGCAGAACTAGCTTTCATAGGCTAACAGGGAAGAAGTCGTCTCTCTCGTGGGAAACTTGGAAGGTTAATCTTAATGAACAACAATATGAAGAATAATTCCAAATACCTTGCAAAACTAACAATAATCCATGCATAGAGGGTGACAGTGAATTGGCAGATGAGGGTGAGTGTGCATGATCCACACAGTTGTACCTTGTTCCATGCCATATGTGCATAGTAGGAGGCATAATTGTGGGATCGTGAATTGGATCCCATCATGCCTCATTGCTGGTGCAGGGGGAGAGCAATACTGGGCTCCCTCTGCACCAGCAAGAAGTAAGCTCCTTTCAGCTGACCTGGATACCTCTGTGGCTGAGAGCTCTATCGGCTGATGGGTCTCTCACCTGTGGAAGCATGTGCTCCTGTGACTAGGAGTCAGTGTCATCTGGGAGTGCCAGGCTTGGGGGTGCACATGGGGAGAGGACTACTGGGAGCTCTGATTAGCTGAGTTCTCAGCCATAGAAGCCCCTGGCTATACAATTAATGGCGGGATAGGAAGCAGTTACAAAGTTATTACACATTTTTGTGGAATAACTTTGTAGCCTATCATACTTTTTATTATGCCATTACTTGACTGAACATGTGGTTTGGTGACCACTTAAAATGGGATAAACTGGTTTATCACACCATAAGTGTAATGTGTAGATGGTAGGCCTGTGTGAGCAGGCAGCTATTCAATCCGGCTTCGAATACGGCTGATTCGGATGCCAGCGATCCTATTTGGAGCTCCGGACTGGGTTCCCTCTTCAACCTGGCCAAAGCAGATCTGGCCATAGGGTATAATGGGGAATCAATGAAATATCTATAACTTTATTGTTTTTTGTCTGATTTGGATGAAACTTGCAGGGGTTGTAGCCTCTGCTGAGAGCATGAAGCCTGCTTGCCAAGTTCCTAGAAGTATGGTGCAGGGGTTCAGGGGGAACTGCACCACAAATTCTTGAAAGCAAAACTCATGTCATGTGTATGTGTTACACTA
>NW_017729022.1:109810605-109848679 GCF_001723915.1 Gavialis gangeticus
CCCTGCACCAATTTCCTTGACAGCTGGCAGGCTTTGTGGCTGCAGCAGGGGCTACCATCCCTGCAGTTTTCAGCCCACTGTGCCTTAATGTACACAGGGTCACCTATGTCACAAGTTTTGCCTGTCAGCAGCTTGAGGTGCAGTTCCCCCCAAACCCCTGCACCTATCTCCTTGAAACTTGGCAGGCTTCATGGCCTCACCAGGGGCTACCATCCGTTCAGTTTTCACTCCCCTGTAGCGTAACACGTACATGTGACATGAGTTTTGCTTTCAGGAATTTGTGGTGCAGTTCCCCCTGAACCCCTCCAGCAATCTCTTTGAAACTTGGCAAGCAGGCTTTATGCTCTCAGCAGAGGCTACCACCCCTGCAAGTTTCATCCAAATCAGACAAAAAACAACAAAGTTATAGATATTTCATTGATTCCTCATTATACACTATGGCTGGATGTCCGAGGCAGCTCTGAAGCTTTTCCAAAGTGGTCCGGAAGCTCCAAACCACTTCAGAAAGCCTAAAGAAGCCAGCACTTTGATCCAGACATGCTGCTTCAGATGCCGAAGCATCTGAAGCTTCTCCAGATCCGAAGCACAGTCTGAAGCCTTGCACAGCCCTAGTAGGTGAGGCCTGACACTTGCTTTGAAGGCCCCTGTTAGTTGAACCAGCTTGCAAATAGGTAACTGTGCATTGGGCTTGGGACTCAGTGGTGCCTGGCTGTGATGCTAGCCACATCAGTCCATTATGTGTTGCTGCCTACAGAAGCTGGTGTTTTAGCTTCATGGGCCCTCTGGGATCACCATACTGCTAATGGAGGTTCTCCTTTAGCTCTAAGCTGGTGCTCTTGGAGCTGAAAAATGATTGTGCTGTGCATGAGCATGATTAGCTTAGCTGGTTCCAGCTTAGATGTGGAATACAAACACTGCACGGCACACGAATAAGGAAAAGCAGAGTAGTGGGGAAGTTCCTGCTGGCTTTCAAAAGTGGTGGGAGGAACATGGGAAGGGCACAAATGTAAGCCCTTGAGTGTTTGTTTGGCCAGGAGCCTAGTTTCTGCAACTGTCATTGGGCCCATTTATCAGGCGGAGTGTAACCAGTCACTGATTGGTAGCATTTTTTTCTACAGCTTCCAAAAAAACATTAGTTGTGAACTGCGGCTGCTGCTGTAATATGAGAAATGAACAAATACAGAATGAAAAATGGGTTTGTGGAGTTTTGTGCTTTTTCTTCTAAGCTTGATGGTTTCTCCTGACTGCACTGCAAAACCAGGTCATGCCAATATTTGCACTCCCTGCAATGAATCAACAACAAACTAAGCCCTAAAAAAAAAAAAAGAAAGCCAACCTTTTGCTTCTGTCTTAAGAAGGACTAAATTAAATGCTTCACAGTGAATGGGCAAAAGAACATCATTGCACAAGCTTGATGAAGTAAGAGGATGCATTTGCCACTGTATCATTTTAGATTTGCTTCAGTTTCAATTGCTAGAGTTTGGAAAACATTGTTAGAACTGGATGAATAACTTGCAACAAATAACTTAATGATTGAATTTAGCCTTTCTTTCTGTTTGTAACTTATCTGAGAAGGGGTCCAAGTGTTCTTCACTGATTGAAGTAATATTTGTGGTTGGAAATTGCTCTCCCAGTAACTTCTGCAAACAATCCTTTGCCTGTAGCTTGTTCATGAACAGTGTATTTAATGTAACTGATATTCAAAATGTGAGCTGTTTATATTGGACAAACAAGCAACAAGTTTCTCCTCTTTGCTTAGAGGAATGCAGGTTTTAAGTTTCTATTGAGAATACCCAGAATTACTGGTTATACCTTTTTACTTTCTGAAATTAACCGTAAGCTTTTCTGGCAGATGTTCCTAACAATAAATTCAGCTAAAATATTAATGGAAAGTAGGCTTAAAGGAGTGATGGAATACAGTTAAAACAAATCTGTTTGAAATATAACAAATATCCAAAAAAATATCACTTTATAGGTAAATAGATAGCCATACAAACTGAGACTGCCTTTCTGGAACTTTTAATCAGTAGTTTATTTAAAACAAAGAGGTTTGCTTGGCATTGGCAAGGTCCCTTAGTTCCATGGACTCTAATAGTGTTAATTTTGATAGAGCCATTTTACTGGCTGTAAATTACATTTTATTGCATATTTTTGTTACAGTTAATGCTGTCAGTTCTCATGGAAGCAAAAGGTTGAAAAGCCTGGCCAAAGAGCCCTTTTGACTGTATATGGCTTTCTCTCTTTTTTTGGGTGGGGAATGGCCATGATTCCTGGGGCCATATCACATAAAGAGTCTGAGAAAGAATGGTGCTGTAGCTCAGGAGGAGTATGAAGCTGGAGTGGGTAATAATGTGAGTTCAAGGCTGGCCTCATCTGTCTTACAGGGCACCTGCTCCACTTTCCAACAGGCTTGCTGCTGAGATGCTTTTCTGCTAACCCAAGCATAGCTCAGACTGGCTTCTGAGCCCACTTGACCAGCTGCATGTCACCAGGATGCAAAGTTGGAGGCCTTGGCTCCCCATCTCAAACTCTGTTGGAGGTCCAGAATGGAGAGCCAAGCCCTGCAGTTTCATATAGGAATCTATACTGTCAAAATATTCTGACCTATTGTGGTCTTCTGTTCCAAAGAACTTAGAAAACTTGCTCTATTTTTCTGCACATGCTGTGAAAGCTATTTTCCAAGCTGTGTCCTGAACCTAACAAGGAGTACCTTGAGTCTGAAAAGGTCTATGTCTATGCCCTTTTTTCCTTCCACACAGGGCATGTCTACACGTGAAATTCATTTGACACAAACTCCAGCATGTATTGCACCAGATTTTATTGCTCCTGAGTACTGCATTTACACATGTGCCTGGGACCTAAGCATGTTGAGCCAGGTCAGAGCAGCCCTGGCTGACAGGGGGCTTGGGGGCTCAGCCTGCCAGCTAATGGCTGCCTGACCTGGCTCAGCATGCTGCAGAGAGGCTGGCTCGGGCATGAGGGTGCTCCAGTGTGGGGCTAGCTGGCAGGCAGCCCCCATACTGAAGGACCCTTATGCCCCAGTCAGCCTTGTCAGTGTCTACGTATGTGCTGAGGCACAGTAAATGATGCCGCCATAGGATAGTACTTGTGTTTATGAGTACTACTCTATGGCAGACTTAATTTACTGTAGCCTAATAGGGCCACATATGTAGATACTGAGACTTTACTGAGGCGTTAATTAGGAAGCTCCACAGTAAATGTCTTGTATAGATGTGCCCACCTTCAGGTAAAGGTGTGATTTGTGTGGCTGGGTCTGGCCAAAATATCAGGGCACTGAGCAATGCCCAAGGCCTGGATCATTTTCTTGTAAGGTTGCCAGCTCAACAAGCAGTTGAAGGAGGGAGGCCAAAAGGCCCATGGCTATAGCTTGCTGCCCTCCTGAGCCCAGTCTCCTGGGTCTGAGGCCCCTGGCTGCTTGGGTCAGGAGTTGTCTCAGTTGCACCTTTTTCTTTTATATTTGGAGAGACTCCAATCCCCCCACCTTTTAAAAATTTTTTTTTTTTGTTGGGGGGTGGGGCCATAAAGAGCCCAAGAATAGTGCATGTGTCCTTGATGCTCTATAGCTGCAGGGCTGGGTTTTCAAATAACAAGGGGAAAGGATATGAGTTCAAAACTGTTTTGCATCCCTATCCTACTGGGCAGAGGTGCCTGCTTTCTTGATTAGTGTCCTTGTTCTTTAAGCTGTTGAGGAATTCTTTCTACCCCTTCCCTTCTCCTTGCTCCTGTCTCCCTCGGCAAGTATAGCTTAAACATCTGAACCCTGAGAGGGACATTGGATCTGAAGTCATGCCTACTATGTGCCATGTGATAAATACTCTGTAATTTGGACAAATCAGTCATTTCTGGCATGCAACATCTCCTCTGCCTGTGGCTTTAATCAGAAATTAAGAGCAGTACCTGTTTGTATTGCCTAGTCTGGAGTTCTGTCAAACTGGCAGAGGCTGTGCGCACACAGGACATGGTCATCATGGGTGACTTCAATTACTCAGACATCTCTTGGGAGGAACACTCAACTAAGTTGGATTGGCTGTGTTGTGTCCTGACCTGTATTGAAGAGCTCTACTTGACACAGGAAGTGCACAGGCCAGCCAGAAGTAATGATCTCCTAGACTTAATCTTGGCAATGGAGACAATCTGGTATGCAACTTGAATATAGAGGGTAGCCTGGATGACAGTGACCATGAAACCATCACATTCACTGTCTATCACAAGGCAGGCAAATCAGCTAGCAGGGTTGAAGTTTTGGACTTCAAAAAAGTGAATTTCAACAGGCTCAGGGCAATAGTAGGGGAAGTGCTATGGGACCAGGGACTGAAGGTAAAAGGAATGTATGAAGAGTGGTCATTCCTCAAGGACACAATCCTTGAAGCACGAAAGAAGTCCATTCCCATGAGGGGGAAAGGTAGCAGAAGGGCTTGTAAGCCCTCTTGGCTTAATAGGAATGTCATGGTTCTCTTGAAAAAGAAGAAAGAGGCATACAAACAATGGAAGCTTGGGAACATCCCCAAGGAGGACTATACAACAATGGCTCGCACTTGTAGAGAGCAGATTACAAAGGCTAAGGTGGTGACTGAATTTAAACTAGCTACAGAAATCAAGGACAATAAGAAGTCCTTCTTTAGATATGTAGGGAGCAGGAAAACAAATGGGAGTCTGGGGCCATTGCTCAACAACTCAGGACAGCTGGTTACCGACACTCAGGAGAAAACTGAACTCCTGAATGACTACTTTGCTTCAGTATTTCACTGGACTAAGGGGAAAATCATACTAGATAAGGTTTAGAATAGGAGGGTGGTCATTCCCACCATGTTCACTGTTGATGTTGAGCTGGTGCATGATCAGTTAGAAAAGTTAGACATTTATAAGTCAGCAGGACTGGATGAACTTCATCTGAGAGTGCTGAAGGAGCTGGCCAAAGTCATTGCAGGACCTCTGGTGAAACTCTTCCAAAACTTGTGGCACTTGGGGGAGGTCCCTGAAGACTGGAAAAGGGCAAATGTTGTGCCCATCTTCAAGAAGGGGAGGAGTGAGAACCCGGCCAACTATAGGCCAATTAGCCTAACTTCTATCCCAGGGAAAATCCTGGAAAAATTAATCAAGGGCTCAATGTGTGATATGCTTGCAGAAGGTAGGATTCTGAACAAGAGACAGCATGGCTTTGTTGTGGGCATGTCTTGTCTTACCAAGCTCATCTCCTTCTATGACCAGGTAACTCACCACCTGGATAAAGGAGAGGAGGTCGACATTGTATACCCAGACTTCCAAAAGGCCTTTGATCTAGTATCCCATGATGTTCTCACAGGCAAATTGGAAAATTGTGGGTTTAACTGCTTGACAGTTGGGTGGATAGAAAGTTGGCTGTGGGGTAGGACCCAGAGAGTTCTAATGAATGGATTTGTGTCATCCTGGTGAAGTGGCCAGCGGTGTCCCTCAGGGGTTCTTTCTTGATCCAGTGCTTTTCAACACGTTTATCAACGATTTGGATATGAGGGTGGACAACGCCAAGTTATGGGGGAGCATGGTCACACTTGAAAATAGACTGCAGATACAGGTGGACCTAGACAGTCTGGCAAGTTGGGCAGATCAGAACCAGATGAAGTTCAACATTGAAAAGTGTGAAGTGCTCCATCTGAGGACAAACAATCCCCAACATACTTACAGGCTTGGTGGCACCAAACTGACTAGCACCACAACCGAAAGGGACCTACCGGTAATAATAGACCATAGTATAAACATAAGTCATCAGTGCGATGCTGTAGTCAGCAGGGCTAACAATACTCTGGCATGCATCAACTGATGCATCTCAAGCAAAGCCAAGGAAGTGATTCTTCAGCTTTACTCAGCATTGGTGAGACTGCAACTGGAGTACTGTGTCCAGTTCTCCATGCTGCACTTTAACAAAGATGTGGAAAAGCTCAAGAGAGTCCAGAGAAGAGCCACCCATATGGTCAGAGACTTGCAAAGCAAGCCATATTCCTTTGAACCACCTGTGATTGACTGCATTTTCTGGGAGCTGGTAGCAGCCTGTACCCTTTCAGTGGATGGAGCCAGTAAGTGTCTAATTTCAGTCTTGCTAGGAAGACCAGGCCAGCTGCAGGGGATAAATAGCTGGCCCTTAGGAAGTTAAAGGCTCCCAAGAGGAAGATAGTGAAAGACAGACAGGGAGAGGGGGGAGGGAGAGATGGACTCTGAAAGCAAGAGCTCTGAGTGCAGAGAGGGAGAGGGCCAGTGGGTCAGTTCATTGAGGAGCCTGGGGATCATGCCTCTCTCCCAGAGGATCATGAGTGCAACAAAAGGACTGTAAACAAGCCCTTCCTGTGGCTAAAGGGACTGGAAGGACATGGGAGAGAATGACCAGATTCAAATGTAAGGGTTTAACACCAACTCTTAATGCAGTTTTACTTGACTGTGGCAATGTTTTTATACTGTGCTTCCCCCATCCCAGAGGTCCTCTACTCACCACCACATCTGGTACCCATAACTGTATCCTGCACCATGATGCCCCCACCTCAGTCCACCCCCTAATATTACCCCCACTTCCAGCCTCTCCCTGCTCCTGGCCCTGCACCTCCATCCTAGCTGCACCATCCCCTCCCTATTCTGTTCTATGCCTTGCTGCCCAGGGCCACATGGCTCTGCCTACATGCAAGGCAGCAACCATTACAGTTTGGTGATGGGACACAGCAGCAGCACATTGCCTCATTGTTTGGGGTAGGGGGAAAGGGTTATGGAGGTTCCCATGGGCCCAGCACCAAGCTGTGCTCCCATTCAGACACAAGGTGGCACTGCTCTGCTCCCTGTCCATCAGCAGTTGCATCCAGCCTCATTTCAGTGACAGATCTTCAATCAAGCTCATGATTTCTTAGTGATTTACGGACGGCTTATTCTTTTTTCTGGACAAAAATTTTTAACCTTTTTTAACAGACTGTCCATAAATGTATGGATAGTTGGCAAACCTGTTTGCTTCCCAGAAAGCTCTGAGCCCATGTCTGTCTGTGCAACTGGCCAAAAGGGTCCTAGGATCCAATTCTAGACTCTTTCGAGGCAACTGAAGCAGAATCTGTTGATGGAGAGGTACAGTGCTTTGCACAATGAGGTCTTGGTCTGAAACTGAGGTCCTTATGTGTGTAACCCTGGCAGCAGTGCTACCCACAGCCACAACCAAATTTCTGGGATCCTGGGGTGTCAATAAATCTTGGTCTACTCCCACTCTGTCTATAGACTGGAAGACACCACTCATTAGAGCCCTCTCCTGTGGTCCTCTCTGCACCAGACCACACACTAAATAACTATTTACAATAATGTATTATTTACAATACTAACTGAGAGACTGATAAATTCAGCATCCCATAAATAACAAACAAAATATTTCAAATGAGTTCAATAATAATCTATACCAGCAGATAAAGCAAATACTTATCATATAATAGGAACTGGGATTACTCAGCCTGGAGATTAGCAAACTGAGAGGATTTGATATCTTCAAATATACAGAGGGTGCTTCATGAATGTGCAGTAGTTACTGCGCATTTATTAGGACTTGCTTAATGAAGTACTACCTAAATGCGCAGTAATTGCAGTTATAGTGCAGTAGAGCCAGCGCACAGGTTTTTTTTAGTGATGCTTACTGCGCAGTAGCCTAATACTATTGCACAATAGTGCATTAGCATGGCTTTTGCCTGGCATGCTACTGCACAGTATTATTAGGAGGCTGTGCATTAAGTGTCTCATGTAGATGTGCCCCGAGTTATTGAAAGAGGATAATGACAGTGTTATCCAGTCCCCTGTGCATACAGATAAGAACTCATGGGCTTAAATTGCAAGAGGAGAAATTTAGGCTGGTTATTAGGAAGAATATGGAACCAGGTTATCTACAGAGGGTTGGTTTTTTTTTTAAGTAGGTTAGGCAAATCCTTGCCTGAGATGAGTTAGGCAGGGACCATTTTTCCTTGAGCAGAGGGTTAGGCTAGACAACCTCCTTCAAAATGCCCTTTTCCCCTCCTACTAGTCATGTGTAGGATGGACAAAAAGTCCTAAATCACACTGGATAAGGCAGATGTCTCATGTCAGCTCTTCTCAATCCCAGTGAGGAGGGTACTGGGGAAGGAGATAAGCTACCTTTTACTGAGGAAGTCAGGGATAGTTAGAGTACTGGGGATGGAGGAGGACAGGCACTGAAGGCAATGGGGGTGGGGGGAAAGCACACAGGGACATATCTTTGTATGGTATCAGTGTAGGACATGGTACTACGAGGGGACTTTCAAGAGAGCTAGGTTCAAGCTCTTTCATGAAGAGGCTGTCCTCTGCCCTGCCTCCTGAATTTGGCCACCTCCTCACTCCACCCCCCCCCCAAGGTCTAGCCCCCAACTTTTTGGGGAATGATTGAAAATGGAGTTTTTAAAGGAATTAAACTCCAAAACAAAATACAGTCTGTACAACTAGACTTGCTCCTGATTCTTTCTTGTCCTGAGACTCTTGTTCAGTACTTCAGGTTTTGAAAGGCGCCTTCTTATATATGCCCACTTTAATGCAAAAGGTGGAGAGGGAGGTGAAAAGGAGTGACTATCAAGGTAACAGTATGATATACAGTAAAAGCCCCATTATCTGGCATTTTACTAACTGGCATTTCTATTAACCAGAATTTCCTGCTGGCTGGCCAGATGCAGGGGGTGGGAAGCTTGCACACAGTGGCTGCCGTTGCCTCCTACCACCCTGCGCTGCCGTTGCTCCGCATGCGGCTGCTGCTATTCCTCACCCCCTGCTCTGTGTGTTGCTGCTGCCATCCCTCCCTCCACCCCTCCTTTTCCGTTTCTGGCTGGAAACCCCTGTGCCTCAAGTAACCGGCACTTTTAGATTACCAGCACCCTGCATTCCCCACTCATGCTGAAAAACAGGGCTTTTACTGTATTTTGATTTAATTTGAGTTTGTTTTATCTGGATACTCCATATCTTTTTGACTGTTCTATAACCTAATTGGTGGGGCATACCAGGACAATAAAAGATAGCATTATTTATTGTCAAAACTCACAAGTCATTTAAACCTGTGATCTTATAGGTTCTGCTTGGCATTATACTTCTAGGTCATTAAGCCTGAGCAAGTTGGCAATATGCAGGTGCGCAGCAGAAGCTGAGCAGCAGGAAAGACATGGAAGTAGAGAGCTTTGGAATACGCATAAGGCAGATGTGTCAACTTCTGCTCTCTTGTGCTGCTCACAGATGTAAACCTCCCTTCCCCTCCCCCCTCCCCCCAAAATGGCACTTTACAGTACTTGAGGTTTGGCGCGCCCCTGTGCCAAGTTCAGTGCACGCCCAGAAGAAGTATTGTGTTAGCTGGACCCAGCTCACAGCTCACCCAACGTCTGTATAGATTGGGCACTTCAGCGTAGCTTTTTTGGTACTTTTTATCGAATAGCTGATTGAATCCAACAATTCTCCCCTTCTAAAACTGGACCCCAAAGCTACAGTACCCTGTGGATCCACTGTTCTTATTCTACAGGGCCAACTGGGTTGGCCACATGTGGTTCTTCCCTTTGAGAGTCTACAGCCAGACAGTTCCTTAAAATGAAAGTATTGGATTCATTTGTAGCAATAGGAACAAAATATGAGAGAGAAGATTTTGAGAACAGTCTGCATGTACATCTATATCTACAAGTTCTGTTCCCCTACTAATTCAAACATTCCAGTGGATGCCTGTGACAGTCTGAGCAGGCCTCAGCAACTACAGGTGTTCATATAACGTAAGGTAGGTGCTGAGCAGGGAGAACCAAGCTAACTCTTCATCTCCTAGCTCTGGAAACCAAAACACTATAGCTCTCATAGTGCACCCCTGTGCCAGGTTTAATTAGCTCTGCTGAGTGCAGTGCTGTGATAGTAATGGTCCTATGTGGCAAAACAAGTTTTGCAGCCTGGGTAGAGTGAGATGGTAGAAAGCTCACATCTAATAACATGGGCAGTGCCTGATAACAATCCTGGAGTGGTGGCTTTCTTTTTCTTGTAATGGGGGGGAATGAAGGCATCAGACAGGTGGATAAGGTCCAGTGGTTAAAGACCATTTCCTTTATCTTGTGTGACTGTTGCAAATTTAAAAAAAGCCTTCTTTTACAGGACTTCTGATGTTTTGCCACCATAACTTGTTTTTCTGAGCATAGGAGAAAACTATTTCCTGTGCCCAGTGGAGTAAAAAAAAAGGTGGGGGGAGGCTTTTAAGTTGAAGCAAAATTTCCTTTTAAGGCTAACAGGAAAACAAAAGCCATTTCCATTACAGTCACAGTTCAGGCATCTCTTTAAAAATGATCACATATAGGAGGTGTTAACAAGCCATGTGCAAGGGTTACATTCTCTTTTCCATTCAAGTGTCAGTTTTGCTGGCTTGCAATTGGAGGCAAATCAGTGATCCATGACTGAGCACATCAGAGAAGCTATGATGTAATGGGCCCTGCACTCAATCCGCCCTTCACATGGACTGCAGAGTCCAATCACATTAGTTAATCATTGACATGAAAGAGTCCATTTCAGCATTGATACTAGATGGCAGCTGGGGAGAGAAACCAGAAACTGAAGTGTTGGAAATTTTTCCTTTGTATTAGAAAGCTCCCAATTTCTGATGCTATATTTAGGGTTGTTGGGAAAAGATTTTGAGGACTTCTCTGCCTGTTTTCCATTTGTAGGTGATCTTTAATGCCTGTGTAATGGCTTCCCACCACCACTTTTCTAATCTCTATGACATCTACAGACAAAACAGCTACTTGGCATTGTGTTGCGGATGTCTGCAACTTTTGCCAGGGCATTGAAAAGAGTCCAAGAACCTGGGTGGAGATGGGAGCCAGAAGGTCATCTGGGGTTACTGCTATTTGTCAGAGCTAAATAATGTCATGAATGTACTAAGCCCCACATCCATCCACTGATTTTTTTTCTTTCTTTTTCTTTTTTTCCTCAATGCGTTTAATAGGCATTTTTTCCCAGTGGACTTATGCCCATACATAAATATGAAAACCAAAACACTCCATTCATTTGTGCCCAGAATGAAACTTAGGTCAAATTTTATTGAGGAAACAAAAGCAAAATACTCGTTGCAAAAATTTGATTTCTGAACACAAGAGTTCAGTTCTTGGTAATTTATTTCCATGGAGGCACTGATCAAATATTCACCTGCATGAAACTACTAGCAACTTTTTCATTATTGTTCCCTGGGGGTGGAAGTTAAGAAATATATGAAAGTGAGCAGAAACAAATAATGACTTCTAGAACAGCAAATTGGAAGCTGAAGCCTATAAGCCTGGCATGCTAGTAGTCTTTACTCCTGTGAGTAGTGCTGCTAGATCACGGGGCTCATTTGTATGAGTTATATGAGTAAGGCTTGTTTGTTTACACATCTAACTATTGAATGAATAACCTAACAGTACAGACATCATTACTTTTTCATGTAAACCCCAGGTTTATTTAGATCACCAACTCAATCTTAACATCCCTTAATAAAATGTGTTTCACAAATAATCAGGTTATATGTCCATGGAGATTTCTAATGATTTGACATCAAGCACAACCTGTTGCATTTTTTCCCTGTTACAAAGTCCATGCAACACCGGCAAGGCCATGACTTATTTTTCATATGGAATGCCAGGATTCATGGGAGAACTTCCCCTGTGCTAGCAACATCATCTAGTATACAAGAAATACACATTTCACCATTTTATAGCATACTAAATGCTGATGGGTGTGTTAGGTTACACCCACTTTCTCTGCCATGGTTGCAGATAAATATTCCCTTCCTTGGTATTCAGCAGGGCTTGTTTCTGTGAACAAACTTTTAGCCATACCACAGGTCTCCAGCAAGGTCTTCAGCAGTAGTGAACAATATATTCATCTTCTCGGTACAGCATAACTTATTAATGTCTTTCTGGCAACACAACTTGTAGCAACCTTTCCCTGCAATATGAACCCAAGCCTGAGGCATGAATGATCACTGTGCCTTTGCTCCATTTTGAAAAAACATCCTGAAAAAACTGAGGGTTATCAAGTTACTTTTCTCCAACCTGGTATTGGAAATACCTGGAACAAACCATGTCCCCTGGTGCTTCTTCATTGCTTCTTTGGTTTGTGAACTACACCAGTTTTGATCATTACAGAGCAGGGTGGATTGATTTAAATCAAGTCTAGTTAAATCACTGATGTTAACCATGATTAACAAGACAAAAGCCAGCCAAAAGCCTGATTTAAATAATTGATTTCTATCAACTTTCCTCTGTGTATATATTTTTGTTTTTTAAAGAAAGGTGTATTTTCATAGGTTGATATAACATTTAAAACATAATGGGTGCATCTACATATGCATTTAAGTGTGATTAAATTTAATGTGCACGAAGTGGCTTTTGGCAGGTGTCTACATGTGCAGGGACTTGGCACTAAAGTTAGTGCCAAGCCTCTGCAGCCCTGCCACATGCCCCTACTCGCTGGGCAGACCGGGCACTAAAGTTAATGCGCTTTAGCTAATTGTGCCTAAATTTGATACCTGCATATGCAGGTATCAAATGTAGGTGTGATTAGCCTAATTTCACCATTTTTAATGTGCAGTGAGGGCATGCACATGTAGACACATGCCAGTAATGCCCATTAAATTAGGCTAATATGCATCTTGTGTCGACGCACCCATTGATTTACAACTAAATACAGGTTTTACAGTTAATTTGGTATATATGTTTCCTAGGTACACAAACTTATATATATAGAATTATAAAATAGCTTAACATAGTTGGATTGTTAGAAATCCTACATTTTAGTATGTTATAAAATGGTGAAGTATGTAATTTCTTATTCACTAATTGATGAACATTCTGGTTATAGTTGTATCAAGCTGCATTCAGATATCACAGAATCATAGAAAGAAGGACCAGAAGGAACCTCTAAGATCATCAAGTCCAGTCCCCGGCCATAGGAAGGAGGTAATTGGACTCAAACAAGCTCAACAAGGTACTTGTCCAGCCTCCTCTTGAACACCACCAGGGATGGTGACTGCACCACCTCTGCTGGAAATGTATTCCAGATTTTGGTTACCCATAAGGAAAAGAAGTTTTCCCATATGTCTAGGGTAAACTTTTCCCCAACCAGCTTCTGCCCATTGGTCCTTGTCCTCCCAAGAGGTGCTTTTTCTGAAAAGTTGCTCTACCAGATCCTGGTGTTCTGCCTTGACATATTTGTAGGTGGCTATCAAGTCACCTCTCAGCCTTCCTTTCTTCAGACTGAACAAACCCAGATCCTGAAGTCTCTCTTCATAAGGCCAATCCCCCAGGCCCTTGATGATGTGGGCAACCCTTCTCTGCACCCTTTCAAGCTTGTCCACACCCTTCTTGAAGTGTGGTGCCGAAAACTGGACACAATACTCCAGCTGTGGCTTCACTAATGCCGAATAGAGGGGGAGGAGCACCTCTCTGGATCTATTGGTGACACACCTGGTAATGCACACCAGGGTTCTATTTGCTCTGTTGGAGATTTTGTCACACTGGTGGCTCATATTCATCCTCTGGTCAACTGTCACCCCCAGGTCCCTTTTGGATGTAGTGCCAGCCGGTGGACTACCATTCATCATGGTGAGGGTTCATCCTTCCCAGATGAAGGACCCGGCACTTGTCCCTGTTGAACCTCATCTGATTGTGTTCGGCCCATAGGACCAGCCTGTCAAGGTTGTCCTGGATCTTTGTCCTGTCCTTAGATGTGCCTGCTTGTCCCCACAGCTTGGTGTCATCTGCAAACTTAATCATTGCACTTTTCACTCCCTCATCCAGGTCACTGATAAAGTTGTTAAAGAGAACGGGCCCAAGCACTGATCCCTGGGGGACACCATTGGAGATGGCCCTCCAGGATGAGGCCATCCCATCAATTACCACTCACTGAGATCAGCTGCTGAGCCAGTTGCCAACCCACCTCACTGTAGCCTGGTTTAGGCCAGTACTCTCCAACTTAATTGAGAGGATTTTGTGGGAAACAGTATCCAACAGCCTTGCTCAAATCTAGGTAGATGATGTCCACCTCCTGTCCCATGTCCAGCTGGTTAGTTACCTGGTCATAAAAGGACACCACATTTGTTAGGCATGACATCCCCTTGACAAAGCCATGCTGGTTTTTTCTCAGTACCCCACCAGTTGCAAGCTTGGTGGCCTCCATGACAATTTTTTCAAAGATTTTTCCCCAGACCAATGTCAGACTGACTTATCTATAGTTAGCAGAGTTTCCCCTCTTTTCTTTCTTAAAGATGGGCACATTAGCCCTCTTCCAGTTGTTTGGGACTGCTCCTGAGTTCCACGACTTTTTGAAGAGCCTTGTCAGAGGCACCGCTATGAGCTCAGCCAGTTCCTTCAGCACTCTCAGATGCAGGTTGTCTGACCCAGCCGACTTGAAAATTTCCATATGATCTAAAAGTATCTTTACCTGTTCAGGACTGATTTTATGTGGAATGCTCTCATTGCCATATTCTTTGCACCTCTGGATAGGTGACGAGTTCTTGCCTGGTTTCAGGAATACTGATGCAAAGTAAGTATTAAGGAGCTCTGCCTTTTCACCAGGGTCAACTGTGGGCTTCTCCTCCGTGTTCAGTAGGGATGCCACACTGGAGCTTGATTTTGTTTTTTTCTTGCTCCCTATGTACCTATTGAAGAATTTTTGTTGTCTTTAACTTCAGTTGCTAGCTTGATTTCTATGCATGCCCTGGCTTTCCTTGTTTCATGTCGGCAAACTCTGGCTGTGTAAGCGTATTCTTCTCTGGATGCTGAACCATTTTTCCACTGCATGTACGCTGATTTTTTTTTTTTTTCTTTTTGAGAAGTTCCCTAATGTGTCTTTTGAGCCAGGCAACCCTATTGGCCCCTCTTCCACTTTTGACTGCATGGGGATGGCCTCTTTTTGAGCAGTGAGAATAGTCTCTTTGAGGAAGCACCATCCTTCATGAGCTCCCAGGTCATCCAATTACTGGTTGCAAAAGGCCTTACCAACTAGACTCCTAAGATTGCCAAGGTTTGCCCACCTGAAATCTAGGATATCTGTTCTGCTGATAAAATTCCCAGCCTTTTGGTGGATGGTGAATCTAATCAAATTGTGATCACTGTCACCCAGTGCACCTCCAATCTTCAGGTCACCTACCATGTCTTCCCATTTGGTCAGCACCAAGCCCAGAGTGGCTTTACTCCTAGTTGGCCTCTCCACAGCCTGTGTCAAGAACAGGTTGTCTATAGTTGCCAAGAAGTTGGTTGATCTGCTGGAGCTGGCTGAATGGTCTTTCTAACAGATGTCAGAGTAGTTGAAATCACCCATGACAATCAAGTGTTTAGTACTGACTGCTTTGGTCAGTTTGCTGTAGAATTCCTTGTTGCTCTCCCGTTCTTGGTAAGGAGGCCTATAGTAGACCCCCACCATCAGGTCCCTCTCTCCTGAGCCCCCTTGTATCTTGAGCCAGAGGATCTCAAGGGGCTTCCCCCTGCCATCCAATGTAACCTGCAGGGAGGGGTAATTCTCTTTCACATAAAGGGCCACCCCTCCACCCTTCTTCCCTACCTTCCTATAGAGCCTGTAGCCCTCAATATCCACTCCCAAGTCTCCATCAACCCAATGAGGTCAAATTCCTTGTCTGCCAGAAGGAGTGCCAGTTCATCCTGCTTGTTGCCTATGCTTCTGGCATTCCCAAAAAGAGAGCTGAGCTTACCCCTAGTCGTCTCAGGTTTTCTGCCCCTCTGCAAGTGTCTCTGGGCATCAGTAGTTATCTGGATGGCAACTTGAATTTAATGAAACACACAAAACCAGCACTTCAAATTTATTAAACAAAACTTTAATGTTTTGGATATAGAAACTTTTGTCTCAAAATATGATGAAAATTTGTAACAAATTTAGGAATTTATTAATTACTAGTATGAACTGTTATAGTATTAGAAGTTTCTTTCACGTTTTTAGAACTTGAAAATCTCATCCTCCTCCCCCCTTTTATTCATAGATAGGAAGAGAAAAATAAGCATTCCTGCTTTTTCAACTTCCAATCAACTTCTCAACTTTGACTGAATCAGTTCAAATGAAGAGGAGCTCCTTATTATGCTCCTGGTCCCTCTCCCTCCTCCACACAAGAAATCAGCAAAACAAAATTCCTTCTTCCTGTGCTTATCTACATGTGCAACTAATGTGATGCAATAAATTCTGATGCAATTTGTGCCAGAATGTGTTGCTCTCGGATGCAGTGTTTACACATGTGCCTGGGCTTGCAGCATGTTGAGCCAGGGCAGAGCAGCCCTAGCTGGCAGGGGGCCCCAGGGTCAGCCTGCCAACCTGGCGCTGCTTTGACCAGGCTCAATGTACTGTGGAGGGGCTGGCTGGGGCATGAGAATGCTAGAGTATGGGGCTAGCCAGCAGGCAGCCCTCTGCACTGAATCAACCTCGAGTCCCAGCTAGCCCCATCACTGTCTACACGTGTTGTGGTGGTGTACATTACTCTACTGTAGGATAGTACTTGTCTCTGGCAGTACTATCCTAGAGCAGAGTTAATTAGTTTACTGCAGCTTAATAGCACTGCACGTGCTAGACGGTGACATTTTACTGCAGTGATAATTAGTCAGCTATGCAGTAAGTATCTCTGGCAGACACGCCCCCTGTGACATAACCTACCACACCCTTCTCCCTTCCCCCACCACAAAAAACCCAGAACCTTCCCTCCTAACAATCCATACAGTCCGTAATTTCTTCTATTGTAATCTGCTGGCTCCGAATCAATTCAGAAAGCCTAAAGCTTCCAATTTGATTCAGATTTGTAGATTCAGCATCCGAATCATCTCCAAATCTGAATCATGATCCAAAGATTTGCACAGCCCTAGCTAATACACAGTTAACCTACTACCTTTTATTTACAGGTAATAGAAAACTGCATTAGCCTAATTTACTGTGCAGTGGCTGCTGCACACAATTACATAGTGACACCTTACTGAGCAGTAGATTAGTCTAGTGTGCAGTAAAGCATCTCATATAGATGGACCTGCAGTATTTTATTTTAGAGACATGGGTAAAGCACTTGAGAAGTTAATGTTTACATCTCTGTACATATGCAAAGAGACCAAGAAAGGCCATTTAACTGAAGTACCTAGAACCATTCAGAAGTAGGTGGTTGGTAGGTACTGAGCAGATGGTTGTTTTTTCATGACCAGGAAAATAAGCCTTCATTATGGGTGCAGAGTCATACATATTCATAATGAGAGCTGAAGTAATCAGAGGTCAGGTGGAAAAAAATTAAGGAGTTTTGTATCATCCAGGTGGGCTCAGTGGATAATCCTGATCAAAGAGTACACATGATTGTGTCTGCTGTTGTCCAGAGGCCAGGTTCCAACACTTGTGATAACTTCACTGATTCTTTGCATCCAGTAGCATAGACCCTGCACCCGTTGCAGGTCAGGTCCCTAATACATGAAATATTGTGCTACATTTTTAAAGCTTGACCTCAAAAGTTAAATGTCTTCTCCCTCATTCTTATATAGAAGGAAATTAGCCTTTAACTCCAAAGTTTTTAGTAGAGGCTTATTGACTCAAAATCTTATTTTATTTAAATTATTTTAATAGGTTATAACAAATGTATACCTTAGCCTATGATTTATTACTTTAAAATGTAAGCAGTTTATTGTTTAAAAAGGAAAACTTGATTATAATTTAAATAAAAAGTATAAAAATACGATTTAAACAAATCAATTTAAAACCATCAATTTTTTATCCAACCTGTTACGGTGTGTCAGTGAATATTAGGAAGTATGGTAGATATGGGAGTCAAACCCTGAATTTGTCTTTATGACTTTTGGTTGAAATGTACCAATTGTTGGCTGGTTGTGGCCCATAGAGAGAATTCCCTGGCATTTTTTCCCAAATTACATTCCCCAGAGAGTCCTTATTGTAGTTTCAGTAAGTTCTTCATGCCATTTCCTTATTTTACAGAGTGAAACATGAACTCCGGTGCTCTACCAAATTGCTGCTCCACCACTGAGGTGGCTGCGTCTTAATAGTGGTTAGAATGATCTTTGCATATAGTATGTATGCATTTCTGGGTTCTTTCTGGATTTAAGGTGCTATATAAATTGAAATATTTTTTGTGGTTATGACTTGCAGCATAGCATTTTTTTTTTTTTAAGGCACGGTAGAAGTCTGACAGTAAGGATAGTCTGACTGCTGGGAGAGTTCCTGAACTCAGTTTTGGGTAAGCACAAATAATGAAGTGAAAGGGATTTTGTGGAAAGGTAACTAGGATGATCTCAGTTTGTAGGAGGCAAACTCTCCTGCATTCTATTGCATTGGCGTGCCTATATCACAGCAAGTCATGCTGCCTCGTGGCTTAAGAAAAGATGAGACATATTGTTCAACCACAAGAATTCAAACAGTATTTTTCATGTGAGTGGAAAAAATGTGTGCTATTGGGTGGTAAAAGATTTGTAGCCATTTAAAGTACAATGTTGCAATACCCAAGCAAGAGGTGTGTTTGGGGAGGAGAGAGGTTGTGGCTTAATTTAGGCATGTCATAATGTTTGTTGATCTCCCCTCCATTAGCTGAAGCATCAGCTCAGAGGCAGTGGATCATGCAGAAGTCACATTTGTTCCAGGAGAAGTCATTTTATCCCAGGACTAAGTGCAACATTTCAGATGTCCATGTTCCAGGACATTGTGAAGTGAATTTGAACAGTTGTCCCAGGATTGCATCATTGAACCAATGAAAGAAAAGTGGCAGTGCATTCAGCTGCTCACTAAACCCTGATTGGAAGGGTGATGTGTGTACATGGCAATTCTGGGACACTTCTGTTCCAGGGTGAGCACAGACACAACTTGTCCAGGGACAAATGCAATGTCTGTTCATAGCCTGTCAGACCATTACAAGAAGTGACAGCCATGATTTTGGCATAGGTAGGCCAGGTTCTTTGAGTAGATGTGATATCTTTTATTAGATCAACTGAGTAGTTGGGAAAAACAGTTCTTGGCAAGCTTTCGGGTACAGTCACCCTTTGACAGGCATAGGGAGTTTCTGCTATTTTGTTTCTTGGAGTCTCAGAATAGCAGAGACTCCCTATGCCTGACAAAGGGTGACTGCACCTGAAAGTGTCCCAAGAACTTTTTTCCAACTACTCAGTTGGTCTAATGAAAGATATCACACCTATTCGAAGAACCTTGCCTGCCTATGTCCTTATACCAACAAGGCTACAACCAAAAACCTATCAACATGGTTTTGGCACTAATTTTAAATTGATTTTTTTAACAGACAATAGGCCAGGGAAATGCACAAATCAGCATGGATTTCTGCTGACTGTAGAAACAGACATCAATATTTTAAATATAAAAAAGGCATGCTGTAATCCTCCAGGTGCTAACCTTTCCTTTTGGAGCCAAACAAAATGTTCTTCTTCTCCATTCCTCACTTTTGCTCCTTTTTCCTTCCTTCCTTAAACAAACAAGACCCCCTCCCTCTCTCGTAAGCCCTGCCAAAAGATTATCTATTATACTGAGTCCCAATATTGTTAATGTAAAAAAAAAAAAAAAAAAGAAAGCTGCTTTCCCACAAGTGGAATAAAACTCATACACACTGATTTGATCACCTGGGTGTTTGATGGAGCTTGTCATCTGGACTAATGCCAAAATGCCTTATGAATTGCACTGATGGGTTGTATGAGCTGGATGGAGGAAGAGAGGGAGCATGACGGGATGCTGTAAAGGTAGTACTAGGATACGTTTGGAAGAACCTAAATGTAACAAAGAATGCTTGTAGAAAGATAGGCAGGCAGATGGATTCCATTGCTCCATGTAGCACAGTGACAAGTGTGTGTGATGTTCATCATCCCAAACAAATGCCCAATTGAGCCCGTGCACCAAAGAACATTAACTAAAATATGTCGTATTCATCCATCCTGTAATTAGACGCATTTACTGGCATGGCTCCAACTATAAAGGTGTAGGTGAAATTAGAGATTTAAAAAATAATAATTATTAATATTTTCTCCCATGATTAACCAAAAATATCTTTGCTGTGCAACATAATTTCATGATTTTAAGATCTGATATTCCTGGACTTTCCTAGGCAAGATCTGAGCATTTCTCTGGAAAGGTGGGCACTTTCTTTTCCCAGTAGTCTTTAGCACACCTTCCTAACCCTGATGTTATCTCAATCTGCCAGTAAGCCACAATTAAATACTGTCTTTGGTTTCAGGCCAAGGTAATTTTAAGGAGAAAAATGTCTTCTTTATGCAGGGAGGGAAGGTGGAGAAGGAAATCTTTATTTAACAGGAAGGTGTATATGTGTACTGACTCTTTAAAACTACTCAAATGCAAGAATTCCTGCTGGGAATGAATGGGCAAAGTGAAGCTGACTGTTATAAAACATGTCTGATATGTACAATTGTTCATGTGGCACCACTTTATAAGAGGGAGGCAGGTCTTGGTACTGATTTAAAAAAAACTGGAGCCTGAAATGAAGCCAGAAAATCCATGTATAGGTACCTGATTTTGAAAAGGCTTTTGTCCATAGCTTCTTTGACTTGTAGGAATTACTGCCATCATGATAAATGTATATACATCCATAATTTGGATTGTGAAAATCTTTACTTGCTATTAAAGTGCAGCTATTTCTGGGGTGAAACATGACAGATGTTAGACCTTTCACAGAAGTTCTGCACAGCAGTTTCAAGTGGGAAATGAAATATATCATATCCAAATGAAACTGCAGGAAAGATTTGGATAGGTGAGATGTAATTACTGAAGTTGAAATATGTCCAGGACACTGGGGCTGACTTTCTTGGTTTTGCAAATTTGAATTAAACAACTTTAATTTTAAACACCTGATGGTATTGCTCCTAGCCAGAGCAACTGGAAGATTGCTGAGGGGAAAAAAATGAGGCAGTATTTCCTAAGCAAAAACATATCCAGGGAAAGAAAAATGGACTTTGTATGCACTTCAGTGGGGAAAATATGAAATACTGCTGGAGAAGCAAAGTTACTTTTTCTGGACTGTACCTCAGCTGAGATTAAACGACTCCAAAAGCAATGCTAATACTTTAAGTGATGAACTACAGAAGTGGAATTATACAGGGGGAAAAATGCACGGAATCCGAATTGGAGGAGAGTAGGGGGGGTGGAAAACAGGGTGGATAAAAAACTCATTCTCATTTGCTTTTATAAACACATGTATAAACCAGTTTTTATTTATGATATTGCAGATATCCACAGTTACTCAATGGGTTCAGACCACCAACTCTCTTACACTGAAATTCACTGAATCTACAACAATTCAAGCAAAGCAAAATTAATACCTGAATGAAAGCACCGTGTATAAGACATCCTCTAAATTTCAGGATGACCTTTGTTGGCCTTAGTGTTACCCATTAGGCTTGCCATTGGAAGGGAGCAAATTCACTTTTCACACAGTAGTTCACAAGCTTTGGAATAAATAAGAGTGCAGACACATGACAAGCATACTCTGTAGTAATTAAACCTGGATTCAACTCTGCAGATAATTTACTCTGTGGTAAAGAGCAGCACTATGTTTAGCTCTAAAACTGCCTGCCTAAATTTGGCTCTGCTACAGTGCTTGGTCAGTGCGTGGCAATGCAGGCAATTTGAATTGAGTAGATGGCTACTCTAAGGTGAAGTTAACAATGGTAGTGGGTACACAACATGTATACCAGAGTAACTTTCTCCAGAGAAAATTTGCTTCTGATTTCTTTGGAAGTAACTTTGTACTAGAGAAAAGCATTTCTTTCAGGAAAACTGCTGTTATATCATGTGTATGTTCCACTTTTCCTCCAGAGGACTTTTGTTAATACTCTGGACTAACATGTTGTGTGGCCACATCCTAATTCTTGATCCTGCCTCAGGGAAGGGAGTTGGAGAAGATCCCTTGAGGTCCCTTTGATCTCTGTGTTTCTAGTCCCTCCCCCTCCCCCCCATTAAAGAAATAATCCTAAAGGTAACAGTGGAGCATAGCCACCTATTTTAATTCATCTGCAGGTTCTCCAGATAAACAACACAATCCAACAGAAGGGCGCACATGCTAGTTTGCAAAGGAGTAGTTTTAAGCAGCAGAAGGAAGTTATATTTTTATTATCCTAAAAATAACTGGAAGCTCAGAATATTATTTTCTTGGTTTCCTTGTGGCACAATTTCTCCAGTTGTTGCCAAAGGAATTAAATTCAGATCTACTATACCTGAGAAAGTGTTTCCATGTTTGTATAATACATAAACAATTGCAAAGGCTGATCTTGGACTTGCTGTGTTCCACCCTTGTCTAATAGGATGTTGCACATAGAACACATCTTTATCTTCAGTGGAAAAGCCTTAGAGGCATATGCTTCCCTAAATATGTATGTTGGGAATCCTATTAGTACTAATGGGAGTTGACTTGCAGATGGAGAGAAGCAAATAGCTCTGAGTCACGAGTGCAGTTTATATAAGGCATGTTTACATGTGATGCTACGTCACCGTAGCAATGCGCTGTGGCGATGTAACATCTGTGGCAAAACCTGTGATGATGCAGCTACTTTGCCATAGTGACACGCTTCCCTGTTATAGCATATTGCTTTTGCAACGTAGTGCCCAAAAATAACTGTATGCAGCACCAGCTGCTACTGCACCGTCTTTTAGTACTAAATGATGGCTCAGGAACAATGGCGCCATAGTGGCAGGTGTATACGTGCCCATATAATAGGGGGCTCAGATGGGGTTGGCTACATGTTTATTAATATGCTGAGGTTAAAACAGGTATACAGTATGAATTCCTGATGCAGTTTATCCTCTGCTGTGTAATCAGAAGTACATTTAAGACAGCTGCATAAGACCTTGAAACAGTGCTGCTACCATGTCTTTTAATGCCCAGATTAGTTTCTGATCACAGTACCTTGCTTCTCATTGCAAATGTGCTGCTTGGGTGTCTGATCCATGGCCCCATACTCATGTGGTTAATCAAAGTCAATGGTCAGCAAATAAAGCTGGAATACAGTATTATTAGACTGAGTACACCTGAGCATATTATTAGACTGAGTACACCTGAGCACTGTATATATAAATGGAATGTATACCAAAGCTGTAGTATTCTGCTTTTTTCAAGCAGATTGCCTCCTTCTCCATAAACGTTAAGACTAGGTTTTAGACCTACTGAATTATTTCTATTGCTACAGAGGAAAATACCCCTTTAAGGAAAAATCTAAAACATGTTTTAATTGGAAAACATGGTTTATAGGAGATATGGGAAGAAAAATATTTATTCCCTATTTCTTTTTTGAAATACTTCTCTGTCAGAAAGTTGAATAATGAATAATAGCAGATATCTGATCATTCTCTCCTCCCTGTGCCTGGCAGACCTCAGCAACCATTCAGAGTATTTCAGCAAAGCTTCTGACCATAGCAGGGAGCATTGTACTGGAAACAAGCCCTATGTCTTCCTCCATGTGAGCTAAATGCGCCAAATCTGTAAGGCAGGTACTGTCTAGTGTACCTCCTGAGTGTGCTTAGAGCCACTGTCAGTCCTGGATATATTTATTGGCACATAGTGTTGTTCTAATGGAGAAAACACAACCTTTTTCAATATTTGGTGCTCACAGAGTGGGAGCAGGAGAGTGGGTGTATTTTCAGGGTGATAGGCCCTAGCAAGGACAAGCGTTGGATTTTCATAGCACTAGGGCTAACAGCTGTTGTGCTGCCATTACAGAAACCATTTTTCTTCTCCTGTTACAACTTGTCTATGGAAAGAGGAGGAGTTTGATGTCCGTAGTAACTAGCTGCATTACATCAACTTCTGTAATGGAAATAACTAGTGCAATATACTTCTAGTGCAGCATCATAGTTAGCAGATATGTCAGAATACAGCCCATTAAAACTTCTCACCTGTGGTCTCACCCCTATTAAGTTGTGAACATTGAGAAATTCTGTATTAGAGCAGGTAACAACTAAGGATCAAACACCAATGCCAAGTAGTTCACCAATCATGTAAACAATTGCTTATAAAATTCTCAGATTTTGTAAGGCCTTGCTTCAGCAAAAGTGCTTAAACACGTTTAACTTTATGCATGTGGTTATGTGCTTAGCTGGATCAGAATCTGAGTTAATACCTGGTCTTTTGCTATTTTCTGGGACCACAGTGTGAACAGCATACAATCTCCAACAAGTTATCATCATTTTCTCATGCAGAAAGCGGTAGCACTTTCCTCCTGTAAAAAAACTAAGTAACATTATGGTAACCTTGAAAATGACAGAGTTAAGAAGCTCTTTTTCAGAGTGCATGTCATACCAGTCAAAAAATAAGGCTGCTTTAACACACCACAGTGAAACAAAAAGGCGCACAGAGTGTCATTGGTCTGATTTTTACAAACACGCAAACACACATACATGATTGTGCAATCATTTTTTTCTTGAATTAAAGTCACACACTTGAAAATAATTGGTCTGTTTTAGTCACCAGCAACAGTATGAAAAACCCCTTCACTCTGCATGTCAGCACACCAGTTTTGAGTACAGCTATACAAGGATGTCACCCCAAGGTTAGCTAGGGTAAAAATTTACAGTGCCTCACCCAGTAACTTACCTTGTGGTAACTTGTTTGTGTAGCCACCCTGTCTCTTACAACAGGATCTCTCCATTCACAAACACGTGTGCTGAATTAGTTATTCACAATTCTTGTCACATTCTAGGTCTAATCTAGTTTCCAGTGAGCAAAACTCCCAAAGATTTCAGTAGGAGCAGGATTTCTGTCCATCATTCCCAACTAAGTCACTGATTGAGAAGAGAAGGCATTTTTCTTGGGTCTTACTTGTCTAGAGCTGAAAATGTAGACTCTCATCCTGCAACATGCATTGCATATAGGAATGGGCTTAAATCACTACATTTTATCCTTGGGAGGAGATATATTTTGGTAGCTTTAGTGAACTATTATTTAGGCCTAAGCATTAGTACTTTTAAGGGAAAAAACTACATTATTTTGTCTTGGTGTTGCATGTAATATCAGTGTGTACTTGCATATATCTCTTTCCCTGTCTATTGCCTGCACATATATGTATATGCACATATAAATCTGCTGTATGTGAGAAGCCATGGTTGATTTTGATGTAGCTCTCAGCCATGGTGTAAATGTCTAGAATGCCCACTCTGCAGAGGTCTTTCCAAACTTATTCATTAAACCCTGAAGCCTACGTGTGTCCTCAGGCACCAGGATAATTTTGAGTGTCTATTTTATAGGTTTCTTTTTACATGTTATACACTGACTACTATGTGCTGTAAAATTTCAATTTACCCAAACTGGTTGAGGGGGCAGGAAGAGAAGGGACTGGAGAAGGGTAATAGAAAGTAGGACATATAAAAGTTTGTGTATGGTACATAAAAATCTTAGAAGAAATAATCCATGCAATGCCAAGAGAGACTGATGATCCAGTGCTATTAATGGCCATTAATTTTTTTGGTGAAAAAACGATATTAATGGAATCATAGTTTGGGTACTAGCAAGAAAACACCAGCCTAGAATGTCATCTTATTGGCTGTAGGCATTACAAAACACTGTAGACAATAGGCAAATCCTGCCTTGGTTTTCACCGAAGCAAACTGATTGACCTCAGTGGAACTGCAGAAGTGAAAATGAAGACTGAATTGGGCCCAGGAATGACTTGTAAACAAGGGTCCCCAATTCTATGGGTGCAAGTGTGCATGCATACCTGTGTAGATGGACAGGCAGCACCAAATTCTCCTTAAAGTAACTGTAGCTGCCTCTTTTTACCCCTGCAGGGAATTTACACACACAAGCTTTGAAATAAGTCCGTGAAAAATTGCTCTAACCAAGCTGTAGGTGCAATTTGGCATCTAAAAAATCACAGGCTGAACCGGGAAATCTGAAAAATCAGGCCCGTACAGTTTAGGTGGTGAAGATTATTAAGTGGATAAACCACTAAAACCAGGGGAGAGGCTGCAGATTAAGGGTGTGTACAGAAGTTGCTTTTTTCACCAATTAAAGCGCTTTATTGCTGTGACTTAACAGAAGTGCATGGCTTTACAGCATTTAAAAATGGGTACAGGGCTTTAAATTAACCCTTATTAAATGAGGTTTTAAATTTGAAGTGCTGTATTTTACAGCATGTTAGCAACTTACAGCACTTAAAATAACTTCTGTATAGTGGTCAAATTTCTAACCAGTGGAGAAGCCCCAGGAAGTTGTGGAGCACCCCCTGCCTCCTAGCCTGGAAAGTGCAGGAGGCTCAGAGGCCTCCCTTCCCCACAAACCAAACACTGCACTTCTGTCGTGTTAAAGAGTGCTATAACTTTATAGCACTATAAAATGTGCTCCAAATTACAGCCCTGTAAAATGTGCATAGAGCACTTCTGTACATACCCTAAACACATAACTATAAAAAAAGAATTAAACATGGTCCCAATTCCATGTTGAGATGTCCAAATACAGTGTTACATGTGCACAGTTTAACTTTAGGTTCCCTGCTGTCCCATGCACAGAAGGCTGCTACTATTAGCCAGTTCCCAAGTTCGCTTACCAAAACACTGAAGATTAACCACTCTTAGTTAAAAGGGATTCCAGTTCATTTGGTCTGACATCATCCTGATGCTGTTTTTGTTGTGCTTGTAAGGCTTGCCATTGCTGCTTCCATGAATGTCTCTCTCTCCGATGCCCTAAGTGTTCATAGCTTGCACGCACAATTTCTGACTGTCAAATATATTTGCCAGCTCTTTCAAACATCTCTGGTGCAGATTAACCCTGCGTTCCCTTTCAGAAAGCCACATTTTCTGAAGCAGCTTTTGTGTTAGTTTTGACTCGCTTCTTCGCTGAGTAGTAATCTGTAGAAGAACCAACAAGCAAACAGAATTAGAAACTCTAGGATTAACAAGTGGTGTTTGCAAGACTCTCTCTAGTCTCCCTGCTTTTCTAGTAGAGTCATTTAGGCTTTTCTTTTAAGATCCGTGAGGGAACAGAACTAATACCTTTAGCATGTTCCATATAAAGCTGTGGAATACCAAGCAAAACAAAGGAAATGGGCTGGCATTTGTCCAGCACAGATCAAAGGACTTTGGATCCTCTTATGCAAGCTGAGCAATGTGACATTTTACTCCCTGACTTCTCAGTTTTGTGGTGTTTTCTGGTCAGAAATAGATGTTTTTCAGTACTCTTTTATCCTCCTTAAAAACAGACCCTCGGTGTAGAATAACATTAGAAAAATTATAGTTATGCTTGACTTTATTAGTCATGTTCTACTTTTGATGTTAAACTCTAGAAACAAAGACTGCGACCTTGCAATAACACTGAGTATATAGTCATTCTGCACTGAAGAAAGGAGTAAGCACAGTAGTTATGAGGAAAACACTTTGTATTTTTCGTATGCAACAATGTGATTGCCCATGCAAAATTCAGATCAGTCTCAGCTCTGAAATCATGGCCAGCCTTTCATAATTAGTGGAAACATTAAACAGTGATATTTTTCCCCTGACAGAAAAACAGACAGGGCAGAATTAGCTAAAATGAAACCTAAATGTTTACTTACAGTTAGAGGTCCGGGATTCTTAGCTGATGTAAACAACTTCATTGACTTTAAGTCCAGTTAAACCAGCTGAGAATGTGGCCCTTGTGATGCTTCCCATATAAGTAAACTGGCAATGTATATAGCAAATATCCATGGAGACCTAATAGCTTATGTCTTGTATTCATTTCAACAGGGAATAATGTTGGCAGGGTTATTGGAATACTATAGGATTTCACAGCCAAAGTTCTGCAAAGAGTATTCTTTAGCCAGTTTCATTAAGAGTGCAGTTTCATTAAGAGTGCACTATGCCGAGACACCTAGGGTTAGCTTAGGGACTGGGATAGGCATATCAGCATGGTGTTCCGGCCTAGTCTAATTAGCTAAGAGTACATCAGTCCTAGCAGAGTGCTCTACTGTTGCTATACCATACTATGGCTTAAACAAACCTTTCATCTGAAGTAGTCCTGATTATCCTGGGTTTTAACCAGCATCAAAACACCAGGGGCAGCCATTTACACCCATACCCTTTCCTGGCTGCATTTCTGCTCCTCTGCCAGTAGATAGCGAGTGAGAGTACACAGCCTGACAGGCTTGTCCGTATAGTGACTGGTAATTAAGGTGAATGACACACTATTAACTTAAAGATGTACACAGCATTGTAGGAGGGAGGAAGTGATGGCACATTTTATCTCGCATACTGCACAGGCATTTAAAAGGGGACAATGGATTCCTAGAATTCTCTCCTCCTGGGAGAAATGCAGCAACTGTTTATACCCTATATTAGTAGCTATATTGCTTCCGGTACCTGTCCTTTTAGTTCTATGGCTAAAAAGGGTACAAAAACCTTAGAGGTCTTCCAGGAGAACGGTGTGACATTACAAGGCCCAAATATATTGGGCTGAGTCAAGTCCTGGGGGTCTTGAAAACAAAGAAGTGTGTAAAAGGCCAGCATGAGAAGGTGGTGGCTGGTGCTGCATATAAAATCTCTTAGTTTCTTTTCGTCCATTTACCTCTGGCCTATGAAGCCCAATCAGAAGGCAGGGTGAATATGCACCTTTACGCTAGGTATCAGACATTCAAAAAGCCCAAGCAGGAATCCATCTAAATTAGGTGGCTTTTTGTAAGCAGTGTAGTTTAGATCATTAGCGAACAGAACACACATTTGCCCTTTGGTGCGGGGGAGGAGGTTGGGGAGGAAATCTTAGACGAGGTTCCACCATTTTAAACTGGTCTATGTGTGCTGAACTTCTTTTCTGTTATGGGTATACACCAGTTTCGTGTGCCAAACTTCTGTTGGGTTATGGGTATAGACAGGTTTCCAATCACTTATACCAGTAAAAGAGTAATGTCTGTACCTAACCTTATAGACTCTCTCTCTCTCTCATATATATATATGAGACAGGGAACAAGCTTTGTGAACTCAAGTTCACTTCATCAGATGCTGTGAAAGGGCATGCAGAAAGCAGGGTGTAAGAAGGAGAGAGAAATCAGAATACAAAGGACGAGGGAGCTCACAAAAGACTGTTTGGTTTAGTTTCTGGCAAAGTTTAGCTAAAACCTAGCTATATCTGGAACTTCCAACTCTGCATTACTTGCATGGAAACAGAACAGAGGCTGAACCAGTTGCAAGAAGAAAACAGTAGTGATGGGAAGAGAGAGAGCAAAATGGTGTCTGTAAAATGACCTGGTAATACAGCAAAAATCCTGCATTTTTATTGGTTAGCTCTTCCTGCCTAAGGATACAAATATAGTTGAAAAGCCTCAGCTCCTCCCACTTTGGTGGCTCCAATATCTACCGAACCCATGGTTGGTTTTTAATATGGTGATGTTTATTTAACAGACCACAAGCTGTCTTTGAAAGTTTAAATTAAATACACATTGCGGGACCTTCAATGCAAAATGCTGCAGAGCTCTCCTTGACTTAATGTGATTACAGACTGATCTGAGAAATAATCCTAAACTAACCTCCATCTCTAGAATGATAAAAGGTTGGGGTATGGCACAGAATCATTTTTTGAGTGTCATCCCACCCGATAGATAAATCCTGTCTAATTCCATATGCAGCAGAGCCCCGTTCTTCCCAGTTGGAGAGAAATGTTTATACTGTTGAATTGGTAATAGGAAAACTAAGTGTGTGTGTAATTGAGTGAAAGATAGATGGAAAGATCTTAAAGCTCTGCCAGAAAAAGAAGAATGCACATGTTTGCTGTGATCAGGTTTGTTATATCCAGAATCATTGGAGAAGGAATCGATTCAGCAATATGCTTTCTCTTTTAAAAGCAAATGTGGAAAATTGTTAAATTATGCAGATTGGTGTGCTGGCTTCCAGATCTCCTGTTAAATGGTTCTTTACTGGGCAAAAGAACTGTCCCTTGGACATCTGCATAATTTAGTACCAAATGCCCAGTCAGTAGCATAACAAGGGCACCCCAGGCACTGACAATAAGAGGACACCAGAATCTCCCCCAGGAATCTTTGTCACAGCAGGGGCAGCCCTGCACTGCCCCTGCCTGATCATAGGAACCAAGTAGTATAACTAGTGGGCAAGGGCAAGTGGAATGGTGCTCCCCCTCTCCTCCTTCCCTCTAGGAGCCTTTGTCAGAGTATGCATAGCCTAATATGTAATGTAGGGGAAGAAGCAAATGTGGCACCACTGTCAGCTCTGGGGGAGCCCAGTTACGGAGCTGCTGCTGCTGGGGTGGACTGATGCTGCTGCAGCAGTGGCAGTAGCAGCAGTTGCTTAGGAAGGCAAGTCTTGCCTTGCCTTGCCTTGACCTACTTGCTACCCCATCTGGCCTACAGTGGTTGTACCTGCTCACCACCCTGGGTGCTCAATGAGCTTGCTACACCTCTGTGTCCAGCAAGAGATTTGCAGTTGAATAGTGACTCCCACATGCCACTAAGCTCAAAGGCAAATTCCACTTAAATTTTACTGTTAATTGGTTAAGGTCTGAAAAGCCCAATGGACATCAAAAGTGCATTTATTATGTACCATTGCCCCATCCTCTGGTATCGGATGGTTCTCTTTCCACTAATCTGTAACCTACCCGTGAATACCTTTAGTGATGATGATGACTCCATCACCTCTCCTGGCAAGCTACTGCATTGCCTGATTAACTTTTGTATTCAAAAACATGTCCAAAATCTTCGTTTTTTTTGACAGATTTAAGCTGGTACTTAGTGTTCTCTGCCTCAGGCAGGCTAGAAAATATCTTGGTGACAAACTGTGACAAGCCCAGTAAGGACAAGTAAAGTATCATCATTTAAGGAGCAGATTTTCAAAAGAGCTCAGTTCCCTCTAAGCTCAGCTCCTCACCAACATGAGGAGTCTGATTTTCAGAAGAGTTTAGTGCAGAGTTCGGAGCACTTCTGAACATGTGACAATAAGCATCAGAATAGGAGCCCCTTTGAAAAAAATGTATATGGGAGCTGAACTCCTTTGAGTATCTAGCACCACGTATCAGTGTTGATTACCTGAAAAAGTGGCCCTTTCTGCCATCTGGCCAAATTTCAGACTGATCTGTCTCTTAAAAAAATCTCTGGATGCTTTTGCTGAAGATCATATACAAAATAATTCTCATATCTACAATGGCTTCTTCCTTCCGGTTCCTGCCCTACCCTCTTCTGATTCTGCTGTTTCTCATACTACATTTTTTGGGTCCTCATACTACATTTTTGGGAAGACAGCACCTGATTAACTGTGGGCAGCTTTAAAAATAAAATAAAATAAAATAAAATAAAATAAAAAGAATAAAGGGAAGTGGATACATGCTTGTGGTGAGACCCAAGTTCCCCTTTAAGGTGAGATCAGCTACCATATTTTCTCACATACTGTATGCCTTTGTATATAGCATGTCTTTTTTAAGGGCAGCATGAAGAAAAAAACAACTTCCTTTGGTAACTGAGTAGCAGCTGCTAGGGAGTCAAGCCTACTGCCAGCCTCACGTGCCGGATGGGGTCCATGGACAAACCCAGTACCTTGGGGCCAGGCCATGTGCTGGGTCTGACCTGGTGCACAAGGGCCATGTGTTGGGTCTGGGGCTGCATGCCACGTATAGCTGTGGAGCAATCCTACATGGGTGGCTGAATTGGTGTGCAGAGCCATGCTGTCTGGCTGGGGGGCTCCCTGTGGGTCCAGAAATTTGGCAGTGGGGAAGTACTGGTAGTGTTAACGAGTGTGGCTTGAAGAGCACTCTGGGACTGCTGCCACTGCTCCCTTACCACCAAATTTCTGGACTCATAGGGAGCCCTATTTCTCACATATAATGCATATCCCAAGTTCTGCCAGCTGGTTTTGGGGGAAAGGTGCAGGTTATATTCAAGAAAACACAGTGTTTTTCTTAGCATTCCTCCCCCTAAACTGCCTAAACTGCTTTCCCATCCCCACAACATTTTAAAGAGTAACCAGTCATTATTTGCCTTGGATTGACTTTCAGAAGTCCTGAACAAAAAGAAATCCCAAAGAAATCTATGGCAGCTGCAGGTGCTCAGCACTTTCTAAATATAAAGCCACTAGTATCTCATGTACACTGAACATTTTAAGGCCGCTACTTCTTGGAATCATTTGTGCCATCTAATTTATCCGAAGAGTTGCCTGTGTGAAATCAGGACTGGTGAGAGGCCTATCAGAAGCTAATTTCTGCAAAGCCCTGTCTCTGGTTTTTCTGGAGTAAGCAACAAACAGCAAAAATCTCATGCACCTGTGACGGAAGCCTGTCTTTGTTTCCTCACTTCTTGGCTCTTGCCTACAATTTTCTTGGGAGCTTTGGATTTCTCAGTCAGTGTCACCTTGGCAAACTGGTGAGCCCTGGCTTCCTTGCCCATGGGCTGGTTCAAGAGCTGCAAGGGCTTGCGAGCCTCTCCTACCACACAGCTGTGGTAAAAGGCTGGGACCTCATGGCCCTGTAGCTCTTCCCATTGCAGAAGCCCCTCAGCTGGTATTTCTCGTAGGAAGTCAAAGTTCCACTTCTGCTTGGCTCCCTCTACACTGCTGTGCAGTAGCTGCTGGAAGTCCTTCTGCAGCTGCTCGTGGTCCACAGGACCAAAGAGGTTCCTTCGCACATGGTTTGTCTTCACTGGTCTCCGCACCATGTTTTCACCCTTCTGCTGCTCTCCAGTGAGCTTAAAGATCAGCAATTCCCTGCCAATGACACACCATGAAACATACTCAATTTAACAAGCGTCATATATTCTTGGTAGGGATAGAGGGGTAGCTAAAGGCACAGATAGAAGTGACAATTTTTGCTGAATCTGGTCCCTGAAAGTGTTCTACAGCCAGGACCTAATGCAAATGCACAGTTGCAGAGCACTTTAAAAGGGCCAGATTCCATGACAATCTAAACCCTCATATTACATGAGGGTTCAGATGAAAGCACTTCAAAGTGCAGTGCCTCCATTAACTTGTCTGCATGTGCCAGGAGCAGGACTGGGCTGATGCATCCCAGCCCTGTTCCTGGCACTATGTTCAGAATGGAAAGGGGGAGAAGAGGGTGGAGGGAGCTCGTTTTGGAGGTTGCCAGCCCACCTTGGGGGGGGGGCTCCAATCTATCCCCCACTCCAGCTCAGGCTAGGGAAACCCCAAAACGGACCTCCCTCTCTTCTTCGACTCCCCATCCTCCTAACAACAGCTAACGTCTCTTGGGTTGGGAGGATCTGCCTAACCTATGGCACTTTCTGTGAAGTGCCATGAGTTAGAATGGGAAGCTGCACTTCTGTCTGCGCTTTAAATGGTTGGATATTTCCGAGTCTCTTAAAGGAAATGTTTCAAAACTTCTCCAAGTCTCCATTCCTCATGGAGAACTGCCCTTGGGATGCAGCTGGAGGCTGATATCTTACTTGCTATGAGATGTGTGGGGGGAAGGAAAGGGAGTCCTTCCTCTCTCTTTTGTGTGTGGTTTACTATACAATGAGTGAAAGATGTAGGATCATTTTTCTTGGAGTCCCAGGGGAACTGACTTTAAGTTCTTTGGGGTCAAGAGTGTTTGGTTATGCAGTGTCTCCTACAATGGGCTCTTAGTCCAGGACTGGGACTCATGGATTTTAACACAATATACCGTAAATAACAACAGGGTGGCCAAAAAGATATGGGGACAAGTGAGGCGACACAGGAGACAATGTGTGTTAAATATTCCAGTATGAAGGGAAGGGATTGAAAGAAATCTCAGGGCGGAAAAAGTGAAAAAAAATGGTAGTATAAGAGTGATGTAGCTGTGGTGGTCCAGAAATTATATGAGGGGCAAGGATTTCTTAGGGTGATACCTTTTACTGGACCATCTGCATTGTTGGGTTAGTTAGACAAGCTTTCAAATGCAAAGCATTCATGCCATCTGATCAGAACAGACAAGGAATTTCTTGCATTTGAAAGCTTGTCTAACTCTGTCCTAACCACACAGTTGGTTCAATAAAATATATCAACCTAAGAAATCCTTGCCTCTTGGAAGAAAATATAAAAGCCAGGATACAGCGGAGATGGTATCTCTCCCTTGGCTACTATTCCTATTTACATTCATTATTTAAGTTGGAACCTGAACCATGCAGAAATGTAACCACCTCCCTGTAATTTTATTCTACCTTCTGAAACAAAATGTGTGTGTGGTATGGGTGAAATTCCCACCCATAGACAAAAATAAAAGCAAGCCTATGTATTTGATCCTGTCAGGGCAAATCCTGCCCCAACACCACTTGGGATTAAAAGCTTCCTATAAAAGAGAATATTCTGAGAGGAAAAGGAGGGACATGGTTTGGAGATTGCTCAGGACTCTGTCTTCTCTGTTTTAGGGTACCCCAGTGGCTACAGCATTTCCTTGGGTGGTTGGAAGCCTCAGGTTGAAATCCCTATTCTACAAGGAGCTCCTTAGCTCTAGTTCTGGGACTGCAGTGACTCTATCATGACTGATCAAGTCACTTAACCTCTCTTAGCCTTTCTTCCTTACTCTGTATCTGCAGAAAGGCTAAGAGAGGTTAAATGACTTGATCAAAGCCATGCACAGAGTCAGTGCAATGCCAGAAATGGAGCTAAGGAACTCCTGGTAGAATAGGGATTTCAACCTGAGGCTCCAACCTCCCAGGGAAGTGCTGTAGCAGCTGGGGTACCCCAAAACAAAGCTGACCATTGGTGATGGATGTTTTGCTTGGGTCGCATCTAGCTTAAGTGTGCTCTGAGTATACCTACAGAAACAGACCCCTGTGATTAGACAGGCAGGACAATGCTGAAACTGAGAATCTAGCGTTGCAGCTAGGGATCTGAGCAGCTCTTAGATATGGAGCAGTATCAATGCTTAGGTGACTTTGCACATACCCTTTCTTCTGCTGGGAGTGTCTCTATCACTCAGAACTATGCCAGGCTGTGTCATACTGAGACATGCTACCTCTGTTCCATCTACACTAGCTCCCATATTGGAAGTAGCATCACCAGCACAGTGTCTCAGTACAAGGCTGCCAAATGCCACAGTAGAGTGGCGTGGACATCTTCTAAGGCACTGAGGGAATTTTGCAACTTTAGGGTTAGGCAGCAAATGAGTGATAGTGCTTACGCTACCAGTTATGCAGGTTGTGAATTTTCATTTCTAACTAGGAGAACTTTTGCAGTCTCGGCTCTTTCCTATGCCTGATGAAGGGTGTGTGTGCCCCAAAGCTTGCAGATAAATGCAGTAGTTTGTTCGCAAATATCTAGTTGGTTTAATAAAAGATATCACCTCTTCCATGAGTTTTGATCCCCTAAGCTATCAGTAGCACCTAAATGATAGATTTTGGTGCCCAAATCCTTTTGTGGCTCTAACCCATAACTCTCAGTGCCTCCAAGGGGAGGCAGCTGCAAATACAGCAATAGAAATAAACCTCTGGGTGGTGTCCAAGAGCTCAGAAGGAAACTGCTCTTCCTGCAATCATGTACCACCTTGCCCTGAACTGCTAGGATATTCAGCAGTATCGGTTGTCACTATAGCTAATAACAGCCACACTGCTGCTATGTTGCTTTTTCATCTGATGCCAAACCTCCAGTGGTTTAAGTTAAGTTCACACAAAGGTAATCCATCACATTTGGGAAAGGAGAGGCAAGGCATTGGAGGAAACAATCTTTTGTTTTAGCAGCTTTTCTCAGATGAATGGTGAACACTTCTTTGATACAACTGCACCAAGATAAAATAAAAAACAAACAAACCCTGATGTTTCTCAAACATTTGGGGCTTTGTGATAGTGTTATTTTTGAATATCTTAAGTAACATTTACTAGACAAGAAACTGCCTTGCTTACATCTTACCTATCTTCTTTCTGACAGCAGTACTATTTTGTTTTTCAGGGGAAGGTATGGGAAACTTAAAATGAGCAGTTACACAATAGCATCTCGCCAGAGAACATTTTTCCTTCTCTTTGCCAAGTGTGTGTGTGTGTGTGTGTGTGTGTGTGGTAATTATAGAGGCTTTCATTATTGTGCATGGCTTGGGTAAAATCCTCACTATAAGGATTTCACTCCTTGCCCCCTTTTTTAGAATCCTGCTAAAATTCTTGATCCTAGGGGTGTATTGTGGCAATGAGATTGCAATATTAATTCTTCATTGTGTAACAGCCTAAACCTTACCTGCAAAAAATAAAATAACCTAAAATATTTTCTGTATGCAAAATGCTTAGAATTTGGAAATTTCTTGCGGTCTGTATGGTTCATTTCCTCCTTTTCTCTTGCATCCATTTTTTTTGAAGAGTTCTATCAACTCTGTGAGCCTGACCCTCTTAATTGGTATCTAGCAGTGGCATTTCTAACTCCCCTTAAGTTTATCTGACCTCTTAAACCTGTTCTAAAAGGAACACTGGGCACATCCACACATGCACCATTATAGTGCAGTATTTTAGGTTACTGTGCAGTAACCAAAAATTACTGTGCAGTATGGTCATGTGCCTACACGTGCTTGCTTGTACCGCACTGTAATGCCTGCATGTGTAGATGCTGGTGTAAAAGCTGCTACGGCTCAGTAATTTACTGCTCGGTAAATGCACATATAGACATGCCCACTAAGTTCTGTGATAAAGGAATCTTTTTGATTTTGCATTAAAAGTCAAAATTTTAAATGAATTTCAAAACAGATCAGGTCTAAAAATTAATAGATGATGGTGATGATGTGGCGACACTGGAGTACTGCATCCAGTTTTGGGCCCCTCACTTCAGGAGAGATGTAGATAAGCTTGAGTCCAGAGGAGAGCTACCTGCACAATCAAAGGTCAAGAGAGCAAGTCTTATGAGGAGAGGCTGAGGGACATGGGATTCTTCAGCCTGGAGAAGAGAAGGCTCAGGGGGGACTTGGTGGCAGCCTATAAGTATATAAGGGGGGTACACCAAGATATGGGAGAACAGCTGTTCACCAGGGCTCCTAAAGGGATAGCAAGGTCTAATGGCCACAAACTTCTGCAAGGCCGATTTAGACTGGACATAAGAAAAAATTTCTTTGCTGTCTGAGCATCCAGGATCTGGAACAGACTCCCCCCAGAGGTGGTGCAAGCACCTACTCTGGCCTCATTCAAGAAATGTTTGGATGCTTACCTTGCTGGGATCCTTTGATCCCAGCAGACTTCCTACCCATGGCAGGAGGCTGGATTCAATGATCTCGCAGGGTCCCTTCCGGCCCCTAATGTCTATGAATCTATGAATGATTTTGGCAAAATATCCCCCATGTTTTTAGGGGGATTTTACATTCTTTTCCTTGCTGGTACACACGAGCTCCCTCTGTATGACAAGGTGGGGGAGGGCATTCAAATTGCTAACCATGCAAATGGTTACTGCACAATAAGGTGTCTACACATGCTTGACTGTGTAGCAACTACTCAGGCATAAACATAAGTGACGCATAGGGGGGCACGGGCTCTCCCTAAAACTGGTCACCACCGCTGCCTGTGTCACTGCTTGCAGACGGTCACTGCTCGCCATCCTCCCCACCTCCTCACTGACACCGCTGTGACTGCCATGGGTGGTCCCCGCTTGGCCCACCCTCACCACCGTTACTGTGGCTGCCTGCAGGCGGTCCCTGCTCGCTGCTGCGGTGCACCTGCCGCAGACACCTGCCATTCCCCCCCAGCCTCAGGAGGCACACGTTGTTCATGGGTTTTAATTTGCTACCTGCGTCATAAATCACCATAGTTACTGCACAGTATGGCACAGGACTGTGTCATAGTGTAGGCACAGGACTGTGCTGCACAGACATTTTTGGTCACCGCACAATACCCGCCATTACTGCGCAGTAATGGGTTTTCAGATGTGCGATTGTCCCTGCCAGGTGCTTTGCAGGGTTTTATCCGTCCCTTGTTAAGGCCGCACTAAAGCTTCTGCCCCTGCTGCTAGAGCTGCCGGACTCCCGCGGTCTGCAAGCCCCTGGCTCGGAGTCGGGCCCTGGGCCGCGGAGGGGAAATCCCAGGGAAGAAAGAGCCTGGGGCGGACGGCAGGCGGGGGCGGCTGCCGGCGGGCCAGGGGCTCCTCACTGGGGAGGAGGTGGCTCGAGGCAGCCCCCCCCTTCAACCGCCGGCGCCGCGCGCCACTTCTCCCGGGCACTAGCGGGTTCCTGCGCGGGCAGCGGCGGCGGCTC
>NW_017729022.1:109853679-109858102 GCF_001723915.1 Gavialis gangeticus
GCCCGGGGGTCCCGCTGCTCGGTCAGGTTGGAGGTGGGCAAAGGCTGTGCGGGAGGACCACGGGAACGGGCTCCCCAGGGCATCCTCCAGGGCTTGAAGGGTGGGGGTGGCAGGGGCTGCCCCTCAGCCCTCCTTTTCTAGGGGTCTGTGATTCCAGGGTGCAAATTAAGGGGGAGCTCCTGCGTAAGAGAAAAGCCCCTTCCCCCCCCATGGTAAGATCTGAAATCATAAGGGGCCGGGGTCTCCAATCAGATGCCTCCTTCACTTAGGTGGACTTGTTAATCAGTGAACTGGTTTAATTTTTTTGCAGACCCCCTCCTCCCCGCAGAGGCAAAGTGTAATTCAACCCTCAGATTCCCCTCCCCGGTGGCAGCTCACTTACATCCCTGCTGGCCTCTGCTCTTGGCTTCCCTGGCTCTGGCTTCGGGGGCTGGTGCCCAGGTGAGGAGGGGGAGGAGGAGGAGGAAGAAGGCACTTGTTGCTTTCAGATGTCCTGGCAGCTTTCTGATGGCATCCAGGAACTTGTCTTCCTCTCCATCCAGCTGCAATCAGTCACTGCCGCCTGCCGATGGCTGGGGAGGAGGAATGGCCAGACCTCTCCCTCCTGCTGCCCCTCTTCATAGTGTGTCTCCCTGCCTCCTCCTCCTGGGCTCTCCCTCGTGCAGTTTGTAAAGCTTTTGCTTTGCGGCTGATTAACTTCCACATTCCTGGCTCCTTTCCAGGTTCTCGGTGGCACGTGGATCTGCAACGTGACTGCCCCCCCCCGTACTTTCCATATACCTGGGGCTTGCCAAATAGGCCAAGTCCAAGCCAAACACTTGCAGTTGCTGACACAGAAAGGAGGAGGAAGAGGAGCATCAGGCCACAGGGTGGGGAGGAGACGGATGAGTCAGGACGGGACCGCGCCTGCCTGGGGTAGAGTTCTGCCGACTGTGGACATTATCGTACAGGCAAAACCCTTCAGCGGAAACTTTTCACCCATCAGGCTGAAATCTAGTCAGCTAAAGAAAGAAACAGCTTCAAGCAGCCCATCTCTCCCTCCTCCTCCCTGTGCACGGTTACATTGCCCTATTTTTAAACTCTTTTTTCCCGCTCCTTCACACTCATGAATGAAAGGCTGGCACAAGCCACAGAGAAACAGCTTGGCGGAGGAAAGCAGAGACACTAAGCAGACTCACAGGGCTGTCAAAGAGACAAAACAAAACAGAGCTGAAAACAAACGCTCGTCATTTTTTTTTCTTTTCCCCCGTCAGAGTGCTTTCAAATATAGTCGTTTAGGAGGCACTTGCGGCAGCCCTCGGGCAGAATGAGCTGAAGTGGGATTCTTAAAGTTGCCGTCTTTCAAAAAGTGATGGTCCCAAGCTGGATAACTGGGGCCCCTGCCACGTTACACTTAAGATCTGATTAACCAGTTAGTCACGTCTTCTTAAGTTGTGACCTGGCCATACATTCAATTAATGAATGGCATGATAAAATGAGGAATAAGCCACAAAGTTATTCCACAAAAATGTATAATAACTTTGTGGCTGGTTCCTATTAGCCATTAATTGAACATGTGGCCTTGGGCACCCCTGTGGCTGGGACCCGCATCAGCAGATGGGGCCCCGGGCTGCAGGGGCATACCATGGGCCGGGAGCCCACAGCTGATAGGACTCAGCCACCGTGGTGCATCTCTGTGGATGGAAGCCAGGTCAGCTGATGAGGCTTGCAGCCACAGAAGATTGCTATTTGCCAGTGCAGGCAGAGCCGGGGATCATGATCCAGGGCTTCCCCTGCACTGGCAATAAGGCACAACGGGATCTGATGTGTGATCCCACAATTGCGCCTCTTGACATGCAGGTATGGCACAGCAGGATGTGTGATTACTTAAATTGTGCATCAGATCTCATTGCACCTTTACCTGCATGTCTGGCCGGGGTCTAAGATTTCTTCATATTTTAAACATTTTTTATTAAAAAAACTGCTGTCTAGTCCAATTTATCTCAACAGATATGTCCTCACCACCATCGTTATTTATCTTTCTGTTTGGGGGCTTAAGTTCACCGACGGGACTTGGGCTCAGAATTGTGGTGCTGACCTGTTAGACACACTGTTGCCTCATGACTTTCTCAGCCCTGAGCTGAACTTGTGGAGTTAGATGCCAAAAAACAGTGTCCAAAAGAGTCAACTGAACTACAAAGGTGGGGTTTGGCTCTGCTTCTCTGAGGTGGTTTGGGAATGTCTCCATTGGCTCCAAGTTGAGGCTGGGAATGCCACCAGAAGCAGGCCTCACCCACTCATTCCTACTTCATGTGCATCAGCTCCCCAAAATGGCAATGTAATTGGCTTGGAATGGCTCCCAGGGCACGTCCATCAGTGTTCTTAGGTTATGTTCTGGGTGGGCTTAATAGCACTGGGTTGCACTGTTCTGGGTCTGATCATGCGTGGAGTGAGGGTGAGTGGGTGGGGTATGCTTCATAGGAATACTGTGAAGTACGTCATAGAAGTGACATAGACACATCCTGAGGCACCTAACTACTTTATTTGATGGGCTAGAAAGAGACAGTGCATGAGAATGACCTTACAGCCTGGCAATTAGTGCATTCACCTGGAAGTAGTGAGTTACAGGGTCTTCTTCGAATGCATTTTATATAAAAAAGGGAATAGTTTATACAGCTAAGCACAAGAGAAACCCATTCAAGTACACCCTACAGCCTGGGAGTTAGGGCACTTTCTTAAGAGATCAGTGTTCAAAACCTTGCTTCAGATCTACTACAGGAGGGATCTGAACTTGGCTCCACATCCCTGGTGGATACTTTGAGTCCTGGGCATGGAAATAATATTTTACCTTACTTGTTGAAGTCTAGTTCTGTAGGGGTGATTAATGCATCCCCATTGAGGGAATGTGAATTCTGCAGCATAGTTTATGAATCCTGCTGAGGACTAAGCATTCAATGTTTCGGCAGCATGAGGACTTGGGTGGTTTTGTGCATGCTCAATAGCAGAAATGTAGGTGATAAGGGGCTCCTATACGTGTGTGGGGAGCCTGCTCCAATGTGCTGGAAATCGAGCGCATCAGAGTAGACTCAATTAGTCTGCTGGAGCATGGAAATTGATGTGCTCCGGCAGCCCTCTGCATCATGTATATCAGTGTCCCCATGCATCTCTGTGCTGAAAAAATGGTGGCGGGGCAATTTGAAATAAAACACGTTTGATAAGCTTTAATGCAAAGCACCCTGCTGCCTTTTTTTCAGTGCGGGGACGCACGGGCGCTTTTAATTAGTGCAGCTCACTAATTAAAGCACCTGGTGCCTTGTCCCAGAACACATGTAAAAATGATCAAGGAGGTTTTATGAGAGAAACAGGCACACCGGGATTTTAAGTGTCTCCACAATCAGGTGGCAGCTGTACTGGGCTTTTGAGGCTCTGAAATTATAGGAAGATGCTCAAGTTCCTTTGTGGATCTAACTCTCAGTACCTGTAAGTATTGATCTCACTGACCATAAAAACCTCCATTTATACAAACGTAAGGGGGGGGAAGTTGGGGAAAGTTCATTCATTAAAATAATGAAGGAACACTTGGTAATCATTACCAAATGTATATGCACACCCCCCTCACACACATACCATCTTTATACGTATACAATCTATATATACACTCATACATTCATCATCGTAATAAGCAACATGTTTCCCTGCCTTCTAACACTTGTCACTTTCACTTGTTGATATATCTTCAAATGATTATTCAAATGTTAACTTCCCAATCCCTCTGGAAAAGTAGATTGTGAAATAGGTAGAGGCTTGTGTTAGCAGGTTAGTGGCTAGTTAGATAATCACCGGGCATATCTACAAATGCAAATAATCCAGGAGCAGTTTATTCATAGATTCATAGATGCTAGGGTTGGAAGGGACCTCGAAAGATTGAGTCCAGTAGCCCTACCCCAGGGGCAGGAAGTCAGCAGGGATCATAGGATCCCAGCAAGATAAATATCCGAATGTCTCTTCAAGGTGTTCAAAGTAGGTGCTTGACCCACCTCCAGCAGCAGTCTATTCCAGACCTTGGGGGCTCAGACAGTAAAGAAGTTCTTCCTTATGTCCAGCCTGAAACGACCATGGAGCAGTTTGTGACCATTGGACCTTGTCATCCGTTGGGGCGCTCTGGTGAACAAACGTACCCCTGGATACTGGTGGTCAGCCTGATAAACTTATAGGTGGCCATCAGATCACCCCTGAGCCTGCGCTTTTCCAGGCTAAAGAGCCCCATGGCTCTCAGCCTGTCATCATAAGGTCTGTTTTCCTGACCTCTGATCATGCGCGTGGCTCTTCTCTGGACTCTCTCAAGCTTCTCCACATCCTTTTTGAATTGTGGAGCCCAAAACTGGACACAGTACTCCAGCTGCGGCCTCACCAAGGCCAAGTACAAGGGGAGAATGATGTCCTG
>NW_017729022.1:109863102-109863374 GCF_001723915.1 Gavialis gangeticus
TCATCAGGTCTGACCCCCTGCTGTGGCAGGAAAGAGTACTGGGGTCAGATGATCCTGGCCAGGTGTTTATCCAGCCTCCTTTTACAGACCCCCAGGGTAGGAGCCAGTACCACTTCTTTTGGAAGTTGATTCCAGATCCTAGCCACCCTCACTGTGAAGTAGTGCTTCCTGATATTTAGCCTGTATCTACCCTTTGCCAGGTTGTGACCGTTATTTCTTGTCACTCTTGGTAGTGCTCGGGGGAACAGGGACTCCCCCAGTGCCTGCTGGTC
>NW_017729022.1:109864023-109866224 GCF_001723915.1 Gavialis gangeticus
CTAGTCTGTTAAGGATGGCCTCTTTGATAATCTTTTCCAAGACCCTCCCCAGGATAGAGGTCAGGCTGATGGGCCTGTAGCTTGCCAGATCTACTCTCCTCCCTTTCTTGAAGATAGGCACCACATTGGCCTTCTGCCAGTCTTTGGGTACTTCACCAGAGCACCAGGAGTTCTCAAAGATCCATGCCAGGGGCTGAGCTATGATGCTAGCCAGCTCCTTGAGTACTCTGGGGTGTAAACTGCCAGGCCCGGCTGACTTGAAGGTATCCAGCCTCTCAAGGTGTTCCTTCACGAGGTCAGCATTGATGCAGGTTAAGGGATCTCCCTCATCTGGGCCTCCCTGTCCCGTAGTGGGCAGGGGGGTCCCATGGGACTGTTGAAAAACTGATGCAAAGTACCCATTTAGCAAGTTGGCTTTTTCCTGGGCATCAGTTGCCAGTTGTCCCATCTGGTTTAGTAAACTGCTCGAGAGTAAACTCTCCTGGACATGTGTCTACATGTGCAGGGACATGGGAGAAGATTTGCTGCTCTTAGTAGAAGACTGTTCCTGCTCCCTGCGGCTCTGTAATGGGCCCCTGCAGCAGCCAGGGAGAGGTCTAGGCTTCCCCTGGGTGCTAGCTCAGGGACCAGGAGACAGCTGCCTCCTGGCGGGGACTAGGACATTGCTCCCTGCCCCGGGAGCTGCCTGCTGCTGGGGCAGGCTTGGCCATTGGAGCCCAGGTGGAGATAATGTCCCCCTCCCCTGGCAGCAGGGAGCTCCCAGCCCCCATTCTGCAATTGTGGGGGTGGGCTGGGAGATCCTTATCTCAGAGGGCCAGCTCTGTGGTCATGGAACTCGTGCTGGGAGATCTTTTTCTCCCAGTGCCATCTCCATGGTTGCAGGGCTGGTGCTGTAAGTTCCTTTCCCAGGGGATTATCCCTACCTGGGCTCCAGTAGCAGAGCCTGCCCTGGCAGTGGGTAGCTCTCAGGAGCAGGGAGCAATCTCCCACCCCCTGGTGACTGGGAACAAATTTGCTCCTGGTCAGGTGTCTACACATGTACTACTGTGCAGTAAGTAATCTCAAGTAAATTTGCTACTTGCATTTGATTAGAGCCAATTACTGTGCAGTAAGCTTCTGCACGTGTAGACGTTAATGCTTACTGCATAGCAATTAGCTTTACTGCACAGCAAAGCGTTTGGTGTCGATGCGTCCACTGAGAAATATCTCAGGTACCCGGCTGGTGGGTCACTCATATGCTATGGGGGTTAAACCAGTCACCAGATTTGGGGGCAGGAAACAGTTTTTCCCCAGGTCAGATTGGAATGAACCATTGGAGGTTTTCATCTTCCTTCTTATTGTGGGGCATGGTCCATTTTCTAGGATCCTCTGGATATGTGTTACTTAATTATTTTTCTGTCACTGCAGGGCCCCAGGGGTTTGGTCTCCTGCACTCCTGCTTTGGTAACATTGTAAGTGTTTTTATTCCTTTGGTACTAACAATTCTGAATTGTTTTTGAGAGGCCTTGTGGTTGAGATGTGAAGAAGGTGGTGGAGTGGATGTTCTTGTCGACATTTTAGGACAAATATTTACTACGTGGTTGCCTACTGTTACAGAGGACTGCACTTGGTGACTTAGGAGGTTCCTTCCAGTTCTATGTTCCTCCATGGCTAAATATAATTATCCTCATTTTACAAGTCATGATATTACAGTAGAAGTGGTAAGTGGTTTTCCCCACATCAGCAATGACCTTAGTGTTAGCCAAGGGTTTATATCTCAGAAATTCCTGGCACGCACAGGTCAGACACAAATCTATGACCCCATGCATTTTTATTCTTATGAATGTTTAGCTCAGTGCACAAGAGGGAGGGAGTTTGTAACAACCAGAGAGCACCAAAAGGCTAAGAAAATAGAGGGTCCCCTTGCAAGCACCTTTAATATCAGAGAAAAGAGGCTTTGAATGGAGGAGGGAGAGTTAAATATTATAGGACACAGCCGCAAATTTTCTAATCATGTAGCAGTAGATTTTATGCATAATTGGCCTTTTCCCTTCAAGACCTTTAAAGTGCCTACCATTCTACCCCCAAGCATTCACATTCTAGAATGCATATTAAATCTATGGCTTAAATTTCCCACATTTAAAACCATCCTTAGAATACTGCAGGGGAAGGCAGGGCTGGTTTGGCATTTTGCAGTTAAATGTAGATCTTCAATGGCAGAG
>NW_017729022.1:109871224-109879230 GCF_001723915.1 Gavialis gangeticus
AAGACCTTTAAAGTGCCTACCATTCTACCCCCAAGCATTCACATTCTAGAATGCATATTAAATCTATGGCTTAAATTTCCCACATTTAAAACCATCCTTAGAATACTGCAGGGGAAGGCAGGGCTGGTTTGGCATTTTGCAGTTAAATGTAGATCTTCAATGGCAGAGTTAAAATTTAGTGCTTTCCTATGAAATTGTTCTCTTGTGGGGAGCAGAGGAGGACTGATCCCTTGTAGAACAAGCCACACCAAATGTGATGCCAACCATATCGCTCCCTTGCGTGCAAGTCACAGGCTCCTTCCACCACTTGCATTGAACCCAGGTGAAATGCCCTTCCTGGGAATCTTCAAAAGTTGTGGGTGGTATGATATGCAACCCTGGCTCCACTGCTGCCCAAGGCGAGATTCTTTTACTCACCCACCATCCATCTGAACTTTAATTCTTATTCCCACCCAGATCCTAAAGGGGTGGGGAGAGTTGAGCTCTGGATTGCTACAACATAGTGATCTTGGGGCATGACATGTTATGTCATGGATCTCAATTTCTGACCATTTTCACTTTGAGGTTCTCATGCATTAGCATAAGATTACAATGTCTGGTTTGCAAAGACTGCAAGTGAGGGTGTTTTAGGTTTTGACTGTAATCAAGGAATCAGGACAACATGTCCCCTGGCTTTAGATGTTGTGAAAACTTGTGAAGGATTTTTTTTTTTTAACAAAACCTAAAATTTGGACCAGATTTAACCTATGAACGTCAAATCACAAGTGATAAAAATAATATATATAATACATAGAGTTTATTTGTATTCCAGTCTACGTGCTGTGATTTCTCACCAAAATAACAGTTCCATTTGCGTCAGAACTTTGTTTTGCAAGAGTCTGGTCTGTTTGGAAACTTGGAATTCTTTTTCTTCCTTTTGGGATTTTTATGGAAGCTCAACTTAGCAATTTACTTTCTTGCACAATTGCATGTCATCACATGCATTTTCTTAGGCATGTGTATCTGTAAGTGCCAAACATTATGAGTCATATTGTATTAATTTCAAATCATAATACAATTATAGAGGCAAAACTTATGGAGCTATCACAACATTCTCAAAGTTCCACTTTTGTTCCACAACATTCTCATTCACTAGCTAAGCATCCTCTAGGTTTGGCTAGACTCTCATCATTTTGATACCTCTCACTTTTACCCTGCAAAACTAAAGCCTACTCTAGATACAACAGTCGGTCACAAACAAGGGGTCCTAAGTAAAGTGACCCTATGAGTGAGTTTGTGAACTCCATAAAAGTTCAGAAAGAAAATCTGGGCTTTCACTGAAAGATTAGGAATCATTAACATGCAGAGACTGTACTGTATGACTGTTTCTGGACTGTTGGGGCTCTTTGTTGGCTGGACTTGGACCTGGCAGTGGTGGGAGCTGCAGGGGTGAACACAGCTGGGGGTCCATACATACCCTGGATTTTGGTGGTGAACCCCAGCCCTAAATTCTCAGCCCCTCCAGGAACCCTGTGGGCCAAATGACATAGCTCTGTGGGCTGTATGTTTGACAGCTCTGCTGTAAGGAATATGATTATTTTCCTGGCATAGTTATACAATCAGCAGTTGTACAGCCACCACTACAGTTCCAGTTATATCCATGCTTTGTTCTGTGAGAGCTTATTCCTGTGCTCATTCCAGAAAAACTACATTGGCATAAATCATTTTTGCACTGGTATAACTACATTCACACTGGAGAGGTTGCATCATTTTAATTATACTAGTACAGTTATAGTGGTACAACTGTTGTGTGTAGACACACTTTAATTGGCAAGCCTGCTTACATGACACATTGCTTTTGCTTTGGTATGATTTAACTCCATGTTATCTGAGAGGGAATATAGGATGTAGCTGCCTGCAGCCCCTTCCAGTCCTATTTTGCCATGTTGCCATGTTGCAAAACAATCTCAGTAACATGGTTCCATGGTCTTAAGGTGCCTGTGGGGATGTTGCTCTGATGCACTGTAATTACTGCATGGTGGAGCAGACTCAATCGAGACTGCTGGAGTGTGCTAATTAGCATGCTCCAGCAGTCTCCACATCTTGTGTATTCAGTGTCCCCACACTTCAAAATCTCAGCAGAGGCACTTTAACTAAAGCTTGTTGAATTAGCGTTAGTTAAACCACCCCTACCACTATTTTGAAGCGCGGGATGCTGAATACGAGAGATGCTGCAGGTGCTTTAATTAGGGCAGCTCTTCTTGGAGTTGCTGTAATTAAAGCACCCCTCCCCACCTTCTGGAGGGCCAGGACTAAAGGGTAACAGACTCATTTCACAATGTATTAGATCTGTAATGTAGGAGAGATATACATATTTAAGGTTAGCAGGTTGTTGCTAGAAAATTTTTTCCCTCAGTTTCCTGGGTAGATTTTAACTGAAGCTTCCTATTTTACTGCACACCTGTGAAGAGGTGTATTTACTTTCTGGAATTCCCTCTGTTTAGCATTCTGCAGGCAAGCTTAAAAAGGAAAATGATTGCTTTTTCTAATGGATTCTACTGCTGTGGGATTTGTTTTCTGCAGAAGTGGTTCCCTGAGGCCCTTTTTTCTGAGGAGCAAGACTTCCTATTTGACAAGCAAATTAGCCCTCTCCAGGGTGAGGCCTCAGGAGGGCCTGGTCAGTAGGATATCAGTCTGCCTTCTGAACTATGAACAGGCTTACTGATGGAGCCATAAAAATGTGGCAGAAAACAGCGTGGTCAGAACTCTAGGGTCCATGGGGCACAAAAGGAGGACCCAAAGGAAACAGGACATGCGTTAAAGCAGCCCTCCAGCATCTTGTAAGTATATTATCACAGTACAGTTCAGTGCCATGCACTTCTGTAGACAGGCTTTTGTATAGGTGGGGCAAAATCTCATGGTGAACCCTCCTGTGCAAAGGGCTGATGTCGCCCCGATTAAAAGCTGGAATAATGCCTTTTTAAGTAAATGTAAGAGTGATTTTGTAGCCATGAAGTTTCAGGAATTATGTGAGAGGAAAGGATCTCTTACAGTGATACATTTTATTGGACTGACTGAGATAGAATTAGAAAAGCTTTCAAATGCAAGATATTCTTCATCAGGTCCATTCTTCATTAGTGATGAAGAATGCTTTGCATTCAAAAGCTTGCCTAATTCTATACCAACTATGCAGTTGATCCAATAAAAAGATATCACCCTAAGAACTCCTTGCCTCTTTTAAAGTAAGGTCATTATTTTGTATTACACAGTAATATTGGAGGTCAAGATCTGGCTCAGTGGAGTTGCAATGCACCTGCCACACATGGGGTGAACCAAAAACAAATAGCAGTATGCCCACTCCACTCTTCTTTGCAAGGTGAATGTGTGATGAGAGGTGCCATGGGAGAAGCATGATTTCAGAAGAGAGTCAACATTGGAGACAGTAGGTTGGTGTCCTAATAAGACACGGTGTGCTAGGGACAGAGGGCTAGAAAATGTTCTGCTACTAGTGTAACTAGATGGGGTGAGCAGGGCACTGGCTATTGTGGGTATATCAAAATATCCCTTGGGATTAGGAGTTTTTGCTGTGGCAGGGGCGGCCCTGCACTGCCTGGCTATAGGAGCCGGGCAGATATGGTCCTACACACAACAGTATATCTAGAGGCAGGGCATGGGGAGAACCACATGGTGCTTCTTTCTACCCCAGGAAATCTTTGCCACAGCGAAACAGCTCTGCATCCAACAGCATGTATGGTGATGTGGGGAGTGAACAGGGTACCAGGAGTGGCTGGAAGGCAGCTGCCTTCAATGTGTAGAGAGCCAGGGCAAGGTATATCTTCACTCCTCCTCCCTTACCCTCAACATACCTGCCTGCCCCTCCCCACTCTCAGTCTCCATTGATTGACAAACCCTTCCTTCATCCTCCCTCAGGTGGTGAAGAAGCTCACTATGCCTCTGCCAAATGCTGAACACATGTGGACTTTATTTCTCAGAAAAGAAACCTTGAGACCTTGCAATTTGCTGCTAACAATCCACCAGAATTTAATTTCTCCTCCTCAAACACAGGTACCAGCTCCTTCCAGTTAAGGAGTCTAGTTAATGTCTTCCAAGAGGCCTCTCCTGCACCAGGAAGTAGTGTAATAAGGACTCCCACTAGCAGGCTTTCCAAATATTACAATATGGGCCTATATCCCAGCTTCACTGAGAGAGAGTTTCAAGCTTATGATGTGCTATATGGCTCTCTGCTCCTAATGCCATTTCTGCATTTTATCTGATGACTTTTTCGTAGAAAATGCACAAATAGCATTGGGAGTCAAGCCTCCTTCCCAAGGCAGCATCTTCCCCACTGAACTACAGAATCAGGCTTGCCCTTCTTCTGGCTTCAAGAATCTTTTCCCCTCAGTTGTTCAGTAGGTCAACTTCACCAAGCTAGGGTGATGTCTGGTGGTTAAGGCAGTGGTGTGGGGTCAGGGAAATATGGGCTCAAATCCTCTCCAGGACAGGTAGGCCTGGAACCCTGGGTTCCTGCATCCTGGGCAAATGCCTTGTCTCCTAGTTGGTGAGCTAAAGGTGGATAACATGACCATGTTGTGGAGTGTGGGGAAACAATGACTAGTGACAGGTTTTTTTTTTTGTTTTTTGGGGTTTTGTTTTTGTGTGGGGGGGGACTTTAATGAATTTATGCATCTCTGCAGCAAAATTGAATTGCAAGGGAGTTAGATGTCTAGGTAGCCTTATTGGATGGCTTTTGAGCTGGTGTAGTAGGACAGGTTTAGATGAGTAGTGTGGAACTGGAGGAATGTAAGGAATTCAGATGTCTTACTGGATTTCAGGTTGCTGAATGGAGGAAAGAAGCTTCATGTCTAGTGACTCAGATGCCTGAAAACTGTGTGAGTGCTTAGACATTTTAGGAGTGGGATAAGATCTGGGTCTTAGCAAATATTCTTAGCAACTTGGCAGCTTTTATTTTTTTTCTGGATAGTAATTAAGATACTGGATAGTGCTGTTTAGCTCTCAGTTGGTTGTTTATACCATTTTTAAACCCTTGAAGATAGGGGTAGATAGTGGAAATACTGCCAACCTCCTGAGATTTTTGACTCTCAAAGAGACTGGACATAATAGAGGAACAAGCCATCCCAAAAAGTAGAGCAGTGCATTTCACCATGTGAATCTAAAGTGGGATGTACTGTAATTCATCTGTAATAGAGTGGAGTAGGCTATAAGAAAGGAGGAGCTCTCATGAGGCACACAAACTGCTCTGGAACATCTGGCACTTTTTTGGGAACAGTGCCTTTGGAAGTGGAACATCTATTGATGGAAATAGGTCTGCTCTTCACTCTGTTCCCCAAGCTGCCTGGAGCTTCTGGTACCACTATCTGTACCTGTCTTTGGTGAAGAGCTCCAGTTTTCCAGTGTGGATCCCACCTCAGTGTGCTGCCCCCCTTTCCAAGGCCTGCATGGAAAATTCACCTGCCAAATCCATATACCATACCTGCATCTGCCATATCCACTTCTTCAGTTCTGTGTGCAGCTTGCGTAGTCTCCTTGCAAAGACACATCCCCTCTTTCTCATGGGCCACATCCACTGCCAACTCACCCACTTTTGCTTCTTGTTTCCACTTTGACCTCCTGTCACCAAAATGAGAGCTGAATGAATAGAAACACTGGGTACAAGTTAGTGCTGTGAGCTAGATCCATGTCTTGATACTGGTTGAATAGGCTGAATGTACAGTGCAGGCAGGAATTAAGTGCTTCCTGGACTGATTTTTTGAGTTGCCTGTTTGCAGGATTTCTACTCACTATCCCCAGAAAGGACAGATACATTCTCCTGCATACCTGGTGAGAGTAGTTAGAAAGTGCACTGTGGTTCTACAAGCTCCTGAAAGTCTTAGCATCATAATACCTAGTGTTGGCATTGTATTATTGAGTCTTGGCATTAGACCAGATCCAGCCTGGAAAGAGGTCTGATTCAGACCACACAGGTCTGATCTGGCACTAGGGATCAATGGCACAGAGCTATACTATGCTGCCCATCCTCTCTGGAGCACTCCCCTCTGCTATAGAGCCTGCCATTCTGCTGTGTATGTGCTTACCCTCACTGTAGAGGGGATGGGGATTAGTGATGGGTAAGTGCAGGCATCTGGCTGCACTAGGGCTGTACTTGAGGCCTGTGGTGAGGGCTGGGTTGCAAAGGGTGGTCTGTACCGGCACAAGGTTGCCAGCCTGTACATTAGACTATTAGTAGAGAGCCAGAGGTGGTGTCAGGCATTCCAGCAATCCCTTCCCAGCACTTAACTGTTACTTTGCACGACAGCCACTCTCCCTCATGACATTTTAAGGATGAGTTACTCAAGAGGTAGTGTGGACACAAATGGGGTAGCAAAGACTACTTCTGAATGTAAGTTAAAGTAAACAGTTTAAGTGGAACAAACTATCAATACCCCATGACTACTTCTATGTTCCTAAGAACGTTGGTGGCATTTTAATCAATAGATTCATAGATTCATTCATAGATTCATAGATTCATAGATTAAGGGTCGGAAGGGCCCTAGTAGATCTTCTAGCCCGCCCCCCCGCCAGTTTTTCCCTCAGTTTCCTGGGTAGATTTTAACTGAAGCTTCCTATTTTACTGCACACCTGTGAAGAGGTGTATTTACTTTCTGGAATTCCCTCTGTTTAGCATTCTGCAGGCAAGCTTAAAATAGGTCTAAAACATACTGGAACTTTTGGACTAGGTCTATTTTTTTCTTTTAATTGACCTGTATTTTAAGTTGGTGCTTTTTTCAGTTTATTTTGTATTTTACTAATGTTGTCTGGTGTCTCCTGAGCAGTTTGGTATGAGATGGAGGGGTCACCCAGTTAGCAAGTGGAATTTTTTCTTAAATTGCAGAGCTGTGAGAAATGCTTTTTTCCTTTGTGATTTTTTTTGCATGAGAAAGGCACAGAATTTCCTGAAAATAACCAGAATGAAGGTCTGTATTACCCTTCTACTATCAGAGCGTCTCTGTAATAAGTACTGGGTCATCTAGGCTTCATAAACCCCAGCCTGAAGAAAATAAACAAGGGACTTTCAAAAGTCCTTCCTAGTGTCCTGGCTGCTAAGTGAGTTGTAAAAGGCCCACTGACTTTACTGGGAGCAAAATTAGGTTAATTCTATGGTTATTTAAAATCCTGCCTTAAATCTTAAACCCTCTCCTAGAAGTTTTATTAACACCCAGGTTTTTTGTGCTGGTTTCAGTGAACAAGCTGCATCTGAGGCCATGTATGCAAGAGTAAAATGACAAGGTTTATCAGCCCTTACCTAGTCATTAGCAGGTAACAGCAAGAAACTTTTCTGAGTGTATTATTTTACACACTGAGGTGCATTCTGCATGTTTTATGTTTCCTCTGAAGCATTTGGCTTTGGTCGCTGTCGGAGACAGGACACTGGATGAGATGAAACACTGGTCTGTTCCTGTATTTCAATTCCTATGTGCCTGTTGTCTTGGTGGGCTAGTGTCCTGTGATATTCTTCCAGCTGGGACTATGCCCAGGACAGAGTTTTAGCACCATCAGCCCTTCAAGCTGCTTGCAGTCTCAATGTAGCATTACCAAAAATAAAACTGTTTGAATGACTCAAGTGTTTGGAAATGAGCTCTCACTTTCTATGAAGAATAGGGAGAAATCAGGGGGTTGGAATTTCCAGAGCTTTGACAGTAACACAGTTGACCTCCCACTTCCAAGAAACACAAAGTGAAAGCTTGATCCATACCCAGCGTATTTACAGTAATCATCCAAATGAACTTGAATGACAACAAAACCCCAGTTTAGTTTCCCTTGGTACAAATGCAGCTGTTCCAGTTTCTTTTCCTGTTTTTCAATGTATTTGTTGAAAGAAACAGAGAGAGGCAGGAACCAAACACAGTATTAATCATATTGGGACCTGTACCAAGAGTACTTTCATTTCAATTGTGTTGTTTCATTTTCCCTATTTAGCACCTACCCTCCACTCTTCTCTCACTCAGATATATGAGGAGTTACAGGTCATT
>NW_017729022.1:109884230-109893034 GCF_001723915.1 Gavialis gangeticus
CCCTCCACTCTTCTCTCACTCAGATATATGAGGAGTTACAGGTCATTGACTGGAACTATCATTCATGGCATAGATTCCCTAGAGTCTCCAGCCGGAGAGTTTACTCCTCAGTTCAATTAGTCTCCAGCTGGAACACTTAGCCAGTTGGCTGGATGTCTCTTAATAAAGAGGTTATGTATTTTAAAGCATGCTGGCTTCCAGCATAGACTGAAACCAGCACATTCTTTCAGAAGAGCCAGCACATCTTTTTATCTTGCTTACACCTGACACATTTGAGGAAGTTTTGGTGGAAAAAAATTGAATCTTGGGGCTATGGATACTGATTATTATTTATTTGTAATGCAATACCTTAGTCCTGGGCCAGGTTTCCACCGTGCTTGGTGCTATACAAACAAAGAATAAAAAGTCCCTGTCCCCAAACTGCTGTGTTGTAGTGGTGTGACAAGGAGGTGCCCATCTGGGGATCAGTGTTTCCTGAATATTTACCATAGGCTAAACAAATAAAAATTGATGTAGATGTATTAATAATGTTATACTGTTATAATGTATACAACAGTACCTTCTGTTCAGGATAAGTAAGGGAACAATTCATGGCGCTTAGTTTAGTGACAGTTGAAACAATGGAAAATCTGTTGATCATGGACTAAAACATCTGTGGTGCTAGGCTGTGGCTGGGTCATGCACTCCAAGCAGTTTCCTAGGAGTCTACTAACAAATTTAAGGGCAAGGGCTCTTGCATAATTTCTCTTCCTAATGGAAACAACTTGCAGAACCCCAAATTTTGGCTCACTGTTCAGGTCAAAAGGAACAACACTAATGAAGATGGCAGTATTTTTAGGCAGTGGAAATAACTTACTGATTGATTGTTTCTTCACATGATCAGTTACCTTTCTGATCAATAAGGATAAATATGAGTTTGGCTAAGATGACTAAATCAGGGAAACTGATAACACCCTACAAATATTTCAAGGGTATAAGCAGCAGTTGGAAGGAGGATTATTTTAAGTGGTGCCCAGCTGAGTAACTAGGTATGAAGGGAAAGTTTTAGCTTGAATTTCAGCATCCTGTCAGGGAGATTTGTTAGATTGTTGACTTGTCGCCTTTAGGAAAGATGAAAACATGGTATTTAAAATGAGATGGGGCAAAGAACTAGAAGATATGCAATTGGAAACATCCTGCATAGCCTTCCAGGCATGGATTGGTGTGATTCCTTTTTCCCATTTCTCTCCTCCAGGATTCTTCTCCCACAATTTATTTCTCTCCTCCAATCCTTGTAAATTTAAGGGAATTGTGTGACTGGAACAGATGTGTGGTTTGTCCATATTCTCTGACCTCCTTGCTCCTCATTAGCCCTCTCTTTCTCTGGTACATATCTCCTCATCTCTCTGGATTTCCTTTTTCCCTCAATTCCATTGACCTTTCCTTATCTCCTGCTGTTTAGAGTCGCTGTTTTGTGGGCTCTTATATCATAGCAGTATTAACAATACTGTTTTTTCCTCCATACATCTCAAAGCTCTTCATAAAGGATGGCAAGCGTCACTACTTCCATGTTTACAGCTGGGGAAACTGAAGCAGAGTGGGGAAGTGATTTGCCTGTGGTCACCCATGCAGAGGAGTGACAGTGCCAGCAACAGCATGACTTGGTTTTCTTGAGTCCCAACCCAGTATCTTCTCCTCTGGACCACACTTCTATCACCCTGGTCCTCCATTTATCTGGAGGCTGTGGGCAGAGTGAGAAGTGCCTGATCTCTTGAGAGCTCCTCTGCAGTAGGCAGAGCAAGGAAATGTGGCTATCATGATGCAGGCCTGATTAAGGTGGTGATATAGGAGCTTAAGGAAATGAAGAGATGGGGTAATCCTCCAGGTCCTTCCTCATTCTCCCCATAATAAACATTTAGGCCAATGATGCCTAATAAATAAACAGGGCAGCCATAGTTCTATTTACCAAGTAAGGAAGTCTATATAAAACATTCCCCAGATTTGAAGTAATCATGTTTTTTGAGAGAATATAAAAAAATTGGCAAGCAGCATCTTCTCCTAAATCTGGGCAAGGTGCACACATTTATTTCCAGTAGCAGTACACAGAGTACTGACTGTAACTAGGTGAGAATACTAAACAGACCCATTTTGCCTGCTGGCCTCTAAAAACAGGGATAAATTCCTTCACAGACAAAAGACAGATGGTGTGGGCATGGCTAAAAACTTGGATTCCCTGACTCAGAAATGAATGCAAGCGTAAAGGCTCAGAGTAGGCAAGGTATTAATTCAATATTAACATTTCTGAGATTCTGTCATTCCCTGGTAATGTCTGTGTGGTCCAACACACATCGCATCCCTTCTGGGAGGAGGCCCAGTATTTCCACGATGGTCTCAATTTTTCTTCCGTTGGAGGAATTATACACTCTTTATCATGCAAAGCTGGGGAATTGCTATTATTGTGAAGGGATTCAGTGTGAATGGTGGATGGTTATTGACAGCTATTTTTCACAAGCATAGTGTGATTTAGGGCATGTCTATGCTGAAACTTTGGCGGTTTTGCATATCTGTGCTGAGTGATACACAGCAACTATTGCATGAGCGCTGCATCTACCTCACATTACTATCTAATGATTAAACTGGCATCCCTTTGGATCACTGTGCCCACAAAGCAGTGTGATATTTCAAAATAGGCTCTCAGCATTTTGGTCAGATATCCCATGATGCATTGCTCCATCACTGCACTGAATATATTGTGGGATTTTATGTGCTGCACCCTCTGGGATTTCTATCAGAAAGCAACACAATTTTGGTTGGGGAGAAGGGATCACATTAAATAACTGTCCTCCTTGTTTTTGTGAGGCAGTGCCATTTTCAGAGCACTGTTAAGCAGTATGAAGTGATAGACACTATGTGATCCTCACAGGGTGAACATAAACTGGCTGCTACCAGCATCTCTGAAGTGAGTGTCCAACCAGTCAACTTCCCTCACACGAGTTGGGGGAAAAGGCAGAATAGATGAGAACCTAGGAAAGAAGGCATTAGGGGTCAAGAGGGGTGGAGAATATGATGTGAAGTCTACAAGGTTTGCTGGACAAGGAGCCTAGGACTGTGGTGAGAAGCTTGAGAAACGACAGGAACTGGTTAATTGAGAAGAAAGGGACAAATGTAAGGAGACAGGTTAGGGAAGAGAAAGTGCTGGGATCAGGGGGATGGAGATTGGAAGCGATAAGACAGAAGGGATTGCACTTGGGAGGGTTTGGAAGAAGAGTTTGTGTCCACTGGAGCACAATCCTCCCCAAAGCCCGGAATGAAACCATGATTCCTGAGTCTCACCATTCTGCTGTCGGCAACTCCCTGCAAACCCCTCGGCAAAACTGCCCCTTCCTTTAGTGGTGGTCCACAGAGACGAACTATTAGATACCCACTTAGTTTGAGTGGCAGAGGCCTATGAGGTTCTAACCCTGCTGACAACCCATATCCCAATGATGTGGAATCACTGTGCTGACACATCATGAAATTCCTATTTTTTCCAGTTTGCTTTTTTAAAAATGCATTACTTTTTTCACTGGCCTTTTGCTGCCTTAAATGCAGGGCCTCTCAAATGTAGAACTGGGATAATGCCCCTTTATCTCACAGGCATCTTGTGAAACTTGTTATGATATGGGAAGTGTTCAGCTACTAAAATGATGAGTGTTGTGAGAAAGCTTGTTAAGAAATGAATAATTCTGATGTCATAGTTTCATAGTTTCATAGATTAAGGGTCGGAAGGGACCTAGTAGATCTTCTAGCCCGACCCCCCGCCAGGGCGGGAGAACAACAAAAACCCCAAAAACAAGAAACGGGACTCAAATGAGTCCAGCCAGGTAGGCATCCAGCCTCTTCTTAAAGACCCCCAGGGTAGGGGCCAGCACCACTTCCCTTGGAAGTTGGTTCCAGCTCCTAGCCGCCCTAACTGTGAAGTAGTTTTTGCGGATGTCCAATCTATACCTCCTCTCCATCAACTTGTGCCCATTACTCCTTGTTATGCCAGCGGGCGCCAGGGGAAACAGCGTCTCCCCCAAACCCTTCTGGTCCCCCCTAGTGAGTCTATAGACGGTCACCAGGTCCCCCCTCAGCCTTCTCTTGTGGAGGCTGAATAGGTTCAGGTCCCGCAGTCTCTCACTGTAGGGTCTGCCCTGTTGTCCCCGGATCATGCGGGTGGCCCTCCTCTGGACCCTGTCAGTGCAGGGTCTGAATGCTGTGCAGTAAGCCTGGTGTGTAGCTGTATCTTGAACAAAAAGAGAAACAAAATCTTTCCTGTGCACTAAATGAAGTGGGAATCCCAAGAAAATATGTTATGTAATCCTGTGATTGAAGACCATATCGAAATGTACTTGCGCAAAAAGGACTCATTATGGCAGGGGTCCTCAACCTCTGGCTCATGGGTTAGATCCGGTGGTGGTACCACTCCTCTGCTAGTGAATTTCTGGATCCATGTGCCATATTGTATGGTCCTGTGGGCTGGATTGCATGTGCAGGGTGGCATGGGACTCGATCCCAGTGGTCATGGGTGGCACAGGACACGGGGGCCCAATGCCAGCATGTGGGGTGGGGGCAGGCACAGAACCCCAGGGGCCTTATCCTGGTATGTGGGGGCGGACTGAGGCCCTGGGACCTGATCCTAGCATAGAGGCCTGATCCAGCCCACAAATTGGCCCCGCACCCTTCATCTGGCCTGTGGGACTGGAAGATTGAGCACCACTGCATTATAGGCAAACCGCATTCTGATGCTTTCAATCCACCGAGTGGTTGTTTGCAAGCTAAGTTATGATCTTTTGATGTTGTTTTTTGTGTAGGTAGTATGTTATATGCATGTGTGTGTGTTCATATGACTGTTTGCAATTTCCTCTTTGGGCACAAAAATGTATTTTTGTAAAGGTATTTTTCTTTTTGTGTGCTGATGGTTGCAACAGTACCGCTTTCAGTCAATGGGATGGATATATGAAGAGAGAAACTGAACAAACTGCTTACAATTTGCCAGTTATTTTTCAGGCTTTCCCTGAAAATTCACTAGCTCTGTGCTTCTTATGAGCCTAAGTAAGCCAAATATCCCCGTGATCATTCTAGAAATAGTACTGTGATTTCTTGCCTCAGCCAGATTTATTTTTTTACTGGCTTAGGGGCTTGTTTGTCCTGCTGTGACATTTTGTAATGGGAAGGAAGTGTTGACTCCACAGCTCCCACAAATTCATGCCAGTAAAAGGGGGAAGGGAAGGTGAAAATAGATTTTTTCACAAGTTCTCCTTCTAAAGCTGGAGGCTTCTTTCCAGTCAAAACAAGGCAATGTCAGATTTATTTATCTCAGGGATCTTAACCATGTTGTGTTTCGATAGCCTGCAGTCAAGAGGCCTTACCCACTCATTGCTGTGCTTCACTCAGGGCAGAGTTGGCTGACATTCTGGGAACTTTTATGACTGTTGCTCCACTTCTGTCCTTTACAGCATCCAAACATTGGCTTACAAGCCACCTGCTCCTTCCCTGCCTATGAAAAAGCCTTTGTGTAGGCATTCTCAGTTACTGTCATGGTTTGCTTTGGTGCAATGTGATTGCTTCGTCACATGGTAGTTGTTTTCTTTAATTCTTCCTCTTGGTGTCCAGAAAGTTTTCATTAGTCATCTAGGAAAAAAAAATCTGCGTGCACTTTCTTATGGTGAATGTTCTGGGCTAGAAGTAGGCTGTGATTCATAAAAAGTTAGGGCTGGAAGGGACCCCCTGCTCAAAACAGGACCATCTCCAACTAGACCTCCCATTCTGTCCAGCCAAGGGGTTGGACCAATGTGCTTAAGGGCCCCAAGGCCTGTCGCGCTAAGGTCCCTGCCTTATTGGAGCTTTGCAACAGGTACAAACCTCTTGCAGCCCCAGCAGAGCCTGCCAAGCTGTCAGCTCCTGCAGGCAACACAGGCTCAACTGTAGCTACTGCCCCCGCTCTCCCTAAGACAAAATGCAAAGTGTTTGTTGTAGGAGACTCCATTCTGAGGGGGACTGAGGGGGGCAATCTGCCGCCCTGACCCCTTAGCCTGGGTAGTCTGCTGCTTCCTAGAAGCCTGAATCCGAGACACTGCAGAGAAGATCCCTGAGCTCCTCCCGCCCACTGGCCACTACCCTATGCTCCTTATCCATGTGGGCACAAATGACACGGCTCAGAGCACTCCCAGCCGGGTCATGAAGCGCTACAGGGATTTGGGAGTGGGGCTTAAGGAGTTGGGGGTGCAGGTGGTGTTTTCATCGATCCTCCCAGTTTCGGGTTACAGTCTGAGTGGGGAGAGGAGGATCAAAATAGTGACCCAAAGACTGCAATGCTGGTGTTATCAGGAAGGCTTCGGCTTCTATGACCGCAGTCCGCTCTTTGGCGAGAGAGGCAGTGAGCTGCTGAGAAGGGATGGCCTCCACCTCTCTCCGCTGGGGAGGAGGCTCTTCTCAGACTGACTGACTGACCTGCTCCACTGGGCTTTAAACTAAGCCTGCCGGGGGATGGGGGGATCACTGCCACTGCTGGCCCACTGAGCAACACTTGCAAAGCCGGCAGGCCAAGGCACTTAAGGGAGCCTACCCCTGCCCTAGCCCTGAAGCGAGCTGTAGGCAAGGCAAGGCGCCCAAAGGGACACTTGCATGCCTGTACACAAATGCCAGGAGCTTGGGGAATAAATAGGAGGAACTTGTCCTCCTGCTTAACACTAATAATTATGATGTCAAGGGATAACGGAGACCTGGTGGGACTCCACTCATGATTGGGCCACAGCTATAGACAGCTATACCCTGCACAGGAGAGATCAAGTGGACAAAAGTTGTGGGGGTGTAGCTCTTTATGTCAAGGAAAGCTACACGTCCCTGCAAGCTGACATTGGCGCCCAAGGTGGACGACTGGAGACCCTCTGGGTTAAAATCTGTGGGGAACATCGCACAAGGGACACAATGGTGGGAGTCTACTACAGACCTCCCACCCAGGATCAAGAGCTTGACCAGGAGTTTGCCAGGGAATTGGCTAAAGCTGCACGCTTCTGGTGCATGGTTGTCGTGGGAGATTTCAACTACCCAGACATCTCGTGGGAAGAGTGCTCGGCCAAATCCGAACAGTCGCAAAGCTTTCTCTCATGCGTGGATGAGCTCTATCTGATGCAAGACGTCTATGGGCTGATGAGAGGTAAAGTACTGCTTGACTTGGTTCTTGCAATGGGGGACGACCTAATCAGTGACCTAACAATCGAAGGGAAGCTGGGTGACAGTGACCATGAGCTAATCACCTTCACCATCTGCCATAAAGCTGACAAGTCTGTCAGTAATACAGAAGTCCTTGTCTTCAGGAAAGCTGACTTTGACAAGCTCAGGAGGCATGTCAGCAAGGCCTTAAAAGGCCACAGTCCAAAGGGGAGGGGAGTTCAGGACTAGTAGTTGCTCCTCAAAGGAGTGATCCTGGATGCACAAGCAAAGTCTATTCCATCTTGGAGGAAAGGCAGCAAAAGGGCACAGCAGCCCCCTTGGCTCTCCAGGGAACTAGTGGACCTCCTGGATCTAAAAAGACAGACCTACAAAGGATGGAGGACTGGATAAACCTCCAAGGAGGATTATTGCGCACTGGTCTGGACCTGCAGGGAGGGAACCAGGAAAGCAAAGGCTGTGATGGAACTCCGACTGGATACAAGTATCAAGGACAATAAAAAGTCCTTTTTTAGATATGTGGGGAGCCAGAGGAAAAGCAAGGGCAACATTGGACCCCTGTTAAACCACAAGGGACAACTGACGACCGACACCCAGGAAAACGCCAAACTACTGAATGGGTACTTTGCATTGGTCTTTCACTGGTCCCATGGGATGGCCCTGCCCATTACGGGACAGGGAGGCCCAGGTGAGGGAGATCCCTTACCCTCCATCAATGCTAATCTCGTGAAGTAACACCTTGACAGGTTGGATACCTTCAAGTCAGCCCGCCCTGACAGGTTACACCCCAGAGTACTCAAGGAGCTGGCAAGCATCATAGCTCAGCCCTTGGCACAGATCTTCGAGAACTCCTGGTGCTCTGGAGAAGTGCCTGAAGATTTGAAGAAGGTCAATGTGATTTGAAGAAGGCCAATTCAAGAAAGGGAGGAAAATGGATCTGGCAAACTACAGGCCCATCAGCCTGACCTCTATCTTGGGGAAGGTCTTAGAAAAGATTATCAAAGAGGCCACCCTTAACAGACTGGCTGATGGCAACATCCTGAGGGATAGCTAGCATGAGTTTGTAGCAGATAGATCGTGTCTGACCAATCTTATTTCCTTTTATGACCAGGTGGCCTATCACCTGGACAAGGGTGAGGAGACTGATGTCATATATCTTGATTTAAAAAAAGCCTTTGATTTGGTATCCCATAATCACCTCTTGGCTAAACTGGCCAACTGCGGCCTTGGGTCCACCATGATCTGCTGGCTGGGGAATTGGCTCTGTGGCTGGACCCAGAGTGTGGTGGTTGATGGGTGTCAATTGCCATAGTGCCCTGTGACCAGTGGGGTCCCTCAAGGCTCTGTCCTTGGACCTATCTTGTTCATCCTCTTCATTAATGATGTGGACATTGGAGTCAGAAGCAGACTGGCCAAGTTCACCGATGATACCAAACTTTGGGGTAAAGCATCCACACCTGAGGACAGGAGGGCAACCCAGGATGACCTTGACAGGCTCAGGAAATGGGTGGATAAGAACCTGATGGTGTTTAACACTGAAAAATGCAAGGTTCTCCACCTTGGGAAGAAAAACCTGCAGCATGCTTATGGGCTCTGCAGTGCTACACTGGTTAGCACTACAGATGAAAGGG
>NW_017729022.1:109898034-109903949 GCF_001723915.1 Gavialis gangeticus
GATCTGATGGCCACCTATAAGTTTATCAGGGGTGTTCACCAGGATCTGGGGGAACGTTTGTTCACCAGAGTGCCCCAAGGGATGACAAGATTGAATGGTCAGACTCCTCCATGACTGTTTCAGGCTGGACATAAGGAAGAACTTCTTTACTGTCCGAGCCCCCAAGGTCTAGAATAGCCTGCCATTGGAGGTGGTTCAAGCACTTACTTTGAACACCTTCAAGAGAAATTTGAATGTTTATCTTGCTGGGATCCTATGATCCCTGCTGACTTCCTGCCCCTGGGGTAGGGCTACTGGACTCCATGATCTTCTGAGGTCCCTTCCAGCCCTAATGTCTATGAAATCTAGATCATCCCAGCCAAACTGGGCCATTTCAGCTTTTGGCCTTGAAAAGTTGCTGACCACTGGTCTAGGGAGCCATATTTGGAACCCCAGCACTCCATGCTCCCAGCTGACTGCCTTAACCGCTTAGCTGCAGAGCCAGGCAGCTCTTAGCTCATTCCCATTCTGGCTCCAGGAATCCTGCATGTTTGCCTTGGCTACCCTGTGGCTCAGAAGATGTGAGGGAGGATGCCCTCACTCAGACTATTCCATACTTTTGGACGGTTCCATAGCTGCATTTTCATAGCACTGAGCAACTGAGCCTGGAAGCCCTTATTTGTAAAAATAAAATAAAATAAAAAGGTCTCATTTGGGTTTTTTGTGGCAGCACGTAAGTGTTAGGAGCAACATTCAGACCCTGTATTAAATGAGGGAGCTGTGAGCACTCCACATCCCTGAACACTCAGGTCATTTACTTAGAAATCTGTAAGGAGGGTCCTTACTTTCTAATTTGAGTATCCCTGCCCCCTATCTTGAAAATGCTGGATTTAAAAGCACTTTATTTCTCATATAAGCCAGATCCAAGTACTTTGACAGTTCTGTGCTTTAGGATGCAAAATTGTGTCTGCTGTTTATACTCAGTCATAAAAATGTGGACACAGAACTGGAAGTCCTGATGAGTCTTTTTTGAAAACCCTGGCTCTTTAGTCCTCTTTGCTCCTTTCTCTTGCACAGGGCTTTGCATTGAAGTTTGCAGACTCAAGTCTAGTCTGTTTTGTATTTACATTCAAGACCCCCCTGACACTTTTCATAACAGTAATGCCTTGGCTTGGTATTTTTGGCTACAGTCTGTTCCTTCCAATATTGTTTTCAGTTGTTTGAGCAATTTTCAGGGCTGCCTCTTCCCCTTAACTGGTGGCATTTCAGGAGTGCTTTGTGGCAAAGCACTGGAAGTTAATTAGCTGGACACCCAGGGCAAAATCCAAATATATCCAACCACCAAGCTACAAAATAGTTGGGGTGAGGGCATCCTCCCCCACTTCTGAGCCACAGAGTAGGCAAGCAGGCAGGATTCCTGGAGCCTCAAGGGGAGGAAGCTAAGAGCAGCCTGGCTCTGCAGCTTAGAGGTTAAGGCAGTCAGCTGGGAGAATGGAGTCCTGGGGTTCAAAATATGGCTCCTTAGACCAGTGGTCCACAACTTTTCAAGGCCACAAACTGGAACAATCCAGACTGAGTTAGAGGCATGTGGGCACAAGGCCCTGTCCACTGCTGTTGCCACCGCTTTTCCCCACTACAGCCTGGGAGAAGGTCCCATGACCTCCACTTCTTCCTGCCACAGCCTGGGGAAGCCTCCTGCTGCTGCCGGTTACTCCTGTTGCAGCACAGAAGTCCCTGAAGCCCCATATCCACAGGCCATTTCCTGTGGCTGTGTGGGTCAAAACTGACCCATCAGCTGTCGGTTGCTGACCCCTGTCCTAGACTGTTTATGCATTTTACACAGGACCAAGAATATCATACCTACAGCTCACTGAGCTCCTGATGGGCCTGGAAATTCAGGGGCAGGATGAGTCAGGGGAATGAGGGGCTGCTTCAGGATTCAAGGCTACAAAGCCCCACTGGGGATGGCCTTCACTAGCAAGAGGGTGAATGATGACTATGCTAACACAGTGCTGCTTGCCTCACTGCCACTCAGGCTGCTGCTTGCCCTAGTGTCAACAGATCTGGAGCTGTCCCCAAGGAGCCCTGTGGTCTGGATCTGGCCAAGAGGCTGGAGTGAGTTTGACACCCCTGCACTAGACCCTCATTGTTTCAAGAGCAGAAATAAGCCTCAAAGCACCGCTATCATCATTACATCCTTGAGTGATAGTGACCGTGGCAGCTGTGTCCTTACTGAATTCAGTGCTGTTGGTGAGAGTCAAATGTGCCTTGAATACTCACCTGATTAAGCCTCTATATTGATTTATACAGAGTTTTGGTGCCAGTCTCTCATATCAGGAACATAGTGGTGCTCAAGTGGGCATCAGGTGCTTAGATATCAGGCTGGATTTTTCCTATACGTGCTCCAGAGTCCACGTTAAGGAGCCTATTGATCTTTATAGTCCCAAATGGCTGTCCTAGATGAATTTAGCCATCTCATGAGCTTTGTGGCTTTTGGAGTGGAGCTGGTTTGGAATTCAGGGGCCTACATTCTTCTGGCACATTCACATTCATGTGCCTGGTTGACCGGTCCTGGATCTAGTCCTCATTTTTCATTAAACTGCAATAGAATGTGTGTGCCTAACTCAGCTAGGCTCCTCTTATGATCCCAGCCATAGTGCTTACAGCAATTTGAGATCATTTTATATCAAAGGTGCTATTTCTGTCTGAGATATTATTACGTTGGTGTCCTTTGGGGCATGACCTTTCCACATGTATCCACTCACACCTGCCTTCCAGCTTCAGAATCCCAAGTCTTTCTTACCACGCTTACAGGCTGTTCCATTTCTCGCAAAGCTTTTGAGGAGCCCCTTGAGGATCAGCACAATGGCTTATGGGGGGCAGAAGTCTGGAATCAGGAAACAAAAACAGACATAAAACTCCCTTCCTTGGGTAACTGATAGAAACTCTCACTTGGGAGTCACTGCTTACAGGTTGCAATCAGTGGCCCAAACTAAATGGATGTTTTTAAAGCAAGCAAACAGACAAACGAAGCAACACATGTGCTTTGTAAATGAAATGATTCATTGCAGTTTTGTATCTTGTTTCCCCATTGTTAATTATAAATTGCAGTTCAATTCTCTTTTATAATCTTTCTTCCTGGCTGGCTAGGATCTCACATGACTTATTCTTGGCTTCACAAACTACTGTAGGTAATGCTGCCAAAGTTTCTGAATATACAGTAAGTGGCGGGAGATTCATCTCTCCTGGGGGACATATTGAAAACATTTACCTCAGGAAGAGAGGAAAAGAGAGTGTTTACCACCTTGAGGAGTGGGGCAGGTTGTCTGGGGGTAAAAAGAGAGTGCAAATGTGGCGCTCCCTTCTATAACCCATTGGAAAGCACCAAGCAATGGCAGTAAAGAAGCACTACTGGGAAATTCCTTGATATACAGTAGTGATTGTGCAGGGATTTCTGGAGTTAATGAAGGAAATGAATGGCGGATGAGCATGTCTCAGCAGAAGACCTGGCAGGTTGTTGTGATACAGTGACGCTGTGCAAGGGGGAGTCCCAGCTCTGTGTTTTCTGTTTAAATGGTTGCACTGCAAAATGAAAGCACCCCATCTTTACAGCACTGCATTTAAAGGGCTAGTCAAAGAATCTGTTTCTGCTGCTTGGAGGTGCGTGTATCTGAGCCATGATATTTTTGAAGATCATGGAGGACATTTTCAAACAAGTAGGCCATAAGTTAGGGCAGTGATTCTCAACCAGGGTGATGCAGCACTTTGGCATGCCTTATGAACCTTTCAGGGGTGCCACAGGGTGTGACAAAAGTTTGAGAACCACTGACTTATGGTCTTTAATCCATATTTAAAAACCCAAGCAAAAGTGACCTGGTTTTTCAAAGGGTCTGGGAAGCCCCTGAAGACAGATAGGTAGAGAAGTGTGGAGGACAGGAAGAGTGGAGACAGGAGGCATGTGAGCCTAGATCTGGGATAGAGGGAATACTACAGGCTTAGACTAGTAAGCCAAGTCTTTGAGTAGACTACTGGTAGACTTGGAGTAGTTGAAAAAGGAGCTATAACTGCCATCTGCCTGATGCCTGGCACAAACCAGTGCTGGCTATGCTCCATTTTTTTTTAGCAAGAAATTAATTCATAAGTCAAATAAGAAAGGCACTTATGTAAGATACTATGTGGGAGAAGTAAGGAGGAAAGAGTAGCGATGATTTCTTATAAAAAAAATGGAGAGGGAAGAAAATGAAAAGCTAGATTTTTAAAGATGGAGCCACAAAATAGTGCAGGCAAACTTGCACACCTCTAGCCTCTGCACATGAATAACTGCCATGCACAAATCAAATACTTAAGAATGCAGTCAGCTACGTACCTAATTGGCATGGCACAAATCTTATTATTTGCATACTTTCCTCTGGTACTTCTGTTTAGGATGGGATGGTAAATGCTTTAATTTAATTTAATTCTAATGCATTTCAGATTCAATAGCAAAAAAGGACATCAGTAAATATGCACTGCAGAAATAATGGCTACTAGAAGTAGCCAAGAGTGGTAAACAAGTACATACTTTACATTTCTTTTAAAGTAATTTGCAAAACTTTTCCACAGTTTATACCTTTTCAATGAAATACCAGCCTCTAAACAATTATTGTTTGTTTTGCTTTCCTTTGTATTTTGGCAATTTCTTCTTGTCTTCCATGTTTTTTAATGGCAAAGGGACAAAAAGAAAAAAAAAGAAAAGGAAGCAAAAAGGAAAAAAAAAGAGGAGAAATGGAAAAAGGGAAAGAAATATTTCTTTCTATTCCTATTTTTCCATCAGGACATTAAACATTTCAAAAACAAATGAACAAAAATTGTCATTTCAATTTTGGATTAGCAATTGAAGAGGAGGGGGCAGGATTGTTTGATAAGATCCTCCTTGGGAGTCTGTGAACATGAATGGAAATCAAATACATTCAGTCATCACGGGCCTGTGTGTTTGCTGTGACCTTTCTGAGACTCATAGGCCCTTTGACATTTGCAATTCAGTGGTGGATTTGCTAGAGCAGTGGTTCCTAACATTTTCTGGCTTGACTTTTTGACCTCTCCATAACTTTTGTGAATTGATTTGAAAAACTAATGTATATATTCTAGTGCTTACCTCCTTGCAGAAGAGCTGAACAGTGAGGGTGGAGGATCCTCAAGGCAGGGAGAAGCCTGAGCCTGTGCTTATCTGCTTATCTTGTCACACCTTGCTTATCTCCTTCCAACTTAGCACACTTTAAAGAATCTGGCAGCACTCCAGGATACCATGGCACCCTAGCTGAGGATCACTGTGCTAGAGAATGCACATCACTTGCAGATGCTCACTAGCAGAGAGAGGTCCTGATGCTCAGTGCCTCTTCTCTCAGCTGAGAAGACAGTTCTGTCAATAACGGGCACCCACAGGATTTCTAAACACATTTTTTGAAGCCAATTTCAGCTGCAGTGATATCTACCAGCTGAGGATCAGGCCTGTGGCCTATAGTTTCAAGGCTCATGCAATAGGTTCTGAATTGTTATTACGGCATTAGTAACATTCCAACTTCCTGGCCTGCTAATGCCCAGACACTGGGTATTTCTACACCACTTCCTCAACGCTCTCACAAGTGCCACTCTTGAGCACACTCTGCTCACCCAACCCAGAAATGAGGTGGTGAAGCCCCTCTGTGGGTACTGCCTGCCAGTACTCCCAGTGTTACTGGGGTGCAGGTTGTAGCTGTGTTGGTCTAAAGACATAGGCAGACAAGGTTCTTTGGCTAATCCGATATATTTCATTAGACCAATGTAAATAGTTGGAAAACAATTATTAAGCAAGCTTTCCGGTTCAAAAACCCTTGGTCAGGCTAAGGAAGTTTCAGCAATTGGTGTGTGCTCTTCCTGGATGGAATGAAAAGTAAAGAAGCCAGAGGCTGGGCTGGTAT
>NW_017729022.1:109903997-109917256 GCF_001723915.1 Gavialis gangeticus
TGTATAACATGGTCTGTATTTTATCATTCTGGATACTGATCTTCATGTCTAAAAAGGAGATGTTGGTGCTGGAGTATTCTAGAGAAAGTTGGATGGAGGAATGGTGATTGTTGAATTTCTGATGGAACTCAATCAGAGATTGTAGGTTTTCAGTCCAAATGGTGAAGATGTCATTGATATATCTTAAGTATAGCAGGGTTTGATGGTACAGTTCTTGAGGAAGTCTTCTTCCAGGTGGCTCATAAAAAGGTTGGCATACTGTGGGGCCATTTTGGTGCCCATAGCTGTTCCCATCGTCTGGAGAAAGTGTCGGTTATTAAAAGTGAAATTATTGTGTGTGAGGATGAAGCGTACAAGGTCAGTAATATCTTTGAGTCTGTATTCTGAGTTGTAATCTTGTTCCTGTAGATATGTAAGGCAGGCTTGGATGCCATCCGCACTACTCCCAATGGGTATTTATACACACACTTTTCCCCATGATGTGCTGGAGATCCACTGCTCCATACATGAGCTGACGCACACTGCGCTGTGCCGTGTGCAGTTGTATAAATAGCGAAATGCACATCAGCGCTAAGAAGATGGTGGTGGTGTGCCTTTGAACTAAAGTGCCTTCAAGGTGTTTTTGGTTCAAAAGTGTGCCACTGCCATTTTCTCAGCACTGATGCACATTTCGCTGCTTATACAACTGTAAGTGTTGTAGTGCTGGGCACTTTTCAAAGTGCGTGGTGCTGCGGCACTTCCGTGTGTAAAAATGCCGGATGGTTCCTTTAGAGGAGTTTTACTGCCTCATTTGAAGGCTTGTTTCAGGCTGAGTGGCAGCAGGGAAGGCAGGGCATGCCCAGTGTAGTCTTCTCTGATTCCCCTTCCGCATGTCAGGAGAGGCAAGGTGTTGTGGATACCTGCCAGGCCCCTTTACAACTAAGAGCTACTTTTTGTGAGATGGTCAGTATGCTCACTGGTAGCAAATACAGATTTCTCTCAATTACGAGCTTCCCCATCAGCCATGCTGAACATCTGCCTTCTTCCCACGCACCCTTTCCTCTGGCCCAGTCCCAGCCTAGGTCCCAAGTCACTTTTAAAAATCTGTATTTGTATTGGAAGCTTGCACGCATCCATTAACACGAATGGAAATTACAGCCATTCACTGAAGGCCCGTATACTCTCAATGTAAACAGAAAATTAATCCAGACAAAAAAGAAATTTGCCTCTGAGAAATAAGGGGGGAGGGGCTTTCAAAATATCTCAGCACTTCAGACATACATCTGCATTAAATTTGTTATTCGTTCAGTACATTATGCCTTTATATTGTGTGTGACTTCCATAGAAAGACTAGCCAACCCTGAGACCCTATTAGAAAAGCAGTAGCAGCGGCTGTCTTGATCCCTTCTCTTCTGTGGCAAAATATTTAATAAAGAAGGCGTCTTCTACCCTCTCTCTAAATGGGTGTGTTCGTTTCTTGGTGCCAAAGGTCTCCAAACCTTAAATTTAACAAAGCAGTGAGGTCCCCCTCCCTTTTCAGTAATGGGAGAGGAGGGAGGGGGACCTCCCATTTGTTTTGTTCAAATGGTTTCTTGTGGATGATAGTCACAGACCACATTTTAGCATTCACTTTCAGGTGAAACTACGTGATAAAATCTAGCAAGGCTCCAACTTTGTGAAGCAGGAAGCATGTGTATAACTAAGTGCAGTGTAGCCCTGACCCTTAATGAGACAACGCACATGTTGAAAGTTAGGCCCTTGTTTAAGTGCTGTGTTGGACTGGGTCTGAAACTGGGGCTTATACTGAAGGATGTTGAACAAGTATTAGTATCTGGAGGAGAAAGGGATTGGAGAAGGCTTTGCCTTTAGAGGTGCCAGGCCCATTCCTGAGCTGGATTCACCACTGAATTACTGTAAAGCAGTGGCCCTCAACCTTTTTGGGGTCAGGGCATCCTTCCCCAATTTTTAAAAAATTTGGTGGCACTCCCCAGTTGAGAACCATTGTTGTGCCTTAAGTTATCTCAGGGTGCTGTTGCTGCTGTAGCGAAAGTGAAATTGTCCCATGTGCCTGGTGCACAGCCAGACTGGCAAAAGCTGCAGCATATACACATGTTCCTGCCTCTTTATGGATTTTTGATAAAACCTAAAGCAGGCAGGAGAACTGGCTCCTGCCTCAACCCTTCCCAATCTGATCCTGCATGGTATCTCCCAGAAACAGAGGTGTCTGGGGAAGATGGAATTGTCTTGTGCATCTCTTTTTTCAAGGAAGGGCATGGAGAGGCTGGATTGGAAAGAGCTACAGCATGAACCAGCTCACCTGCCTGTTTTAGGCTTATCAGAAAACCCTAATAGGGCAGGAGAGTGTATGCCTGGCTGTGGAACAAGTGCACAGGGCACTTTTACCTGGCTGCAGCAGCAGTGGCAGTGCCCATACCTGTACCACAGCATCCCTTAGGGGGTCTCATGGCATACCAGTTAAGAGCCACTGCTGCAGAGTAACTTCATGGAAATCAATTCCACTCTGTTAAAACCGAAGGAGTTAACATTTGCATATGACTTGAGTAACGCAGTGGGGAAACATGGGCTGAGGCAGGAAGAGTGATGTGAAACCACTGTGTACACTGGCTCTAGTTCTGTCCCTTAGGGATACATTGCGATAATCCAGGAGTTGTACATGAATTGGTGATAAAATATATGCACTGTGAGGAGTGGGAAAGAAGTGAACATTTGAAAATTTAATAACAAGCCTACATTTTTATAAACAATCTTTTCTGTCTAGAATGATATGTTTAGATAGGAGCCAGTGGCATAGTGCCATATAGTATCCTATTTAGTCACTTAGTAATGGCTCTAAAGAGAGAGAGAACAAATGCCAGAGGTCAGAAATTCTTAGGTGAACAAGAAAGAACCTAGAAAGATGTTCCCAAGGGATGCTTTAGGTTACCTCTTGAGGCTGATTGGAGTGGCCTAATTTTCAGCAGATTTGGGCAGATTTGGGAGCCTGTGGTGGCAGGCTCCACCACATTGTTTAGGGATAGATCATTTTAGACTCACTAGTCACTTTAGAAAACCATGGTCTGTGAAATGATGGTTGGAGTGCTGAAGGGCTTTGAAGGGAGGGCAAGAAGTTTACTATCTAATGGGAAGCCAATGAGAGAACCAAAGCCAGCAGTGGAAATGGGAACGCAGGGGAAAGGGAAGGCAGGTTAGAAGAAGAGCAAGCTTCTTCAAACTCGGTATTAAGCTTGAATTGTCAATGGGCCATCCAGGAAGATGTATGTGAAAGATGGACAAAGGTGTGGGACTGGCATTGAGAGGGAAACATTACCAGGATAAAAATGTCTCCTGGGGTGAGGTGCAGGGGAAGCGAAGGAGGCCAAATGTAGAGCTCTGGTACCCTGCATGTGGAAACATAAGATGCTGCCTAGACTGTATATGATCTGTGAGCAAGCAGTAGTCACTTTCCATGGCTGCTGACTAACTCCTGTTGGGTCTTTTGTTTTGACCCCCTGGCCTGCATCCCATGTTCAATCTTATTATCTTTGCTCAGCTGATGTCTGAAACCTGTGATTTACCTCCCCACACCCCTAATGGGCCTTCTGTTCTCTTGCTGGTCTCCATTAGTGCTTTTCATTGAGTGGGCAGAGGGAGAGGCCAACACTACTCTTTAAGGAAGTTGTTCACAACCTTAGAGTTAAGGTGCCCCTCAGAAAATGCCAGCTTTTAGTTTCCACTTGTTTCTTGACTATGGAAAAATAGTAGAGCAATTCTTCTGTTGTAAAGAACTAAGAAAGAACATATTAGGTTAGAATGCTTTTGACCCTCTGGATTCCTATTTGAAATGTCTGGGTTGATCTTGTGAATCATGTGTAGGTATTTGCATACCTAACAGTTGTGTGGCACACTTAGAAAGATTTGGAGGCTTCTCAGGGTACTGCAGCACCCTGACTATCATTGCTTTAAGGGGTGCTGATGCTATAGGGGCCAGACACTGAGGACCAGATTTTCAGAAGCACTAAGGTGCCTCACATTAAAATCAACTAGGGGTGAAGCCACTAAACTCCTTTAAGGACCTGGGCTCAGCACCTCCTACACAATCTAAAATCACTTAAAAATGTACAGGAGAAAATGATCTGGAGAAACAGGAGTGATTTGTTTATAATCTAGCTCAATCTGAGATTGAATTTGCAGGCAATCTGTGTTTTGTTTTCGAAGTAGAAACAGCTGGGGGAAAGGGAAAAAAAATAAAAGCAGTTTCATAACCAGCCTCACTTTCAGGCAACTGCTTGGATCAGATCACTATTGCCAGACTGGATTCTTGCTTCTCATATGCCTCTACTGGCCTCTTTTCCCAAAGTTTTTATTTTTCAAAATGAAAATGTAGGTCAGTGATAGAATGTAAGTCACACCATGTTAGAAAATGTAGGTCAGACAAACCGTACCAGAAAAGGAGGTGGCCAAAAAGCTTTATGATGGCTTCCAGCAGGAAAAAGCCACACTGGGAATTGGGCTTTTGAATGGGATATCCTCTCCTGATCCAGCCGCCCTTATCGGGATGTCCAAAAGTTTTCAGCCAAGAACAACAAAGGATTGGAGAATGGGAAGGGGGAAGGGAAGGGAGGCAGGAGAACTGACCAGCTTATATGACCCTCCATTAGAAATTTATAAAAAGGGCTGGGACAAGCTCATTTTTCATGCGTACTAATCCCTCCTCCTCTGATGCCAAGCCAAGAGCCTTCTGGAGAATCTGAGTCACAGGGACTGCAGCTGGAAAGAGAGGATTGATAGGAGCAGCTCAGCAGGCACAGCCATGTCTGGACAGCTTGGAGGGGAGTGGCCAAGCCCCTGGCTTTCAACAATACATTTTTCTTTGAAGAAAGGCGGGAGACATACCAAAATTCAGACAGGGGAGTGCAATGGTTGTCCTTATGTCAGTCTTATGACTGCTCTCAGGATCCCCTTCGACAATGGGCTTTTTTAACATGGAAGGGAGGGGGCCATCTGATTTGTGATGTGACATTAGGCTTGGCTTTGTCATTGAGGTCTCTTACAACACTTGGTTTCCCAACTTGATTTAGGTTTTATTTTCCTGGGAGGTTTTATTTTTGGTTTTATTCCTGCTGCAAGGAAGTTGAGGTGAAAGGGGTGCTTTCTGTTTAAAAAGATGGTTTTATCCTGACAGGGTTTTACCTTCTTTTCTTGCATATCCCTCTCCCCTCCCAAACACACACACCTTGTTTTGGAGGAGGCAGAATGAAGGGCGGTGGGGGGGGGTGGATTTCTCCAGAGTTATGGCTACATAGAGCAGGGATAGAATTTAATCTTCAGATCACTTACCCTCCCTTTCCTCCTCAGGCAAAAGCTGCAGCTTTAACCCTTTTAAACCTTTCACAGTTGAATTGTCAGCAGCTCTTAGCTGCTCAGCCAAAAGCTGAATATGTAGCTGCTGCTGAAGACTGGACTCCATGGGTGGATGTAGGATTTTGAAAAGAACTAAAAACAGTCTGTAGGGCTGCAAAATAATAGAAAAAGAGCCAACAAAAATTGCTGAAGAAAGGCTAGCTTGTGTAGTGGAACATTAAGACCATTTAAAAGGAGAGAGGGTCATTGTAACAAGGTGGCCTGCCCCCTAAGAGGAGGCAGCTAGTCTGGCTGAGAGACTAATGAGGATATGACTGGCTGGGTATCAAAAACCCCAGTAGGCAGAAGCAGAGGGAGGTGGAGGAGAACCACCGAAGATGGGAGGCTTCTAAGCTATGAGGAGGGCAAGTCTGGGGTAATAAGGCTGAAGCCACAGCAGACCCCTCCCAGTGTTTAGGGCAAGTTTTTGTTTACTTGTGTTATTGTGTTCAAAGACAGTATATTACTGGAGTGTGCTGAGACATGCTCCAGGCAGCAAAAGCTGGTGGATTTAAAAAGCTGCATATTACTGAGGCTTGCTGAGAGATCCTTGGAGAAAGGGCAAAATCCTGGCTGAAAAGGCCCTGAGGTGGCAGCCTACTGCAGTGGCTAACACCTGTGGAGTGAAGAGTGATTAGCAGGAGTCAGGTAGATTATAATGAGCCGTGAAGTCAGTTGACTCCTTCAGTGCTATCTGAATAGAAATGCAACTGCTGCTGCTGGACAGGTAGTTTTAAACTTGGGGTGAAGCAAGAATCAGAGGTGGACGCCCCCTGCCGTTCCAGTCCTGGGCTCCCCACACAGCTGTCAGTGTCCCTCAGTCCTGCCCTGCAGGTCAAGTCTCTTGGATATAGGTTACCAGTTGTACTAAAGAATATCATGCTGAGAAGGGCATTACAAGTGCTTCCCCTCTGTGGTACTCCAGTGGAATGAGACTCCTATGGCTCTCAGGAAGAAGGGATACTCCTTGAAGTGATATGGACAGTTAGATCTAGACTGCTGCACTCATTATTTGGACCTTCAAGGCTACTTGGCATGCCTTGCAGCTGCTTGCATTGAAAAGTTGCCCTGAAAGGTGATGTAGTATATAGAGGACCGGGTAGCAAAGAAACACCACTCCTTCCATATGACATCAGAATGTCATTTGTCCTCATTAACAGCTGAGGTCAGGAGCACAGTTGGATGTAGCTATGTCACTAAGCAGTCTGTGCCACAGAAACAACTTTTTTATGGTGCATTAAACAGTCAGGTCTCTTTCTGGTTTTGGCAAAATTAAATGTTGTGACTGCAAATGGTGGTTTTCCTTTTTTACCCTTTGAATTCTCACTGATACAACAGACCAAAGGTATAACATAAGTAGAGGAAAAGCCATGGAATAAAATCCTTCAAAGCAGCTAGATCCAGATTATAAAGCTATTTAAGCTCCCAAATATGCAGATAAGCACATAATGGCCCTTTCAGGGGTGTTTAGGCTCCCAGTTTCCATTTAAATGATAGTGTGGTAGGTGCTTTTGAAATTCCCACTCAGCACCTATCTGCATCTTTAGCCACCTAAATACTAGTGACATCTGGAACTGAAACCACTTTGCAAAGGACCTAAATTACTTAAGCACTTTTGAAAGAGTTACTCTAAATCCCAGTGCATGGTGTCAGATGAAGACGACATTATTGCACAGTTTGGCTTAGTCTGGTGGTCTAGCTATCTAACTGGCCAGTCATTTCTAAGGGCCTGGATGCTACAAATATTGACTTGACCCATGTGAGTTGTTTCATTAATTTCAGTGGAACTACTTACATGCACTAAGTTGAACACACATAAGCCAGACTGGGACCTACATTCTTAGTGTAAGAGAACAAAGTCTGCCTTACAATCCCATTCAAATCAGAGTGGTAGCATTTCACACCCTCACTTCATACAAATATAATAAAAGACTCCTGTGTGACTAGGCAGTGAAGAAAGAGGGTCCCATGCCTGATTCTTCCCTTACACCAGTAATACTTCAAGAATTTTAGCTGAGTAGCTCCTGATGGATAGTAGTGTACAAGCAAGAGGTGAATCTCATCTTGGAACTAGCCTGGAAGTAGCATGACAATACATTTTGCAACACATCCTGTCTCGCACAGTCAGGCTGGAGACACCCTCAATAGAGCCTTGCTTAAGAGTGTTCTGGCATTTCTACATTACTTTTCCAGATTGTGACCTGGTATGAACTGTCATAACCTCATTAAGTTGAAAGGTTTACCTTATTTACCTTCATTCAGTGGACTGTGAATCAGGATTTACATCAGCTAATGTTCTTGGCTAGATTTTTTTTTTAACCAATAAACTAAATTGTTTTAAATCTGCTGAGATTCAAGCTTGGCATGAGTTTTGAACCAAGCTGTAGGCTGTTTGATAGTTTATCCCCTGAGTTAGTTGTCCCTAGTTCCTATTGCTATGTTAATGGTGGATAAGCATAGATGATTATATTAGGAGACCCTGCCCAGAAACAAAGACCCATAAACACCCTGTTACCTAAATCCTAAAGGCCAGTTTTTAAAAGTTATAAGTCAAGGTAGAAGGGAGCTCTTGAAAGTCCTTATGAGGCACATAAACTCTGGTCCTGCAAAGGACACAAGGTAGGGCACAAGTTATACTAAACTTTAAATGGGTATAGGTTGTAGCCAAGTTGATCTAAGGACATAGGCAGACAAGGTTCTTTGGGTAAATTTGGTATCTTTTATTAGACCAACTCAAATAGTTGGAAAATATTCTTTGCTAGCTTTCAGGCACAAATACCCTTCATCAGGCTAAGGAAGCATCTGCAGTTGGTGTGTGCTCTTCCTGGATGGAATGAATAGTAAAGCAGCCAGAGGCCAGTATGCATGCAAGATAAAAGCATACAGGTCCATTCTTTTTGAGAAGTTTGTGGGAGAGAAGAAAATCATAGGGGCTGGCTCAGGTGACCCCAGCCAGATTCTTATCCAGCCTTCTTTTAAAGACCCCCAAGGTAGGGGAGAGCACCACCGCCCTTGGAAGCCCATTCCAAATTTTGGCCTCCCTTACCATGTAGATTTTTTTCCTGAAGAGAAGGTTCTTCTGTCAGATAAAAGTAGCATCTTAATGAAACTGTGAATTGCTATATTTGGGGGTGGAAAGATCTGTAAAGAAGCTTGGCTTCCTTCAGTAGCCTCAGACAGAACCAATGTTAAGCCCAACTCTCTTTCAGGCCTTTGCTTCCTAAGGTGTTTTATTAACCAGATGCAAAATAAGGCATACAAAATAAAGCTACTTTGGAACCAAAATGGGCTCATGCATCTCCAAAGCCTTTTTCTTTGTATCTTTCTCTAACCTGTACCTTCCTGTAGACTTGTGGAACCATGTGATAGTGTACCCCCCGGTACACCCAGGGGGTATGCCCTGTCCTCTAATGTAAGGGGTGGTGGTCAGGCAGGGTGCTGAGAGAGGGGCCTGCCACCTGGGAGCAGTTCCCTTTCCTCTCTGTGGAGCCAGGCTGAGACCAAACGCTTAACTATACAAATTTATTGCTACAATAAATAAATAAATAAGGAACATTAAATATTTAGAGTAAAATTAACATGTGACACCACATATAATACCCTGCAATCAACATATAATATACCACTTCTAGAGACTACGAAACAAACTGGGTGACTTACAGCATATGCAATAATTAACCCTCCCTGCATTAATACATTAGAACAAGTAAGTCAAGGCAACAACACAATAAACACATGGGGATCAACTTAGATAACCCAAATAAGTTGAGATAGCCATACCATAAACATACACAGGCAACAATACAGAGATATTCCAATAATAGGCAATAAACACATAAAGACAATAAGGACATATAAACCCATATAAACTCCCTTAAGGAGTACCTAATAACTATATTAAAATCTTCAATGGGAAATGACAACAATCACAAAATAAGGCATGCACTCAGCACCTCCCCGGGTGTTCCTTGGAGCCCCTTCCCTTGAAGGATTTTGAAAGGGAGTATGGTAGTGTAGCAGAGGCCCAGCCAAGCCCTGTAGTCACTGGGATGGTGGTTGCTACCATGCCTCACAGACAGCAGATCTCCATGGACCAGGCTCATGGGGAAACGGTGAGCCTGCATGCTTGGGACAGGCTTCGCTGTGCTGCTGGACAGCCAGCCAACATGCAGTGGGCATTCCCTGGGGCCCAAGCCCAGAGCAGGGTGGGGGTCAGAAGCCCAGCTCTGTGCAGGCCCAGACTGCAGCTCAGAAAGGGAGCAGGCGGTTGGTGCATGGAGTGCTACCTGGGACCTTGAGGCAGCAGCTGCAGGGAATGATGAGCCCTGGCTGGCCCTGAACTTGCTGTAGAAACCAATCAGCCCAGCCAGAACATGTCAGCTCCAAATAACATGACTGCTTCTTTCTCCACCTGAGCTGCAAGGCAGTCACTCGGGATGGCCAAATGTGTGTGTCCAACACCAACTGAAACCCCGAGTGGAAAGGGGTGGGATGTAAAGGAGGAGGAGTGACCCATGCCAGCCTTAGCTGGCTCCCTTTAAGCAGGCACTATCTCCTTATACCTCTTCTCAACTATATCAAGTCATTGCAGGTGAGATTTGAAAGAGAGTGAGACACTTGCTGAGCACTTGGCACACAAACCCCATCCTGGTGCAACCTCTCAGCTTGGGTCCCTCTATAGCTAATTATAGTTAGAGAGACTGCCACTTGGCTATGACCCTTTCCAGGGTTTCAAGGACCCTCCAATCCACAGGAGATGATTTACTTGGGAAAGGAGCCTTGAGAGCAGATTGGTAAAGAATATATTGCTGTGGCTGTGCTTCTACTTGCTTCATCTCTGTTCCCCTTCAACTTTGTGCGATGGGAGCTGGATCCTGGTAAAGGTAATACAGGCACAGTATCAGGTATGTGATAGTCATTGCCACCTGGCTTTGATAAATGCCCTAATAATCAAAACAACAACAAACTCAAAAACCCACCACCAAAACCATCAGCAGCCCAGGTTCTCCCACTGCTTGGTACACAGTTCTCACATTGGCTTTGGTGAGAACCTTATGCCTGTGTCAAGTATAGAATATTACTTGAGGTGTTCTTTGCAGGTCTTCATAGCAACTGGGAAAGAAATTGCTTCATTGGTAGCGTGGATCCAAACAAACCTTAAAAGTGAGGAATTTTACCTTCCAGGTTCTCCTTAATAAGGTTTGTTTGGATCCGTGCTACTACTGAAACAAGAAATAGAACATCTACTATATACCTCTCACATTCTCTGTGCATGGATCTCAAGACATGTTTTGTAAAGAAATTGCTCTGTAGAAATACTTTTTTGTTTTTAAACAGCGACACATACACAGTTAAATTAAGTTGTTATCACCTCTCAACCAAGACAGATTTTCTACTTGTTTAGAAATAAGCAAACCTATCCAGAAAAAAAGAAACATCAGTTTAATGGACTGCCATATGGATGAGAATGGCCTGGAGTGATTTTCATGACAGCAGCTTGTACTCCTATCAGGGAAGGTGGGGTGAAACTTTTTCTCATGTCCCTGCAATGAAACCTGTCTGACCAGGTGGATATTAATGGCCACCTGAAACAGTTCTGATGCTTTCTCTTCATAAAGCAAGAATATGGAACTCCCCTGTATATTAAGAAGTGTGGAAATTGGTTGTATATGCACATTTATCTTCTGTCTGTAGGTCATGGAAAAACAGCTTGAGAATATGGCTGATAGGGTAAAGTCTGAATCCAGTTTAGATGAACTGTGCTCATGGAAACCAGTGTTGAACCTTTAATGGACAGAACTTCTTAACTTCTGTGGATAAAAGGTTGGCACCATTTGAGTGAGGGAGGGATCAGTGCTGGAGATAAAATGGTGAAGGGATATTCTCAGTATAGACTCTAGGACATAGGGAACCTGAGGTTAAAATCCATAGTTGGGAATTGGGAGAAAGGTATCATACTACATGATCTTCAGCTACAGTATATTTGTAACTATCCATTCATTTCAAAGGAGTGATTCTCCTTTAATCCAGCTCAAGATCTGGGCTTCAATGTTGCAAATAAATTAAAGTCCTGGAAGTTTGATTTGGGATTTGGTCAGCTTGTTTTTCAGCAGGGGAGTTGCACAATGCCTAATATTTTCAAAACAGTTATCTGGTGGGTTTTTTTTTTTTTTTTTTTAGTCATAGTCACTGTGTAATGACTGTGAAATTGTTTACAAGACGCAGCTGAAGAACAGACTGCAAGAAACCCTTCTCAGCTGGCTCCTGTGGGTGGATGGTGTATGACTAAGCACCTCTTTAACTTCTATGAGACCAATCTTATAGGCCATGCTAGGGTAAAATTTTCATGGAAACCCATGTGAATTTTGCTGGAGTGAAGACAGCAGGGTTGGGACCTTTGACTCTAAGAAAATAAGCATGTAGAAGAACTTCTACAATCATCAGTAAGAACAGGTGTTGTGCAGAATGGTTGAGTAATTGTGTGTGTGAAGAAGATAATATCTAAGTGCCCTAATTATAGTTACGGTTAGCGTTCAAGGGAAATCCCCACCGGTACTCTTTAATAGCTGTGCTGCAGACTCTAGGGTCTGAACCATGACTTGTGTGTTAATTTATATTCACTAGAAACCTGTCAGACCTCACATTTGTCTGTTGGTTAACATTTGAAAAACCCTCCTCTTGTGCCCTCTTTGCTTTGTCTTGTGAACTGAGAAAATTCTTGGAGTACAAACTAGGACTCGGAATGCAACTTCTTATTTTTAATAAAGATAGCAGTGATCCTAGGAACTGTAAAGATCACAGAACCATCAGTGATCATTTTATTCATTTTTAAAATAAATTGTGAGGATTATTCTCCCAGAGTTTCTTTGGAATTACACAGCAGAAGACACCTGTGGTAGTCAGCCCCCATCCACTGACTCATCTTTCTCCCTTCTTTCAATCTTGCTTCACTGTCTACCTGGATCACCTCATTCATTGATATTGGCCAAGATGTTCACAAGTGGTTAGCACTTTTGGGTGTCCAATTTGAGATGACTGAAAGGTTCCATATGAGGGATTGCAAAACCTATGAAAAGACTGAGTGTCTACTTAACCAAGGATTGGATTCTGGGGTTGGGTGATGATGTGCAAACTTTGAAAATTGCTCCTGAATTTCAGATTCCATGGAAATTCCTCCATAGAGTCAGGAGCAAAGGAACACAATCCCATACTTCTCTTTGGGGGTGGGTAGAAAAGTCTGTATGTAGAGTGTACTCTCCAAACATAGAACCACAGTGCGTAACCTGGTCTTTACTGTAGTCCCGGAGTCTTAATTCTACTGCCTTCAAAAATTGGCTTATGTCTATGTTATGGCTTATGTCAACTAATGTTATAACTCTGAGCATGTAACGTCTACTTCTGGAATGCAGACCCTTATGCGAGGTGCCTAGGGCCTCTATAAAATGCATGGAGAAAGTTAAGTGCCTTGGAATGGGAGCCAAACCAATCATCATGCATGAGCAGAGACCTGCCTAGAGAAAGACAACATGGAAACACTAAGGAAAAGGGTTTATATTCAGCCCTGCCATTTTTCAGGGTTTAGATGCCTTAGTCAGAGCTTCAGGGAAACACCTAGGATTGTCTAGGACAGGGGTTTTCAACCTTTCTTAAGAAGAGTACCCCTTCTGCTGCTGGTGGCCTCATGCGCAGGGGGTATGTGTGGTAGCAGTCGAATGCAGAGTGGGGGTGGGATGGTGGCCAGATGCAGAGCGGATGGGGCAGGATGGTGGCCAGATGTGGAGGAGGGAGGGTGGGATGGTGGTGGCAGATGGATGCAGAGCCGGGGGGAGGGTGTGGAATGGCAGCAGCGGCTGGATGTGGAGCAGGGGGTGGGGTGGTAG
>NW_017729022.1:109917407-109929603 GCF_001723915.1 Gavialis gangeticus
GGCTGGATGTGGAGCAGGGGGTGGGGTGGTAGCAGCTGGATGCGGAGCAGGGGTGGTGGGGGAGCAGGATGGTGGCAGCCAGATGCGGAGAGTGGGGCTTGCACCCAGTGATGTGGGGTGGTGGGCAGCAGTGGCTTCCGCCATGTGTGAGCTTCCCTTCCCCCTTGCATCCAGCTGGCTGGGCGGTGCCTGTGTGGCCTGCAGAGGGGCGCCACTGCCCTTGCCTACTCCCTTCCCCCACCCTGCACCTGGGAGGCAGAGGCACGGGGTGGTGGGTGGCAATGCTCCGTCCCTGCCCACCTGCACATGCTCTCTAGGGCTTTTCCAAGTACCCCCTGGGGTATGCATACCCCCAGTTGACAACCCGTGGTCTAGGAGTAGCAGTGTGAGTGTGTTGTGAAAAGCAACAGTAGGAAGCCCAGGAGCTCCCCTTCCCTCTGTCAGATTGCTGGGAGATCATGGATGTCTACATAAAGTGCCATGACTTAGTGCCCTGAGCCCCACCCCCCAACAAATGGTTTACCTGTTGGGTCGGGTGGGATGGGGTGGGCCTGGCACTGGCCCTGGCCAGAAGGTGGGGTGCTCCAGCAGCCTCTGAGGAAGCTGCCAAACTGTCCCATTCCCCAGCCCTCCCCCCAGCTCCCGGCTGTAAGAGGGGGAAGAAGGGGCAAGGGCGGGAGCAGCCAGCACAGAGCAGCAGAGCTGCTGGCTGCTTTTGAATGGCCAGAGCTGGGTGTGTGTGTGGGTGTGGAATGGAGCCCCTTTCCCTTGCAGGACTGGCCCAGCCAGGGTACCTGGTGGGGGGGCTGGGCTGTGAGGCAAGGGGGCTCCATTCCACCCCCCTTCCCCCCTCAGCTCTGGCCACTCAAAAGCAGCTGGTGGCTCCATGCTGCTGCATCCTTCCTCTCCTCCTCCCTCCCCCACTGACAGCCCAGGAGGAGGGGTGGGGCTGGGGCACTGCTGGCGCCAATACCAGCCCTGTCCCATCCCTGTGCAAAAAATTAACCCTGGAGGGAACATAAGTTCCATAAGGGGCTTTGCTTTAGTATACCTTCATCTAATACTTCATTTTACCAGAGTTAACTTTTCACACGATTACCCATTTAAAAAGTGCTCTGCAGCCATGCCTGTGTGTTAGGTCATGGCTGTAGAGCACTTTCAGGGGCCCAGTTATGCAAAAAGTGTCACTTGTCTAAGCACCCCCTGAGAAGGGCTCTGACAGAGCAAGTGGAAATTGAAGAGGACCATGCTCAGCAGCAGGAGACTGAAGCTAAGCTCCACAACTGACTTAATTATTCCAGTTCCTTTAATCTTCCTTCATAAATTTATGGAGAGGATAGGATGATAAAAAGGGGAGTTCTGACTCTCCAGTTAGGATGTGTGATGTGCAAAGTTGTGTTCATAGTCCCCAGGTTGCAGAGCAGGGTGGAGGGTGTTTATTTTTATCCTTGGTTCTGGGCTGTGCTGGTTGTCATGTGGGGCCAGGGAGGAATATTTCCCCCTGTGTTTGCTACAAGTGTCAGGGTTCTCTTTTGCCTTGGGGATGGGCACTGGGGTTTGGTTGTAGGCTGGGGATTTTGACTGGGATGTGCCAATGCTTCTGCTGGAACTAAAAAACCTGGAGGTTCCTGGTTAAATGGTCTTCCCCTCTGCTCAGGGCAAGACTGAATGCCACATTTGGGATCAGGAAGGAATTTTAACCACACAGATAGAAAGGCATGGACTGTGGGGGATTTTTGCGGCCTTCTGTAGGGAGGGGGCATGGTTCTCTCCCTTGGATCTTTTGAGTGTATTTTAACAACCACTTCCTGTCCTTGCAGTGGCAGGGCATTGACAATGCCCTTGTCCCATTGCTTTATCTGTGGCAGATTAGGGTGCTCTTAGTGTTTTGGGGGCCACATGCTTGGTAGCTGTGTGACAGGGTTGGTTGTGTAATTTTAAGAATTATCATAGGTTAGACAAACACTTGTATAGAACAGTTCATATAGGGATTATTTCACCTTGAGCCTGGAGTTGGGACTAGATGACCTCAGAGGTCTCTTACAGTCCTACTTTTCTATGACTGTGTAAATCCTTTGTTTTAAATCCAGCCCTCAGTGTTTATCATGAATTTCAGTAGGAGATTACTGTATGTATTTCCAGCACAGCCATTTCTGTAATATATAGGTGCCAGCTAGCTGCGCCAGAGAAGGCATATGATCAGGAAACACTCGTTTATGTTGAAGAATTTATTATTTAGTAGCTCACTGTAGGCTGATTACTGTACACCCTGGAGTAATCCAGGAGTGCAGTCTGGCTTTCTTTTGATGTGCTCTGCCAGACATGGTTATTCTGGAAAGAGTCCTGTACTCTTCAGGCTCAGCAATCAGTAATCTGTTCACTTCTCCCATGGGGCACATTACCACATCTTTGTAGTTCAGCTATATCTGTATCTACATTAGGCTTAAAGATTGCACAAATGGGAAATATACAAGCAAACACTTGTGAAAACAAAGTTAATATAATCCCCCAACAGGCACAGCCAATATTCAATGCATGTGTGAATAACAACATTAGTATGGCAGGGAGAGTGTACAATGGAAATTTAGAACAGCTACACATGGCTTGGAATCAAACAGAAAAGACCACTGACTTAGCTGGGCTGAGCAAAATGTTGCTGCCATTCAGATCCCAGGCAATGATCTGCTCTTTCAGGTGGGCAGCCATCTGTTGCCTACCATATGCAGCACTGAAATAACAATGCTTCATGGGAGGTCCATCCCCAATAAATCTGCCCAGATTTTCTCTTCAGGTATGGCTGGTAGGCAGGCCAATGCCTTAGCCTGGCTCTGAAATGTCTTGGCAAAGAGTTTACGTGGAGTTGTCCAAGCAGGCAGTGAAATCTGCACTGGTAGAATTTATTATTTTTACTGGGAAGGAAATGAATCCATATCGGTGTGGGATTTTGAATCCTATTCTAAGTTGTTTATAAAGATATACACTTTTAAATATAAAACACCTTAATCTGAGTGAGATGGCTCTTTGTTCCGCCCAATATCTGATCTGTTTCTCTGGTTTTCCCTTGCACACTCTGGCTGTCTATACACATGCTCTGGGGTAGCAGGTGGGGGGTTTTAATTAGAGAGGCTCCCAGACAGCCACTCTCATTGAAACGGTGAAGCATCATATGTATTTAGTGTCCCAAAATAGCAATGGGGGCATTTTAACTAAAGCTTGTTCAATGAGTTTTAGTTAAAGCACCTCTGCTGACCTTCTGAAATGCAGGATGCCAAACAAACATTACAGTGGGGCATGCTGGAGTGTTTTAATTAGTGGCTAATTAGTTTTAATTAATTGAGACTGCTCTGACACATTCTAATTAGAATGCATCAGAGCACGTGTATAGGCACCCTCTGTTCCAACAGCCTCCTGGCTATGCAGATTTCCAGATCTAGAGATACAGCTCCCCCATTGCATGGCTTGGGCTGCTTTGCCACAGAAAGGGAAACCCATCTGAATATAGCCCTCCCCTCTCAACATAACTAGTCAGAAGTCTGCTGTTCATAGGCCTTCAACTCAAAGAGCTTCTTTAATAAAACAAATAAATTATTAAACTGGGTATGTTTGCAGTGGCTGTCAAACCTAATCTTCAGGAGAAAGGGACAGCTCTATTATAACCAGTTGCAACTGATTTGTTGGATTCAGATGTGAACCTTTTTGTTGCAGTACCTTACACAAACAAAACAGGACGCTACTGTGGATTCCCTAAATCAGGGGTGCTAAACTCAGATTGGTTGGAGGATTGTGGTGCCTGGTTTTCAGGTGCCTGCAGGATGCACCCCGGCTCTTGTGTTAGCAGCTCCTCTGGCACTGTAGGCAGAATCCCTGCCATTGTGGGAGAAACCTGGCTCTTGCCTTTGTAGCAGGGCTTTCTGTGGGGATAGCCTGTGAGGTACTGGCAGCCCCAGCAGCACTGGGCTTAAGCCAGAGCTCTGGCACTGTGGGCTGCTGTTACAGGAAGTCCTGCCACCATGACATGAGCAAGGACAAAAGTCCGTGGGCTGGATGACCTGGTTAGATCCAGCCCATAGGCCATATATTTCACCCCTGCTCTAAATGCATTTCCTGTGCAGCTTGTATGTGGCTCCAAAACTCAGAGGACATTGGATAGGCACATGAATAGGTTATCATGAGGTAAGACAGGATGTGAACTATCAGTATAGACTCAGTGGTAAATGGCTGTTTATGTGCTTTAGTCCTTTAGTACTTGCAGGCTAGTTTACCCCTCAATTAAAGATCTATCTAGTAACATATTGTTGTCTTCAATGCAGCTGAGAAGCTGGGCATAACTGGTAAAAGAGCTTCTAGACCAGCCCAGAGTGACTGTTACAACTGAAGATGCCTATACATTAACCATTCTGATCTTGACTTGTCAGCCAACAAGTATTTATAGGCTGAAAAATGATAAAGGAATTTCAGGCTTGGGCTGCGAGATGAACATAGATTTTTAGACCTTCATGTGTATGCTACTTATAATCTGGATACCTCACCACTTTTAATATTTTTACCCTCATACAACACTTCTAATTCATTCCAACTAAAACATTTCTTTGGGCAGCCATTGACCAGTAGCTGCCCCACGCCACAACAGCAGGGATCCTTTTTTCAAAAGGTGTGTCTACACAAGATGCTTAACTGTCCAGTAGTGTAGTTTACAGCACAATAAGCACATGCATCTACACTTGTGCATGTTTACTGAGCAGTAATTGATGCTACTCGTGAGTAAATTTGCTACCTGCAAATGTAAGTAGCACACTTACTCATGGGTACTTACTGCGCAGTAACACATGTGTTAGTGCCACCTGGAAGCAGATTTGCTCCTGGTCAGCCCTGCCACTATAGGGCCAGCCTGAGGCTAGTCCCAGGGCTCTGGGCTGGGAGCCTCTCCTGCCCCTGGGCTGCGCCAGCTCTATGCCTGCCCCAACCTCAGGCCCATAAAAGCCTGCAGGCAGTTTGAGCCCTGGGCACATGCAAGCGGGCTTAGGCCACTGCAGACCCCTGTGTCCCCATCTGCTGGCCACAGGCTCGCTGCACCAGCCTGCCAGCACCCTGATGCCACTTCCTGACACTGCAGAGCCACGAAGCTGCCAGGACCATGCTGTTCAGGCCTGCAGGCTGCTCCAGGCTCTTGCCAGGCCTACCAGCACCCAAGCCCAGCTGTAAGCAGCTCCTGGCCACAAGGGCCAGGTCCAGCTGCCCACAGCCCATCCTAATCAGCCTGCCTGGGAGCCTGCAGGTGCTGTGGGGCATCGCCTCACCATGCAGCTGTTAGTCCCACACTGTGCCCCTGCACTGGGCACTGCAGGCAGCTGCCCATGCCCAGCAGCACAGGGACAGCCATGTGGAGGTCCAGAGAGTTGGTATGGGAGTCCTGATGGCCTTGTCATCGGCGACGCTAGTGCCCGCTACCTGGGACCCCAGCTGATCCATGGAGGAGCCTGGTGACTTTGTGGTGTTGTGGGGAGAGGTGGAGGTGTGGTGCCAGTTTGTGTGGGGCGAGTGCTCCAATGCCTATGTCTATGAGTCCTGGCTTGCCCAGTGGGCCCAGAGGCAGTGGAGCTGGAGGCCCAGAAGGACGAGGGCAGCACCAGCAGTGGTGTCCAGCAGCCCGTTGTTGGCATCCCTGCTGGGGTCTGGCCAGCTGGATGGGGTCCAGGTGTCAGCTGTGTGTGGTGGTGGTGGCTCTGGGATAGCATGGTGTGGCAGGCCAGGTAGTCACTATGCATAGGGGAGCTGGGAGGGCCCAGACAGCTGTGGGTCAGCTGGTGGTTGGTGCATCAGGCCAGCAGGGCCAATGTAGTGGGCAGCAGAACCCCGGGGTGCTGGCTGTCACTGCCAGGGGCAAGGACTGGAGCAGCCATGGCATGGGAAGGCAGAGATGGTGATGAAAGAGCTGCCACATGCTACCTCTGTGCTGTGTGCACTGCTGTCCACCAAAGAAGTGGTTGGCCAGGGAGAAGAAAACAGGGCTGGCTTTTCAAGATGGCTTATGGCTGCTGGCAGCTCCCTCTGGTGGTAGCATGGGCCCATTGCAGGGCCTCAGGAAGTGGCAGCAGTTTGCTGCTATGAGCAGCAAATCTGCTTCCATGTCCCTGCATATGTAAACACACCTGCCTGGAGTGTTTACTTGTGAGTAGTTTACTTGCAAGTAAACTCATCTCAGATAAAATGCAAATGCAGATGCAACCAAACAGACTTTAACTGTTGAGTGTTTCCCAAGATCGCACCTCCCACCCTATGCTTCTGATGATGACTCATGCTGAAGCACAGTCAAGGTGTGTCATTGCTAGGGACCTACTGAATTCATGGTGGAAGTAGAGCGCGTGGCAGTTCCTTTAATCTTGCATGTTCCCCTTTGTGCACCTTGCTCCTTGCTCCCTCCCCGCCCCCCGACTCTGCCACTGTTGATTAGCAGAGGACCCCAGCACTCCCTCTTGATCAGCAGGGAAGCTAAAAACGTGATTTTGAACATGGCGCCATTTTTGCCTCCCCACCAGTCAGCAGCAAATAGCAGGGCCGTCCAGGGCCCCTCAGCCAGTCAGTGGCAGGAGGCAAAAACAGTGCCATATTTAAAACTACAGTTTTAGCCTCTGTGCTGATCAGGAGTGAGCCACAAGGAGAGCCCCTTCACAAATCAGCAGAGGGTTTGGGGTAGGGGAGCACAGGAGAACCTGCAAGCTTAAAGGAGTCACAGCGCACCCCACTTCTGCCATGAATTTGGTAGGTCCCTAGTCGTTGCTACCAATACTAAAGGCAAGATCAGCAGAAGCTTTTAGTCCCAGCCTGCAAGGTGAAAATTCTGAGAGAAACCATCTCATTAAGGAAGGCTTCATTTACAGTGAGGCATAGATCTGCCAGCATATAAACCACTACAGGCTACGCTTCGTCTCAGTGGCTAGTTCTGTGGTTTTGGTTAGAAATCTAAAACCTGAATCTGATATGTAGAGTCATAATAGAACCAGAATGCACTCTTGAACTATCTTGTGTGTATATTGTCTACAGTGCAGAGTTCCCATAATTATAGTCACTGGTGTTCAGGCGTTTGTGGAATTGAACCAAGATAGGCAAATTGCCTCAGAGAGAAGGTTTTCTAGTACAAAAAATGCCCTCACTGTTTATAGAAGAGTTTTTGTTCTCTTGTGGACATACCAGTGGTTGTAGTTCTTTGTAGTAAAATGAAAATGAATTAGGAGTGTTGTGTGAGGGTAAATACATTAAAGACAATGAGGTGTCTGGGTCATATCAATACTATAGATGTGAAGGTCTGAAAATCTACCATCATCTGAGTCCAGACTCTTTGGGCATTTTTACATGTGCTCTAGGGGTGGGGGAAGGGGTGCTTTAATTACACCGGCTCTGAGAGCTGCTCTAATTAAAATGCCTGCGGTGTCTCGTGTATCAGTGTCCCCACACTTCAAAATGGTTGTGGGGGCACTTTAATGGAAGCTCGTCAAACAAACTTTAGTTAAAGCACCTCTGCTGCCATTTTGTAGTAGAGGGATTCTGATATACATGATGCAGAGGCTGCTGAAGGCACACTAAATAGCATGATCCAGCAGATTTGATAAGACTTAAAAGGTGCCTGTAGACATGCAGGGATGCTTTTCTGACACTAATTACAGTGTGTTAGAGCAGACTCAATTAACTGAGTGTGCTGGAGCACGGTAATTATCACAACTCCAGCAGCCTCTGCGTCTCATGTATTCAGCATCTCCCAGAGCATGTTTGCAAGCAAGCTGAGGAAGTACGAGTTGGATGAATGGACTGTAAGGTGGATAGAAAGCTGGCTGGATCATCAGGCTCAATGGGTAGTAATTAATGGCTGAATGTCTAGTTGGCCAGTGGTAGCAAGTGGAGTGCCCCAGGGGTCAGTCCTGCAGCCAGTTTTATTTAATATCTTCATTAATGATTTGGAATATGGCATGGAGTGCATCCTAAGCAAGTTTGCAGATGATACCAAGTTGGCACATGTAGTAGATATGCTGGAGGGTAGGGCCAGGATTCAGAGTGACCTAGACAAATTAAAGGATTGGGTCAAAAGAAATCTCATGAGGTTTAACAAGGACAAGTGCAAAGTCCTACACTTTGAATGGAAGAATCCCATGCAGTGCTACAGGTTTGGGACCAACAGGCTAAGCAGCAGCTCTGGAGAAAAGGATATGGCCCTTATTGCCAAGAAGGCTAACAGCATACTGGGCTGCACTGGTAAGGTTGTTGCCAGCACATCAAGGGAAGTGATTTATTATTCAGCACTAGTGAGGACACATCAGGAGTACTGTGTTCAGTTTTGGGCCTCCCCTACAGAAAGCATGTGAACAAGTTGGAGAGAGTCCAGTGGAGAGCAACACAAAAGGTTAGGGGGTGGAGGCACACAGATTCTGAGGAGAGGCTGAAGGGACTGGGTTTATTTAGTTTGGGGAAAAGAAGACTGAGGGGGTATTTGATAGCAGCCTTTAACTACCTGAAGGGCAGTTATGAAGAGGATGGAGCTAGACTGTTCTCAGTGGTGACAGATGACAGAACAAGGAGCAATAGTCTCAAGTTGCAGCAAGGGAAGTTTAAGTTGGATATTAGGAAAGTCTTTCTCACTAGGAGGGTGGTAAAGGAATGGAAAAGGTTACCTAGAGAGGTTGTGGTCTCTAAGCACTTTACTTCTTTTGTCCTCCAAATATCTCTGAGAGCTTGGTACTTGTTCCCTTTTATACATGAAGTAATGGAGACACAGTGATTTTTGCATAGAAACCTGTAGCAGAACCTGGAAGTCCTAACTCCAAATGCTGTCTCCTTCCACAGCTTCCTCTTCCCCATCCTGTCCCCATAAATTTATAAAACTTGAGTTAAATCTTTATTTGCTTATTTGCATTCAGTGGTGGTAGTGGTGCTGGATGAATGAAGACAGAGGTTTTGTTATATGTCTTAAGAGTGTGTTTTCATTGCACAGTTACATCAGGTTCTAACCTGGGTGTTGCCCTTATCCACCTCCTACCTCCCTGCCCGCACACAAACTTCCCTTCCAAGTGTGGTGATGCTTTTAACCCAGGCTGGCTGGCATGGACAAATTACAGGCAAAGCCCTGGGGGCTGCTTTTACTGTGATTGCTAACCTGTCCACGTTGCAGCAGGGATTCAAGTTAAATAATTTGAGTGCCCATGGTTTTCTGTTGTCTGTACCCCCCCTGCACTTCTCCATTGTGTGCCTACGACTGACCCATTTTCCCTAGCAAGGAATCACAGAGTAGTTCACATTGCTGCAACACTAAGAACCGTGAGACAGACCCCTGTCAGTTTGAGGGACACACATGGCAGAGGGCAGTGCCAGGAATGACACTGTGCTTCATGTAGGCCTTTGCGATGAGGCTGTTCTCATATTCCAACCCAAGTGCCGGTCAACTAAATGGTCTCCAAGGCAATTTAGTGGATGGTGCGCCAAACATTTCCCCATCTGTTAATGATGCGAGAGTGTGTGGAAAATGTGCCTGTTTGTCTCAGGGTAGGGCAGACAAGCTGTTTACCAAGAGGTAAAGGAATGAGGCTTTACCATATGTCACCTATGCCTCCATAGCTTTCCATGGGCATAAGATGCTTACTGAGGAGTTGCCTAATTAACTCTGCAGTCTCAGTGTCTACATGTGTGGCCCTATTAGGCCACAGGAAACTAATGAACTCCATGGCAGGTTAATACTTGTAAATACAAGTACTGTCTTGCAGTGGCATTCTTAAGCGTGCAGCAGTGCACGTGTAGATGTTGACAGGGCTGGCTGGGGCACGAGGGTGCTTCAGTGCAGGGGCTGCCAGCTGACTAACCCCACACTGGAGCACCCTCATGCCCCGGCCAGCCCTTCTGCAGCACACTGAGCCAGGTTGGAGCAGCCCCAGGCTGGCAGGCTGGCCACACCCCCCAGGCTTCCTGCCAACCAGAGCTGTTCTGACCTGGTTCAATGTGCTGCAGTCCCAGGTGCACATTTTAAACATGGCGTGATATGTGCTGGAGTTAACTGCTCCATGCTAATGGCTCATGTAGATGCACCCCATGTGTGTTAGTCCTGCTTCATTAACAGCTTCCACTTACAGTGGGGTGAGGGTGCGCATAGCACTAGTTATCATAGAGAAACTGATGTATGGTAAAGCCTCATCCAGTTTTACTTGTGTGTGGGGCCAGGCCCACTAAATGGTCCTCACCTTCCACAAAAAAGTTTCCAATTCAGTGGACATAACTGACTCCCTTACTGGAGGCTTATAATAAAGCCCATTATCTTTCCTGACCTGGACACTGAATTCTGATTTAATTCCTAGATGTGGTTCCCCCAGCTCCCAGTTTGGGCATCATGGTAGGGGGCAGGGTACATTTCTACTGCCTATCTTGTGCCTGCTCCATCTATGCAGGCAGAATTCCAAGCTCTAGAATCATCAGTCTGGGACCTTTTTGCACTGCTGTGTTCTCACTAAAGGCTGCTAGAAATAAATCTCTCTCTCTCTCTTTTAGCAGCATTTAGTGCAACTAGTGCAATTTTTTTTACTTCTAGCAGCATTTAGCATTTAGTGATATCTATCTCTTTATCTCTCTATCACTGCCAACACTAGGAAGTGCTAGAGAGCTTTGTTCTTGTGGGGTGCTTGTACATGCCATGGGGGCTTAATTTGGTTTAGTTCTCCCTAATTTGAAACAGTGGGTTTTTAAAAACCCACTGTTTCAATTTAGGGAGAATTAAACCTAACTAAACTCCTGTGGTGTGTACACAAGGCTGGGGGCCTGATCTTTACTTGCCCTTCTGGTGGCGGGGGAGGGAGGCCAGCTGCCGGCGGACCAAGCGGTCCCTGAGTTGTGCTGGGGCCTGGTGCTTCCCTCCGTGGTGGGGGAGGGTGCTTTCCTTCATGGTGGTGGTGGCACCACCCATGCAGCACCTGCCTGCTGGTACACAGCCTGAGCAGTCCCGGGGGGTGCCACAGCCATGGAGAGAAGCACTGGGCCCTCTGCAGCTGTGGAGAGAAACATTGGGCCCCTGGACAACTCAGGCAGGTGGGAAGGCTCTGGGAGAAAAAAAAAGATCAGGCTCCTCGCCACTTTTTTTTTTTTTTTTTCAGCTGAGTCTGCCTGCCTGCATGGGTGTGCTGGCAGCAGGGACAGTGCACAGGGAGCTGGAATCCCACCAAGCCCTGAGCACGTCAGCTTCCAGCACCCCATGCACTGTTGCACTTTGTTAGGTAGCAAACTTAAACACCTTGGAGGTGTTTTATCTTGCTACATTACAAAGTCATTGATAGAAGAATATGCTGCCAAGTGTGCAAACAGCAATGCCATTGAAGCGGTCCAAAAGGGCATATAAGCCACTTTCAAGGCCAATTTTGTGGCATGTACAAAGGCCTGTGAAGCTCAGTACTGCTGAGGATCAGAGCACCGGTCTACCTTCTGGATGCCAGTGTGAACAAAACCCTCTTGAAGTTCTGTTAAGCCTCAGAATGGCATCGGAGCAAAACAGCTTGAACCTGACACTGCCAGGCTTACAGCAAACTGAAAAGCCCACTCCAGCTATTGGTCAGGTGATGGAAGCCCTTTTCCCCATGTTTTCTAAGCAGTTAGCCCAGTTAGCATTCTTCATACCACTAGTCAGCCGTGAATGGTTTAGTCCACCATAGCTGACAAGGGAGGGTGAGGGGATTCAAAGGGGCGTCCAGACAGGAAAGAAATAGAATGTGTGTGTGTTAGGAATGAGGAATGTTCCCAAAAGTCTAAGACATCTCCAAAAATAGATTCACATTCCTGAGGACATTGCAAGCATTAGTGGTATGATCCTTCTGCTACTGTTTAGGGGAAATTGAAGAGGGAGGTGGAAAACAGATTGGAAAATATCTTCATTCAAGTTCTCTCTCTCTTGGCTTAAGCAAGAGAACAATTATTGACTTTCATCCCACGGTTCCAGCACATTGCTGCCAGCATTCGTGTTCAAAGAACAGCCTGCACTTTGCCACTAACTGAGGTCCTCACCTTAACACACAAAGCAATAGATCATCTGTCTGATTTCAGATTAATTGGTACTTTAGAAATACAGAACCTTTCAGATCCTTGCTGTGCACCACACTCCCTCTGTTTTAATTTCTTAACTCAGTTTAAGAGAGCTGTCTTGGGACTGGAAGTCCCACCTCCTAACCCCTGACCTTTG
>NW_017729022.1:109934603-109942661 GCF_001723915.1 Gavialis gangeticus
AGTTTAAGAGAGCTGTCTTGGGCTAGGTACAGACATTCAAAAAGCCCACAGTGTAACTGATTTAAGTTGCATGGTTTTCTGAAAGCAGCATAGTTTAGATCGGTAGTGGACAGCACACACATTCGCCCTTTTGTTGTGGGGGAGTGTGGGGCAAATCTTAGACTGGGTTTCACCACTTTTAAACCAGTCTATGTGTGCTGAACTTCTGTTCTGTTATGGATATAGACCAATGTGCCATACTTTCTTACTTTCTTTCTGTTTTCTTATGGGTGTAGGCCAGTTTCTGATCACTTATATTGGTAAACGTGTAATTTCTGTACCTGAGCTTAATGAGAGTTGCCTTATCACTTACAATGCACCCAGTGCTGGTTTTATGCAACCTATATATGCAACAGGCGTAGATTTCTCAAAGCAGCGTATTATTCCACTTTGTGTAATTTGGGACAAAGGAAAATTCTAATCTGTTCCATCTCTATGCAGCGAGAAAACTTTTTTGTTTTCTTATTTTCCTTTTCCCCTTCTGTTTTGTTCTCGTTCCTATCCGCCAAAGTTCAGAGTGACACCTAGTGTTGGTTGCCTACGCTAGCAACAGAAAAAACACCCTTCTGTTTCTTCAGTCAAAACCCAGGACTGCCAGGCAAGGTTATTTTTGTACCGTTGTTCACAGTCCCGCTGGTTCAGAGCTGGTTAGAATAGCTGGCCTTAGGATTTATTTCTCCCCTACCATCTCTCCTCTCTCATTTCATGAGCATCTGTTTTAATTAATTAAATATTATTTATTTAATATATTATGACCCAACAATTTGCTAGCAAGACTGGACGTATCCCTGTGGTGAAGAAATTTCCAAGAGCAGTTTATGAAGAAAGACTTTATTCTGTAGTTCTTAACAACATATTCCAAAAATAAAAAATTTACATTTGAAAACTCTGTAGCGGTCCAATCTACTGCCCTGTAAAGTGAACAAGACTTTTTTTTCCCTCCCTAGTGATTTTAATGGAAGTTGAAGCAAATTATAGGCAATTAAGCACTGGCCATATTTTGGAGGTACATTTACTTGTATTTTACCAGAAGTCTTTCCAGAATCCAAGATTTTTGTTTTCTTGGGGAGAGTTAGTATTGAATCTGTGCTCAGTAATAGGTATATCATTGAAAGTGTGTTGTTGCTGCTTTGCAGTATCATTAATGATTGTTTGCTTGCACAAAGCTAAGTAAAGGCATAGTAAAAGTGCAGCATGTAATTAGGTACCTTCTGGATTTTTATTTTTAAATAACATTTTTTATTTGTTAAATACATTGTCTCTCTAGCCATCCTGGCAGTTTGAATTTTATTTTTTCCACGCTGAAACTGTTCTCTTTCCATATACCAATTAGTTTGTTTTTGTAGTGTTGTTCAGGAACAGATGTGGTTAAAATAGTCCACAACAAAAATATTTTGAAATCTAGCAGAGAATTTAACTAATGTATGTCATCAGCCCAGCTTTACATTAGATTCCATAACATAAATATTTTAAATAATTCAGCACCAAATAATTAATTATTCCATGGTCAAGCAATCCTGTTTAGGAATGTCTACAGGTAGTCTTGATCTAGTTGTGCAGTGTTTATTTTTTATCCTCATAGGGTTGTTTCACATGGAATACTTTGTTTCAAATCAATAACAAAAAAAAAGAAAAAGTTTGATTGACAGATGCCACATGAACACGCACAATTTTGTGTTTCCACCAAGTGGATACTAGCTTTAGAGATGTCACTGAAAATCAAGGCCAAAGAATCATGCAGATATGAGAGGTGATACTGCATGTTGCAGGGTTTAATGGGTATTTAATAGTAGGTGACTACCTCCTACTGTGAAATCAACAGGTGTCAGGGGCCTAGGGCCCGTTTGGACACCTCTCAGACCTTTAATGAGTTGACCAAAGCCTCTAAGACCATTTCTGTACCACATCCTGAGACTGCTGTTGAGAAATGAGCCTTTCACACTCCAGTCCTCATATACCCAAACCCAGCTATTATGCATCATAAGCTACTTCCAAACCTATGCAGCATAAACTGGGGGGCGCTGGGAAAGGTGGTTCTCCTGAGTACAAATCCCATTGCTGCTTTTATGGCTCTATTTCCAGCCAAGTGAGTCCATGTGAAGCTTGAGTCCATGTGCAGCGGGAGCAAGTGGAGCAGGGGCTTATTTCTCCGTAGCAGACCAGTGTTCAGCAGGGAGGTAATACAGACGTGACCTAAAAATCTCCACGGTCCTCTGGGCTGTGGACTTATCTTAACATGCCTGACAATCTCATCCACCCCACTGCTTTCGGTATGCAAGGGCTTTGGTCTGTAAAGGCATCATCAGAGGATAGCCAAATATATGGCTGTGCACTGCCTGTGCCAAGGGAGCTGTTGGCTAGATACAGGGCTTTTAGGGCTACTTCATGCTACTATGATGCTGTTGCCCGGGGCCAGAAGAGGGGTGAGGTTCTCACGCAGGGGGTTGAATCCTGTCTCTCACTTATCTGAAGAGGGAAACTGAAGTCTATCCTCACTGTATATTTCCCAAGAATGGTGAGAAAATCTGTACAAAATATTGCTATTTTGGCACCCCATTTTGTACCTCTCTTGAAAGCAGACATGAACAGGGTCACCATGTAACCTGTGGACCTGACTCTTTTCTCAGGACCTATCTATATCTATGATATATGTAGTCAAAATCTAAGCCAATGAGCTATGATGGACCCCCTAATATTTTATATCAATTTGACTAATACGTTAGAGTAAAATAATTTGCCAGAATTTAGTTTTGAAATGGAAGCATGCTGCTGCTGAATTCTGACATATAACATGGATATTATTCTGGTCCAGTTAATCCCTCTTTAGAACTTCATCTGAATGGTTGATATTCTTATCAACATCATTTTGATGGACCCTATGGGTATGGACAAATGAGCAAATTACAGTAATCTAAAAGGGGATGAAAATATGGGAATTGTTCATTTGCACGTTCTCTTAACCTGTGGTAAGTAGAAGCTCAACCAATGTTTTTCAGGCCTCTGGCACATGTTCATTTAATGGTACTACTGGGATCCAGTCCCCGATCCCAACAATTGTGCCTCCTGTAATACCACACAGACCTGGCAAGAGGCATGATTTTGGGACCAGGGATCAAATCCCAATAGCACCAGTACTGTTTGCCAGTGCAGGGGGAGCCTGGGCTCTCCCTACATTGGTGAGTTGAAAGCCAAGTACCTATTGTCAGCCTGCTAAACAGTTGTCCCAAGCCCAGACAGTCCCAGGTCCAGTTCATTGGGACTGTCAAAGCAGATGATCAGTCGTTGGTCCCAGACAGTCCTCAGTTCAAGACCTAAGGTTGTCCAGGCCAGGGCCAACAATTAGCTGGCTGTAAAAACCCTATGCCAGGCAGCCTGGCACAGGGGAGCAGAGGCTCCTGGCAGGGTTGAGTCTTTGGCTTCCCCCTACTAGGGACTTTAAGCCCTGGGCAGGTTACTTGGCACAGAGGAGTAGAGCCTCCCACCCCCACCAAGCTTCTGGCTAGGCCCTCCAGAAGCTGGTCTTAGCCCCAGGATTTCAGACCACTTCTGTAAGATTATGGTGTGGTCCTGGGGCTGTGGGTGCTGTCAACCAAGCCCCACCATTCAACTGACATTGGGCTGCATGACGGGGACCCAGCCACATGTTCAAGTTAAGGCACAGTGGAAACTAGCCACAAAATTATTACATGTATTTTGTGGAATAATTTTGTGGCTGGCTTCGCATTTTGTAGCACTCTTAGTTGCCTGAACATGTGGTCAGGTTTCTACCTACCTAACATCTGGTTAAGTGTAATGTCTGCCAGGGGCCTTAGTTAACTTGCATTTAAGGGCAAGTTACCATGATTTAGCTTCCACTTACCATGGGATAAGAGTAAGCACATGCACAGTTACCATAGAACCTGATTTTAATTTTCTGTAATTTATTTGTCCATACCCTAATCATGGAGCAAGACCCCATTGTCCTATACAGTGTATAAATATAGAGCAGAAAGGCAAGTGTGTCCTTCATGTTTTGTTCTAATCCATTTTAGGCTCTAAATAAGCAAAACACTTGAGCAGAGGCCTCAGTTTAAATGTGTTAGTGGAACTGCTTGTGTGATGAAGTACATTGCTGAGTTAGGGCTTACACTATTAAATGGCATTTCCCACCTTCAGCCAAAATGTAGAAAGAAATTTTTATAAAAGAAAATGAGTGGTTTAAACATGCCACCAGCTTCTTTATGCTGCAAATGATAAAAGTCTTGAAAACTGGAAAAACCTATTTAGAAGCTTCATGTTTTAAAAATATGTTTATTTTACCACAGCTACAAAGTCTTGGCCCTGAAGGTTACTTCATATTCCTTGACGGTAGTACTGTCTGAGCACCAGCCCATGGAAAGCTGGCTTGTTGATTACAAGGCTGCCCTAGACTGCTCCTTGTACAAGGCTGAGGTCATACCCTCTGCCCAGACAACTACCATATATAGTTCACTTAATGTGTTTATGGTAGGATCAGGTTCCTTGGCTGACAGGGGGAAAAAAAGGGTGAAAAGAGATTTCTTTGCTCATTCCTCCCCAGCCAGAGCTCACAGGGGACTGAAGAGGATTTGTAAAGCTAAAGATCTCCCAACAGTTTTTGCAAGCAAAAAAGGGCATGTGAACTTTCCCAGATACAATGCCACTGATGGGTGGGATCATCCCCATTTCTTTACAAGTTATGGGGCTTAGCAGGGGACCAAACCTTCTCCAGACGAAATGGTTATCTTTTGGATGGTCTATAGGCAGGGGTAGATCCAGGATTTCCCAGAGGAGTGTGGGAGCAACAATCTCCACTGCAGGGGTGGCTGCACCTTCTGTTCTCAGCCTTCTCTGTCCTCACCAGTGTGGGCAGACCCTCTAGCAGGAGCCTTTGGGCACGTTAAATCTCTAAAGCAAGTGAATATCTGCCTTCCCTTCCCCTTCCTGCTCTGAGGCATGTCTCCTCCCCTCTTCTCTTCCCCCCACTCCATTCCCCTGCTTGCCTCTGCTGTTTTTTCCATGGTTCAGGGCAGGGAAGCTCCAGAGGCAGTGGGCCTGAGTGGCGGCTGGGCTCCTCTGGGGAGGGAAACTGCAGCAACAGGGCAGCTGGAGAGTAGTTCCTTCAACCCTGCCTGGTCGGGAAGGGGATCCTGCTGGCCATCTCTGCTGCTGTTGTTCGCATCCCTAACTGAGCCCAGCCCACTCACAGTGAGCAGGAAGGGCTCTGATGCTTCCCTGTCCCTGGGGACGTGGAGAAAAGGGATGGGAAGGTGGAATGCCTTTGAGCAAAAAGGGGAAGGGAGGGACGATTTTCACCTGCTTTCAGGACTTTAAAAAGTCCCCGGAGGCTCCTGTGGTGCAGTGCAATCCAAAAGGAGGGTGGATCTGCACCACTGCATGCCCTCTGGATCTGCCTTTGTCTATAGGTCATCCAGGCTGTGCCCTTCTCCTTTTCTCAGACAGGGGTTACACCAGCACTATAGCGGTGTGGCCCGTGCGAGAGGTATGGATTATAAAGAGGTCATTTTTATGGGCCTTTCTTTCCACTGGCTGCATAGGGCTGATAGGAATAAGCAAAACACTGATGACACCTGGGCAAACTCAACTGGTAGGGGATACATGACAACAGGAAGAGGTGGGAGACCTTGGGAGTTCTGGTGAGAAAGGCGCCTGCTATATCCATTTTGACTTGCCATTCATCCCAAAGCTCAGGGGGACTGCATAGGATTCTGGGTAGAAGAGCACTGTTGCTGCAGCTCCTTTTCTTTGAGCGTGTTTTGGGCCATTCATGCAAACTTTCTCAATCCTCCATCTCTTCTGCACTGCACAGTTAGGGAAAACGTATGGCTTCATCTAATTTTAGCTTTTTTAATCTTCTCAGAAAACACCCTTGCCATCTCTTTCCAATGCTTGTATTCTTTGTCTTGCCCTTTCCTAGTTTCTTGCTACTGCTGCTATAATAATGATTAGATTAGTGGTTTTCAATCTTTTTTTGAACTCAAGACACCACTCCATAACTTTTGTGAATTAAGTGGCACCCAATTTCCAAACTAATTTATATATTATGGTGATTAGCTTCTTGCAGAGGGGCTGGGCAGTGAGGGTGGAGGATCTTTTAGGCAGGAACAAGCCTAAGCCAACATTTATCTACTTTGTTTATCCGCTTATCTCCTCCCACCTTCTGGCAACTTTCAATGCATTTGGTGGCACCCCGGTGAGAATCACTGGATTAGACAAATTGTTTAAAGGGGCTTACGACATGCTCCATGCTATTCTCTTTCTTCTTAATGCTGCCCAGCCTCTTATTTACTGCTTTAATCCTTGTTGTCCAAAGAGCAGATGTTTTCAATGAGCTTTCAAAAATGATGTCTAGACTAGTTTTCCTGAGAACTTCCCCACCCACCATTATAAAACTCTGCTCTGAACCCTTTAATAATAATCATCAGTAGGTTACGTTCCTATTCTCCCTCACTGTTTAGTTCTTTGCATATTTCTGTGTAGAATTTCATATCCCAGTAATCCATTTGCATATGTTGGTTATCTAGGTTGGTTAGGTTTCTCCAGGTTCTTGTACCCCATCACCATAGTAACTGAGTGCCTTTCGGAGATGAATCAAGCCCTAGTACTACCATCTGTCATGGCTTATGGGTTGTACCTCAAAGCACTCCTAAGCTAAATAATTTCAGGCCAGACTCTGTTTACCTTAATTTAACTGGGAATGTCTACACAAGATGTTTACTGTGGAGTAGACTAATTAACTCTGCATTAAACATCTCAGTATCTGCAAGTGCAGGGCTATTAGGCTGGAGTAAGCTAATGAATTCCACAGCAGGGTAGTACTTGTAAATACAATTACTATTCTGCTGCAGAGTTTTTTACCCTGCAACATTGTACTTGTAGGTGCTGACCCGGCTGGCTGGGGCATAAGGGTGCTTCAATGCAGGGGCTGCCTACCAGTTTCATTGAAGCACGTTTGTGCCCCAGCCAGCCCCTCCACAGCGTACTGATTTTGGCAGGAGCAGCCACAGGCTGGCAGCCTGACCCCCAGCGCCCACAGCCAGCCAGGTCTCTTCCAACGTGGCTCAATGTGTTGCAGTCCTGGGCACATGTTCAAATAGCATGCCCAGGAGCAATAAACTCTGGAGCAATAAACTCCGGACGTTATTGCTTTGTATTAATTCCATGTGTAGACACACCCATGAATGGCACCTTATTCCCAGTGTAGTCCTATTACTGGCTCAGAGTTATTCAACGGCCATGTCTACAGAGAACATTTACTGCGGAGTTGCCTAATTAGCTCAGCAGTTAAACATCACTGTCTACACATGCAGTGCTATTAGGACGGAGTAAACTAATTAACCAGGCAACAGGGTAGTACTTGTAAATATAGGCTGCTTACAGACATGGAAAAAAACCCCAGCACTTAACTTTTAGCTTTGCACACCCCTGCATCGAGTGCAGAACATGCCCAGAAGAGGAACCATGTCAATTTGACTTGGCTTGCCCAGTGTCTGTATAGATTAGGCACTTCAGCAGGAATTTTTGGTGCTTTTATCTACTAGGTGATTCAACCCTGCTGAAGGGTGTGATCTATATGCTGGGGAACCGGTTAAAACTGATGTGGTTCCTCTTCTGGGAAAGCCCTGTCATTTCCCAGCGCCCCCAATCTGTCAGCATTCACAAGTACTTTGGAGTTCTTTACTCTGCAGCAATGCATGTGTAGATGCTGATGGGATGGCTGGGGCACAAAGTGCTTTAGTACAGGGGCTGCCTGCTGGCTAGCCCCACACTAGAGCACCCTTGTACCCCAGCCAGCCCCTCCACAGCATGCTGAGCTGGATTGGACTGATCTCCTGGGCCCCCTGCCAGCTAGGGCTGTTCTGACCTGGCTCAACATGCTGTGGTCCTGGATGCACATGTAAATGTGGTTCCCAAGACCAATAAACTCCAGTGCAAACTGCTCCAGAGTTTATTCAATTGCATTAATAGCATGTGTAGACATACCCAACATGAATAAAGGTG
>NW_017729022.1:109947661-109960965 GCF_001723915.1 Gavialis gangeticus
CTGGATTGGACCGATCTCCTGGGCCCCCTGCCAGCTAGGGCTGTTCTGACCTGGCTCAACATGCTGTGGTCCTGGATGCACATGTAAATGTGGTTCCCAAGACCAATAAACTCCAGTGCAAACTGCTCCAGAGTTTATTCAATTGCATTAATAGCATGTGTAGACATACCCAACATGAATAAAGGTGGCATAATGAGGCCTGTGGTGACCAGGCAAACTTCACAACTGCATGGCTTTTCCCCTCATTTAGACAGACAATAAACTATAGCGAATGGCCATGTTCCTAGTATTACACTTCATCAACTGCTGAATTAACTCACTATTGTCCAATAATGCTTCTGCTTTCCTCTTAAGGACTAATTATTGGACAGTACTAGAGATGGGGCATTGGAATAAATGGATCAATGCCAGTTGGGTAGTTTACAGCCACCAGAACAAAACCTAGGGTGCCTATACAGGTACATTGAAGCTGCTCCGATGCGCTGTAATTACAATGCATCAAAGCAGACCCAATTAATCGAGTCTGCTGGAGCATGATAATTACCATCATGAACGGCACGTGCCTCTGGTGGCTGGGGTGGCATGGCTGCGCTGGTGGCAGCAGGAGTGCAGCAGTGGCAGTGGGAACCCAGTGGTGGTGAGCAGGGAGCTCCTGCAGATGCTGCCAGCACTGTCGGCGGGGGCAGGGGGTGGCAAGCGCTGACCATGGGTCAGCAACCGGGGTGGTCATGGACCGCTCGCAGATGCTACTAGCAGTGCTAGTGGTGGGGTGACAAGCAGCGACTGCTTGCAGGCACCACCGATAGTGTTGGTGCACCTTTTTGCAGGGGGTGCATATGTACCCACATCCACCCCCTATGCGTTGCCCCTGATTACCATGCTCCAGCAGCATGATAATTACCATGTTCTAGCAGACTCCAGCATCACATGTGTCGTCATCCCCATGCTTAAAAATTGGGCCTGGGGCACTTTTCTATAGCTCGTTGAATGAGCTTTAAAGTACCCCCTCTGTCATAACAAGCTTTAAAGTGTTCCCTCTACCATTTTTCAGTGCGGGAATGCTGATACATGTGATGTTCCAGGTACTTTATTTAGGGTGGCTTTCAGAGCCACTCTACTTAAAGCATCGGCCCTCACCGCCTCCCAGAACACATGTATAAATGCCCCTTGACTCTGTCCCATGTGGTTTTAAGAAGACAGAGAAATCCAAGTTCCATTGAGTCACTGGGGAATTTGCCTATTGACTTAAGAAGGGCCAGGTGTCTACCCTATTTCAAAGCATTAACTTTAATTTTCCAAGTGTATGTGTTTTTCTCCCCCAGAAGTAACTTGAACAATTGTGTAGGTGGTGGTGGTATCCTGCAAAAGGCTGGCTTTAATTTAATACAGATTTTTGTTCTGTTTAGCTTTTATCAGATCCAGTTTGAAATGGTACAGGCAAAATTAGCTTAGCCTATTTGTTAATGGATTTTCTTCCATTAACAGTGTTTTACATTCACATAAAATGGATCCTGTACCTGGTTGTTCATGCTTTTGTGCACTATAAAAGTAGTTAAGCATTCCCCCTATACAAATAAAAAGTATGCCTGTATAATGCAAATTAAAAACAAATTTTGAATGCCTTCAAGTCCTTTGTGGATATCTTTTTTGTGGCACTCCTGCTATTTAAGGATAAAGACTGATTTTTGTCTAAGATGTTTCCAACTTAGTCTCTGATTTTTCCTTTCAGCTTCACCTGTATTGAGGTATAGTTCTCATTCATATTCAATAGGGAATGAATGTGCCTCTAGTGGCATATTCCACTTCACCTTGCAGAATTGTATAGCTCTCCCATTCTTTTCAATGGGCAGCCAATAGGTGGCTTCAGAAGCATTGCTGAGATCCTCTGTTGCCTAGAACTATGTGCTGCCAACTCTCCATTCGTTTCAAAAGAGTTTTAGTCGGTACTAAGAAATGTACCGCTCTGGACATAATTCTACTTCAACCTGACCATGTGAGGCATGGATGTCTGGTTTCAAGACTTCTGACCTGATCAGTGAGCCATTTATATGGATGATTGCATCTGCATAATAGACGGCTAATAGATAGATAGCTTCTCTTCCATCAGTAGCTTAATGGCTAAAGCAGTGGTGCCCAATCTTTTGGCCCCATAGGCAAGATGAATGGTGTGGGCTGGATCTGTGGGCTGGATCCAGTTCATGTGCTCAATCTGGTGTGTGTTGGATCAAGTCTTAGTCCTGCATACCATATCACAGCCATGGCCCTGGACCCTTGTCAGATTGGGTCTTCCCCCCCAGCCCCAGCCTCACACGTGCTGGATCAGATCCCACCACACAAGCCCCACCCCAATCCCTGAATGTGCCAGGTTGGACTCTGCTGCTCTGTTCCCATCTCAGGTGTGTTGGGTTGGGCTCTGCCACTCCAGCCCCAGCCCTATGTGCAACAGCAGGATCCTATGCATAGGGCCTATGGGGCTTGGAAATTTGATGGTGGAAGAGCAGTGGTAGCATTAACTGTCACTTCTCTCCTCCCTCTCCCATTAATACTAAATTTCTGGACCCTTGGGGAGCCCCATGGACTGGATCACACAACTCTACCAGCTGGATCATTAAGCTATGGGACAGACATGGCTGAGTATTGTCTACCCTGTTCCTGCTGAAACTGGATCACTGAGCTGTCTACAGGGAAGGACTCCTGGGGCCAAAATGAAAGCAGTAAGAGGGAACCTTATTTTGGGGGTGAGAACTCTGGCACTGAAGGGGTTCTGGGTTTTGCCTCCTGCTCCTAAGGCTGTTTATACATTCTACTTCAATGCAAGATGCTTCAATTACAACACAATAAATCTGGAGTAACGCCACTGTAAATCATGGTAGTATTCTAGATTATGCTTTTAGTAATAGGGGACAGAATCTGGCCCAGTGGAGCTGCATCAATGTAAATGAGGGCACCCTGACCTGCATGTGTAAAACCAAATTTATCAGCAATCATTACGATGTCCACACCACCCTTCTTTGCAATATACAAGTATGGAGTGAAGTATCATGGGAGAACTGTCATTTAAGGAGAGAGCTGACAGTGGAGAGAGTAGGCTGGTATCCTATAAGTAGGTTTGGCAGAATTTTATTTTATTTTTTTTATAATTTTGATGGATAATACCAATGTTTATTTTAATCATTTATTTTGATTTTTATCAATTTAAAGTTGGAGGTGTGGGGGGCAGAAAATTTATGATTTTAAGACAAATGTAACTACTGTAGCCCTGCTACCAGCTGACTGGCAGATCTGCCCTCAGCCCTGGCTCTGCTCACCTGTAGCTCCCTCCTCCATGTTGTCACTTCCTCTTCCTTTGTTTCCGGTCCCCAGGGATTTCTGGGAGTTGCAGTTCAAACTACAGTCAGCACAGTTCTGTCTCACACTCCATCAACCATAATTTTTCTTATATTCTTTATCTATAAATTTCAGTTATTAACAAAGGAAATATTTTTTCATCAGTCTGTGAGTGTGAGGTGAAATTGATGTTTAAACACATTTACCAATAAAAGTCAAGGAAGTACTGTAATGAGGACTCCCACTAGTAGTCTTTCGAAATATTACAGTATTGTTCTATATTCTGGCCCTACTGGGACAGTTTCAAGCAGGTGAAGCATGGTATGAAGCCTGCTGTCTGTCTGGTCCCAATGCTGTCTATGCACTTTTTCTAATGGCTCTGTAATACAAAATGTACAAACAACATTTGAAGCAAAGGCTTATTCCCTCCCTGCTTGGGCAGCATACATCTCCCAAAACAGCATTAGATCTGCCATATGTCTAAGTATGTTTTCTATTCCTGAACACAGTCCTGGATTTTTCATTAAGCCTCTCTCTTTATTTATGAGCATTGAGAATTTAGGATGGCAAATTAGCTCAAAAGATGTAAATACAATATATCGAAACTGATGGGAGAGAGACAGTGTGGGTCAACCATGTCATCAGAATGGCAACAGCAGCATAGTATAGAAATACTTAAGTTAGTGTTAATGGAGCAGTCTACCAATAGCCATAGTCATAATGATCAGCTTTGGCCACCCAGGATCTTGGATAAGTATTCAGAAATCCAGCCAGATTTTAATGTGTTACCCACTTGGCCAAAGGAAGCAACTTTAAGTGAAAATTGCATTGTAATACACGTAAAATCTAATCAGAATCATTTATAATAATGGATGACCTAAATATGTAATTATAGAGGGATGTTGGGCTTTGTTCAGTCATTAGAGCAAGGGTTAAAATGTTAGACTTCAAAGTGCTGGCTTTTATTTCTTAAAGGGTGGGTCAGGCAGGGAGGGAATAGTGCATGAACCTCCAATTGCTTCTAAAATTAAAAACATCTGCTGAAGTCAGAACCAATTTGGTTGGCTTTGTTCTCACCAGTAAGTACTACTACCAGCAACACTGGCAATATAGAGGGGCTTTTTAGAGACATGGACATTTACCTTAAAAATAAAACCAAAAGCAAATCAACCTTTTACAAACACAATGTGGCTTGCATGGACCAATGTGTTACCTTTGGCAGCCTTCATTATTCTGGGCTAAGTTGGGTACAGTGTGCACTGTTGTCAAACTTAAGCAGGATTGTACTGGAAGGAGAACTGAAGAGCTGAGCCTGTATGTTGAAAACAAAAACATGGTGAACAAATGTCGTCTTTAAATGTAGCCACATTTTTGGCCATGTTTCTCCTTGAATCAGATCCTGCACTCAATTATGGCTGCATAAATCCAGAAGTATAAAAACTTTGTTGGCTTAAGTGAATGTACTTCTGATAGACACCAGTTGATCAAAGATCACCATTTGACCCATTGTACACTGTGTCTGAAAAATAAAAGCGGGCCCAAACCATATTTTCTGCAAAGTCACTTCTTCCTAGGGGAAAGCGATGACTTAAAAAGTACACTGTTGTTCATGCCTCTCTGAACCAGTTAGGCTCTAAGATGCCACCTTGCCCTGCCTTGTGCCTATTTTCCTTTAGAAAATGTGTCTATATTAAAGTAATTAGAATTATAGCTTTCTCATCTGGTCTTGCCCTGTTCCCTCTTTCCAGTGGTCACTTGCACTGAAGAGCATTATGGCACTGAAGAGCATGATAATTATTTGGTTTGGGAGCAAACCACGGGACTTCATTTCTGTTGTTCTCTGCATGGATCCCTCTGCTTGCTCTTTTAATTGTAGCTTAGTCTGGACTCCTAAAGGGATACCTCTCTTCTAAGAACAGTGATACAAGAGACAAAATGTGTGAATTAATCCATATCAATGGAGGACTATTTCTGATATAAATTTTCTGTGGATGAACTGTAAAAAAACAACAACCAAAACCTGCTGCAGGAGGAGTTGTTGAGAACTCAGTGCTTATGAAAATCAGGCCAGTTACTTAGGAAGCTAAATACGGACTTACATCCAAGACTGAATTGAAATGGTTTCCAGTTATCTTAGTGAGAAAGCAGCCCAATGTTCAGCACTAAGGAAAATGAAGCCGACACTTAGAGGCAGATGCCTTTAAGCGCAGGTTAGAAAAACATGTCTTGGACTTCTTAGATAGGGATGACTGTGCCTTGTTGGACTAGATGATATCCTGAGGTACCTTCCAGCCCTACCCTTCTACAATTCCACATATGGGTTTAGGAACCAACATTGAAGCAGCTTTGAAAATCTTGACGTACTATTTTTCTGTCTGGTTTTAAATGAACTAAAATAATGGGGGTTTTATCACTTCCCTTTGAAAGTCTGTTAGACCAGGGCAGGCACATCCACATGTTCATTAATGCATCCTAGTTACTGTGTATTAAGTTTAGTACTTGGTTAACCAAGTATTAACTAATGTGAAGTAACACGTGCTATGGTGCAGTAGTGCTGGCACATGTTTGTTTTTTTTTGTGATGCTTACTACGTAGGAGCCTAATAACACTGTGCAGTAGTGTATTAGCATAGTTTTAGACCAGCACGCTACTGTGCAGTATTGTTAGGCTACTGAGCAGTAAATGTCTTGTGTAGACATGCCCGGCATGACCCAAAGCCCACTGTGTTTAGTGAAAAGACTCCAATTGACTTCAAAGGACTTTAGACCAGGCTCTCAGTGATCACTCCTGAGTTCTTGTGGAAAGTCCTTATGCATTTAAGAAAGGAAGCAGTCATGAAGAGAAAAAAAACTGCACCAAAAAATTAGTCTGCCTCCAATGTACAGTGGGAATGGAGCTCTTTCTACATTCTAGGTGGTGCCCCGTAGCTTAGTGCATAGTCACGGGAAGGGATGCAGTATTGACCGAGGATATTGCCAAACCAAGGTCTGGACAGTTAAATATTATTGCTTCATTGAGAAGTGATCTAAATGGGGTTGCAAGTGACACACACTATATGAGACTGATTTGAGTCTCTGTAACATGGAATGACTTAGGAACCATTTTGTGTATCTGCAAAGAAGCAGAGCCCAGCACAGAGATGGAATATTATTTATGTGTTTTGAGGTAGAAATTGAAACTAGTGGGAACTGAATTGTGCAGAGCCTTGCAAGGCTGGGTCTTCATCAGGAACCATTTTATGATACAACAGAAGATTGGTACTTCCAATAGCTGACTACGGGTTAACACCCTACTGGAGCACAAGTTCAGTACTGCAGCAGAGGACAGAATGCCAGCTCCTGAAGTGCCCTCCTCCAACCTGGTTTTGTTTTTTCTTTTTTTCCCCTTTAAAAGTTCTCAACCTAGTTATGGATTCAGGATAGCACCTAAATCCCCTCCTGTTCAACACAGGATTTAATCTCATGCTCAGCTTTAAATGTGTATTAAGTCCAATGGACCTTAGATGGAAATTTTAAATATATACACAAATAATTTCCTCAATAGAGAAACGGAGGTCCTGAATTTCACTTCCATTCAGATAGAGACATTTGCTTTCTCTTTCCTAAGAGAGTATGCAGGAAACCTAAAGATCAGAAACTCTAAAAATAGCTTAAATATTTATGCGGCTTTGCTCTGAGCTCAATCCAACACACTGTACACCCTGGCAAACATTTATTTCATAATAAACCACTCGGATAGGGGTCATGGCTGAGATTTCTTTAAGAGGAGACGGAAAGGTAGATTAAAACCTAGTACCAAGCTCAGAGTGGATGTAAGTGTGTGCATTACTTCTGAGCTACATAGACTTACTCCAGGTCTGAAATTGCCCCCTTTTCTGCAGAGAAACAGGTGCATTGATCAGTTAAGGGTGAGAATGTAGGTGTGGTATTCTGACCGGTCATTTCTGCCCTCGCTGCTGCTTTTCCACCAAAAGAAAAACAAGTCTGAAGGAATTTCAACCCGCTGTTTTTGTTCTGTTAATAAATACCAACTACAGACTCGTTTTCCTAGGTCTCTCTTTTGGGGAAGGGGGAAGAGAGGGAAAGACAAGAAAGAATGTGCAGAGCCTAAATGAATGTATTATCTATGAAGATGAAGGGGAGATAGAAAGGGTTAAGTTGACCTGTTTTTAAAAAGTCACAACATTTCTAGGGAAAAGGAACATGACAAATAAAGAACATAATTAAAAAAAAAAAAGCTGCAAAGAATGTTTTGGGCAAAAGCATTTCATGCAAAGAGTAAGGCACACATATGGAATAAATTATCAGGAAAGGGCATGGAAGAAAAATGTTTTAAATATATTGAAAAGGAAAAGAGTGGGAAAATGGAGAAAAGGAGGCATGTTGCTGAAGAAAACCAGTGAGAGAGACGGTGTTGGGGTCGAGCAGGAAATGGATGGAAATGGAAGGGTCACTTGTTTACCAAATATCATAAGGGCCATCAGGGCCAGACACTGGCACGGGCAAACTGGGCGGCTGCCTAGGACCCGGACAGAAAGGGGGCCTCAAATGGTAATTTTTTTTCCGTTGTCCAATTATTATTATCATTATCTTTGGTGAAGGGAGGCCTGATACTAAAAGTTCACCCAGGGCTGCCAGCAGTCTAGGTACAGTGCTGAGGGCCATCTTCTGTCTTTGGATGGATACACAGGGCTCCCAATGACTCTAGTGAATGCGGTCCCTGCATATCTGAGAGCAGAGAGGGGTTCAAAAGCCTGTGGAGAAGAGGCAAAGAACATGGAAGAGGGAAAGCAATACAGCTGGTGCATTCTCTCCTCATCCTGAGAGTTCACTAAAACCTCTCTGCCCCAGAGCTGGAGGCTGGAGAGCAGGCATGAGAGGAAAAAGGAGGTACCGACTAGCTGCTGTCTGCAACCTACTCTTTTCAGGATTTACAAGATATCTATCTGAAAATGAATGGTGCTTTAGCTCCCAATTCCTGTCTCCTTCCTCCTTGGGAAGAGGATTGTTGTCTGAACACATGGCTGCTTGTCTCAACAGTGCAGTGCTGCTGTGGGGAACACTTAAGGCAGCTCTTCGAGAAATTGGTATTTCTCTCCACGATCCCTGTAGTGTGAATGGCTGAATCCAAGGCGCAGCCATGCAGTGGGAGATGTCAGAGGAGTCCAATGGCCCTTCTATTCCCTTTTTGTGGAACTTGCCATAAGGAAGTGTAATCTAAAGCTAAGTATGGTATTTACTAATTGCAAAAGTGATACAAGGAAACAGGCAAACACTTCTGGCACTCAGCTGGTCATGAAAAAGTGGTCTAAGCAAGTCTGCTGCTAATGGAAACTTGGTCTACACAGAAACCACAATAGCTGCTTACAGTTTGTCTTAAGCATAGGCAAGCAATAGCCATGTTCAGCACATTTTCTGTACTCTGTTCAATCATGTGCCCCCATGTTTCTGTTCACATCTTCATCACAGCTGCTTGGAACAGCGCTGGACAGCAGGGCTGCGCGAAGCTTCAGTTGCTGATTCGATTCAGCGGAGATCACGCCTGTTTCAGTGGCTGACTCTCTGAATCCAAATCAAATTAAAAGACCTTTTAATCTCTCTGAATTGAACTGGAACCCTTCAAATCAATTTGGAGAGATTCACAAAGATTCAGCGATTCATACATAGATACAGCTTTAAATATTTGTTCTCCGTACCTCAAGGTACTAGGCAGCTCGTGGATGCTGAGATGCTGGGGAGGATGGATTGTCCCACAGGAGCACAGGGGGGTCCACAGCACGCTCAGCAGCACTTCCAGTCCACTTCTGGGTCTGCCGGGGAGCCCCCCTGCACCCTCTGGCTCAGTGACTGTTGCCTCCTGCATCTGAGGAGGGCACCCGGGCTCCCCCTGGGGCCGACTGCTGAGCTGGGAGGATGCAGGGGGGCCTGGAAGTACTTTTGACCCACTTCTGGGTTCATTGCTGAGCATGTGGGGGTCCCTCCCATGCTCCTGTGGGACAGTCCATCTGCCCCAGCATCACAGCGTTCACAAGTTGCACCTGGTACCTTGAGGTATGTAGAAAAAACATTAAATGCTCTATGTCTGAATCACTGTTTCTCCAAATCAGCATCAAATCTTCAGATTCGGATTTGACTGAATTGAATCGGGGACAGTAATCCGAATCGAATCACAGTCCGATTCAGGCTGAATCTGAATCCAAATCGAACAGGGCCCATTTTACACACCCCTACTGGACACAGCTCGTCTTTGTTTACATTTAAAGCTCATCTACATTCAATACTAGTTTAGTTGTTCTTGTTGAAGACATCTGTCATCAGCAGTGGATTATTGTTTAGGACAAGCCTAGATTGCCCTAGAGTTTAGAAATGACCTTATATTATACTAACTCTCTCTATTCAGAGGTATTTGTTAGGACAGCCCTGAAACAAATTTTGGTACGTTTTCATACTGCTGAACTACCTTGACTCAGCCCCATAGTTTTCATCTGTAGGTTCAGGGCTTCTTAAACATGTTGAGATCATTGCTCATATCTCAATAAAAAGATTTATTTGTAGATGCATTTCTACCCATTTCCCATGGCAAAAGGTGACTGCAGTGATCGCTGATGGGGAAATGGGACATTAGGAAAGCATTTAAGACTTAATCCAAAAAAGGACATGGGCACCTAAAACAGGACTGAGATGGACATCAAGCACATAAAACTGAATGGGATGTTCCAAATCCTCCACTCAACTATCACCTAACCTGCAAGTACTTCTAGGAACTGTGCCCATTTAGCTCAGTGTCTTGTCTCCAGCACTAGCAAATAGCTGTTGTTTTCTAAGAAGAGTAGTAGAATTGGGGTATGTATGGAGTTTTCCATCCTGTGACATATATCCTCGGGTTATCAGAGGTGATAGGGCAGGGGTGGGCAAAATATGACCCATGGGCCAGATCTGACCCACTAGGCAATTTCATCTGGCCCACCGGCACCCACCAATTAATTGTACCCTGGTACCCTGGCCAGCTGGTGCGCCTCACTCCCACCCTTATGTGCAGAAGGGCCTGGCCCAGCCAGCACACGCAGCTTCTGGGTGGGGCTGCTGCTGCCACTGCTACAGCTGCCAGGGGACCTGTCTGGCTACATCGGCATCCGCAGGGTCCTCCTCAGCTCCCTGCTGCAGTGCTCTGAGCAGCAGGTCAGGCAGTGGCAGGGGTTGCGGGGGGAGGGAGCTGCAGCCGGGCAGGTGCAGGAAGTGTGGGGCTGCAGAGTGTAGAGTCTGCAGCCTGTGCCTGGGGGAGCAGCAGGAGCACAGAGCTTGGGTGGGCAGGACATGGGTGTGAGGGAGGGTGGGGTATGCAGGGACCACCCCCACACTTTGCCCCAGGGTGCACAGCCCCTACTGCCAGCAGCAGGTGGCAGGCCCTTGGGGTTCTTACGGCCTGCACAGGCCGGGCTGCTTTGTGGTGCACTACTCCAGCCATTGAGAGACTTAGGGAGCGGCATGAGATGTACAGGTGAAAACCCATTGCATCCCCATACCCTGAAGCCCCCTAGCGACCCCCAACTGCCATGGAGCACCCCCGCCAACCTCCAGCAGCAGCCGGAGGTACGTGGAGCCATGGTGTGAGGGGACCAGGCCAGCTTGGCTGCAGGGAGGTGGCTGATTAGAAACTAGGGAGGGTCTTGCCCTGCCCCGGCCCCTACTTTGCTCAGCCTTCCAGGGAGCCATGTGAACAGACTGTGCAAACAGGTGCACTTGTCTGCCCAATGTAGTGTGGAATTTGCACAGGAGGGTGAGTGGGAGGGCCTGAGGCCCTGCCTGTGAGCCGCCTTGGGTAGGCAGTCCCAGCCATAGCCAGCCTACCAGCAGCATGCTGCAGATGAGCATGTGCCACACCCTGAGGGTCCCCTTGGGGTCTGTGGCCCCCACCCCAGCATCTTGGAGGCCTCTACCCAGACGGAGCCCATGGTTCCTGGCTCCATGCACACGGAGTCCCTGGCTCTCAGCTGCGGGGGCTGCCTGTTGCTTTTTTAGGCTCTGGGGTCTGGGAGCATGGCCACCTCCCCTTGTGAGGTCTGCCCCCTTTTGGGGTCTCTGGTGTGCCAGCTGGAAGAGCTCCAGGCTGCAGTCCAGAGACTGCATGCCAACAGGGATGGTGAGCTGGAGATAGACTCCTACTGCCAGGCCCTTCTCCCCTGGGAGATGGAGGGTCGACCATGGTCACCTACCAGGACAAGGGAAGACACCAGGACCTCCCATCCTGTCCAGCCAAGGGGATGGACCAAGGTGGTCAAGGGCCCCAAGGCCGCTGCACCAAGGTCCCCACCCCATTGGAGCTTTGCAACAAATACGAACCTCTTGCAGTCCCAGCAGAGCCTGCTAAGTTGCCATCTCCTGCAGGCAACACGGGCTCAACTGCAGCTACCTCCCCTGCTCTCCCCAAGACAAAACGCAAAGGGTTTGTCGTGGGAGACTCCATCCTGAGGGGGACTGAGAGGGCAATCTGCTGCCCCAACCCCTTGGCCCGGGAAGTCTGCTGCTTCCTGGGAGCCCGTATCCAAGACATTGCGGAGAAGATCCCTAAACTCCTCCAGCCCACAGACCACTACCCTATGCTCCTTATCTATGTGAGCACCAATGACACGGCTTGGAACCCTCTCAGCCAGTTCATGAAGTGTTTACAGTGGGCAAAAGGGGTGGAGGTGTAGCTGTCTGTCAAGGAAAGCTATGCATCCTTACAAGCTGATATTGGCACCCAGGGTGGACAACTGGACATCCTCTGGGTTAAAATTCATGGGGAACACGGTATAAGGGATACAATGATGGGAGTCTACTACAGACCTCCTACCCAGGATGAAGAGATTGACCAGCAGTTCACCAGGAAATTGGCTGATGCCACATGCTCCCGGTCCATGGTTGTCATGGGAGACTTCAACTACCTAGACATCTTGTGGGAAGAGCACTCGGCCAAATCAGAACGGTTGCAAAGCTTCCTCACGTGCATGGATGAGCTCTATCTGATGCAAGACGTGTATGGGCTGATGAGAGTTAAAGCACTGCTCGACCTGGTACTGGCAACTGGGGATGACCTAATCAGTGATCTAACGATTGAAGGGAAGCTGGGTGAGTGACCATGAGCTAATCACCTTCACCATCTGCTGAAAAGCTGTCAAGTCAGTCAGCAGTACAGAGGTCCTCAACTTCAGGAGGGTTGACTTGTTGATGAGGCCCTAAGGGACCATAACCCCAAGGGGAGGGGAGTCCAGGAAGAGTGGTTGCTCCTCAAGGGAGCGATCCTAGATGCACAAGCTAAGGCTATTTTGTCTAGGAGGAAAGGCAGCAAAAGGGCACAGCAGCCCCCTTGGCTCAGCAAGGAAATAGCAGACCTCCTGCATCTGAAAAGAAAGACCTACAAAGGATGGAGGACTGGATCCACCTCCAAGGAGGAATATTGCGCACTGGTCTGGACCTGCAGGGAGTGAACCATGAAAGCAAAGTCTGAGATGAAACTCCAACTGGATACAAGCATAAAGGATAATAAAAAGTCCTTTTTTTAGATATGTGGGGAGCCAGAGGAAAAGCAAGGGCAACATTGGACCCCTGTTAAACTACAAGGGACAACTGACAACCGACGCCCAGGAAAAAGCCAAACTACTAAATGGGTACTTTGTGTCAGTTTTTCTCAAGTCCCATGGGATGCCCCTGCCCATTAGAGGAGGGGGACACCTGGGTGAGGGTGATTCCTTGCCCTCCATCAATGCAGACCTCGTGAAGGAACACCTGGAGAGGCTGGACATCTTCAAGTCAGCCGGCCCTGATCATTTACAGCCCAGAGTACTCAAGGAGCTGGCCAGCATCATAGCTCAGGCCCTGGCATGGATCTTTGAGAGCTCCTGGTGCTCTGGTGAAGTGCCTGAAGATTTGAAGAAGGCCAATGTGGTGCCTATCTTCAAAAAAAAGGGAGGAAAGTGGATCTGGCTAACTGACTTAAAT
>NW_017729022.1:109965965-109966454 GCF_001723915.1 Gavialis gangeticus
AGGGAGGAAAGTGGATCTGGCAAACTACAGGCCCATCAGCCTGACCTCTATCCCAAGGAAGGTTTTAGAAAAGATTACCAAAGAGGCCATTCTTAATGGACTGGCTGATGGCAACATCCTGAGGGATATCCAGCATGGGTTTGTTGCAGGTAGGTCCTGCTTGACCAATCTCATTTTGTTTTACGACCAGGTGACCTATCACCTGTACAAGGGAGAAGAGATTGATGTCATATACCTTGACTTTAAAAAAGCCTTCGATCTGGTATCCCATGATCACCTCTTGGCGAAAACTGGCCAACTGCAGCCTTGGGTCCACCACAATCCATTGGTTGGGGAATTGGCTCCGTGGTTGGACCCAGAGGGTGGTGGTTGACTGGTGTCAATTGTCATGGTGCCCTGTGACCAGTGGGGTCCCTCAAGCTCTGTTCTTGGACCTATCTTGTTCAATCTCTTCATTAACGATGTGGACATTGGAGTCAGAAGTGGACT
>NW_017729022.1:109973309-109975901 GCF_001723915.1 Gavialis gangeticus
GTGATCTGATGGCCACCTATAAGTTTATCAGGGGTGTTCACCAAGATCTGGGGGAATGTGTGTTCACCAGAGTGCCACCAGGGATGACAAAGCTGAACGGTTATAAACTCCTGCTACACTATTTCAGGCTGGACAAGGAAGAATTTCTTTACTGTCCGAGCCCCCAAGGTCTGGAACAGCCTGCCATCGGAGGTGGTTCAAGCACCTACATTGAACACCTTCAAGAGCAAATTGGATGCTTATCTTGCTGGGATCCTATGACCCCAGCTGACTTCCTACCCTTCGGGTGAGGGGCTGGACTTGATCTTCCGAGGTCCCTTCCAGCCCTAATGTCTATGACATTTCCATGAGCTGCACATGGTGGCAAGGAGCACAGCCAGGCCAGCCTGCCTCTATCATGCAAGGCTCCCCTGGAGCTGGCAGCCTGCCACCATAAGCACCTGCTGGGACTCTGCTGGAAAGCAGGGGGTGGGGGTCCCCTCCAATTCCAGTAGAGTCCTGGGAGCTGCACCTGACAGCAGGTAACAGGAAAAGCAGCTGGCTCCATGGCGTAAGGCTTCCCCCAGTGGTGTGTGAGTGCCAGCAGCTGTGCGTGTGTTATGGGGTGCCCTACACAATGGCAAATCCTCCTTCTTCCAAAAGGAGTACTTTTGGGGTCAAGGGGAGGGACTTCCAATAGCAAAGGTCAGGGGTTAAGGGCAGGACTTCAGGTCCCAAGATGGCAACTAGGGGGTGGGGACCTGTCAAGGGGCAGGGCTATCCTTGCAGCCCTTGATAGCTGACCAAAACTCATTAAGTGGCCCTCCAGTCAAAATAATTGCCCACTCTTGATCTAACACATACTTCCATAGCTTGCCAGTGAGAATGTTGCGGGAGACGGTATCAAAAGCCTTGCTAAAGTAAAGGTATATCACGTCCACTGCTCCCCCTACATCCACTGAGCCAGTCGTCTCATCCTAGAAAGTGATCAGGTTGGTCAGGTATGACTTGCCTTTGGTGAATCCATGCTGACTGGTTCTAATCACCATCTTCTTCAACTGATTACAAATGGATTTATTGATGATCTGCTCCATGATTTTTCCAGGGACCGAGGTGAGGCTGACTGCTCTGTAGTTCCCTGGATCCTCTTCCTTCCCTTTCTTAAAGATGGCTGTTATATTTGCCCTTTTCCAATTGTCTGGGACCTCTCCCAATCACCATGAGTTTTCAAACATAATGGCCAGTGGCTCTGAAATCACATCAGCCAATTCCCTCAGCACCTTCGGGTGCATCACATTCGGCCCCATGGACCTGCACGTGTCTAACTTTTCTAAACATTACTTAACCTTACTTTTGCTAATGTCAGCTGCTCACCTGCTCCCCAAACTGTGTTTCCAGGTGCAGCAGTCTGCTGGCTGACCTTGCCTATGAGAACTGAGGTAAAAAAGGCATTATTACAGCCTATTTGGCATCAGTTGTCACTAGGTTGCCTCCCCCATTCAGTAATGGACTTTCCCTTTCACACTTCCCCTGTTCTTCCTTTTATTGCTAACATATTTTTAGAAACCTTGTTACCCTTCATGTCCTTTGCTAGCTGCAACTCCAATTGCACTTTGGCTTTCCTGATTTCATTCCTGCATGCCTGAGCAATACTCTTATATTCTTCCCTGGTCATTTGTGCAAGTTTTCACTTCCCCCCCTTTCCCTCACTCCATTGTCTCCTTCCTCAGCATCCAAAAAAGCTCTTCAGCTCTGGGACAACCTCCATTGCTGGTGAGGTTTCTGAAATTCGTCAGAGCTCTCCCACCCCACATGCACACCCATTCACCAATATCTTCTGTCCTGTAGAACTTGTAAAAGCTCATTTGTCTCCAAATTCTCCATCATGGGGTTTTGAGTGCTTCTTGGAGGTAAGCACTCAAAGCAAGGTTCATACCTCCTCTCCCATTCCCCCAAACGAGCCTTAGCAGATTCATGGCACTGTGAGACTTATTCAGCCATTGGTGAGTCCTTCAAAATTAATCTCCATGAAAACCATAAAAGTAGCCATTTGGCAGACTTCAACCCAGGGACTTCCTCAGGATACCCTCCTCCTCCTCTGCAGCTACAGCTGGTTCCTTTTAGCCCCAGAGGAAACCAGAAGTGGCTCATAAACCCCCAAGAGGCAAGAGAAGGCTTTCAGCTACCCAACAAAGCAAAATAAGTTCACTGGGAGTGAAGAGTCAGTTTTGGAACCTAAATACATGTGAAAACCTAGCCCTAAGTACCTTAAAAGGGGTAAGGAATGAGCCCTATCAGATGAAGTGAGGGGATGAGGCATAGGAAGTGGCTTCACTCCTACCAACCAGAAAGGTCAAGGGAAGTGAAGGTCCTGAATGGGCTTAATAACATCAACAAAGGCCCTGGTTTGATTTATCACTGCAGTCAGTGCCTCCTCCCTCTAGTGTAAAGGCAAACAGAGCCAGAATCAATAGTACCCTATTGTTGCAAAGATATTCTTTAGAATTTTAGGTCAGTGATTTCTTTCCAAGTGACAGACTGATAATAGTGTTAAAGAAGGCATGAACTGTCCCCATTTGCCACAGCAAGGTATTTCAGGTAAGATTTCAGTTA
>NW_017729022.1:109980901-109999281 GCF_001723915.1 Gavialis gangeticus
TGAACGGTCCCCATTTGCCACAGCAAGGTATTTCAGGTAAGATTTCAGTTACCATTATCTAGAACAGTGGTTCTCAACCTTTTTTGTACCAGGGCCCATTTGTAAACATTGATGACCAGTCTCAACCCAGTGCCCCTCACTCCCAATCCGCTGCCCCCCCAGCCTCCCAGTGCGTGGGGCAGACGTGTGTTTGTGGGGAACACTGACAGCCTGCAAATGAAAACCCAGTTTGCTATATTTTTCTTTTTTAAAGGAGAATCCATTTTTAAAGTCTGTTGATCCATTTTTAAAGTTTGTTCACAATCCTTTCGTATATTCTTGCAACCTACTCTAGGCAACGCAGTGGAAAGGCTTGTCTCCTAGTCTGTCACTGTTTTAGGGAATCAGGTTGCTCTGATCTAGGGTTCAGTCATGATCAGTGCACAAGATGCTGAACTCACTCCATTCTGTACTGACCACAGAGACAAAGCATCATGTCAGCTCACTTATTTCTTCACAACTGTGTTCCATGCAGTGTTAACAAGTGCTAGTAGGGATAACGTAGACGGAAAGCCCTGGTGTTTTATCTGCTGCTTACAATGGTCTGCCACACTATTCCTGGAGCCCCTCAGCAATCTGCTTAGTACAGTGTCTCTTATTCCTTAGCAGTTTCTTGTTCTGGGCTATGGTCACCTTTGTACTTTTATGCATATATGTTTTCTCTCTTATAAAGCATAATGCTAGTGGTTCTAAGATGTTTTGCTTAAAATTTCAGAGAATACTTTTTCTGAGGCACCAATGTCACTTAATTTTACCCAACACAGGTTACTCTGTAGAGGCAAAACTACTAATTTATATGGTTTGTGTTTTTTAAAACAATTGATGCTGCTTTTTAAATGTGGAATGGAAACAACCCTCCCAAAAAACTTGACATAAGTACATCCTTGCTTAAAGCAAACATGAAAATAGGTGATCCATATTTACCTCGAAGACATAAGATTAGTTGAACATGGTAAACAACATGCATGCTCATCTGCACGTATGTGCAGACTAGGTAGATTACTTGAAATACAGAATTTTTGGAACCATCAAAGCAATGACCGTTTTAAAGTTTCATCCACATCCTAACTGTGTTTTTCCTTAGCAGTAAGCAGATGTCAATGGGATGTTGATCATAAATAATAGCAGGTGTTCAAAATAGGGAACCCGTCAAGCCTGTGCACCCTGAAAGTTTCTGGGACAAGAAGATATTAAAATAGGTACAGTGTATACCTCTCATTAGTTTTGTTAATTTTCCATAGGATGCAAAAGGAAAGAACGGAACACCCTTACTCATTCTGTCTTATTTCTCTTTTAGTTTCTAATTTGTTACTATCAGATAGTTCTTAGATTTCTAATAAAAGTTGGCAACCCAGTTACTTGTCCTTGCTGGCTACCCTCTGTGAGCTACTGCAAACACATGAGGTCTGTAGTCTCTAGAGCCCAACCTAATGAAACATTTCTAATGCACCATACTGATTTAGGAGCCTGGAGTCCTATTTCCAAGAGAAAAATTTTAGTGCTTTAATGCCTGATCCTCACTAAAAATGAATAGAGAGGGATTTTTAGCACCTTAGACTCAAATTCTTATTGTATGCAGGCACCTGACTCCCACTGAAATCACTTAGGTACTGTATAAAAATGTTTATGTGTGAAAACAGTACTGATTTAACAGACTTGATTTAGAAATCAGTTTCATTAAATCAGTATAAACCCCTTGTCTGGATGCTCCTAAATAGTCTTTAAAGTACTTTATGTCAAATTAGCTTAAGCTAATTGTTTCTTTCTGTGACAGGAAAATATGTGTAATCTTTTTCCTTTATTGGAGAATGAAAACCAACATTTTTTACATTTTTCTTCTCTTAATATGTGTTGTTGGGATAAAATGGTCATGTTAAGATCACATTTTTTAAGAGAACCACAAAACATTTTGAGTAAATCCTTTTCTTTAGTACTGTCGGTACATTAACGGAGGTTTGTTGCTGAGGCCCTGGAGACCAGTTATGTCAGCTGAGCTTTATAGAGCTGGTATTTAATTATTAAGGAATTTGATTCTTTTCCATCATAGTTTCTAACAAATGATACAGAATATATTGAAGAAAGTCAAATAAGATCGTTTCTTTTTCACAATAAGTTATTAAATCTAGGCCTGGGTAGGGGCTAGAGAACAAAGGGACACTGTTCTGGCAGTAACATTTTGTACCTGATTTAAAACAACAACAACAACAAAACCTTCGCTCAAAAAATTCTTTCCCGCCCTCAGTCCTCCAGTACACACAGCTAGATTCATACATTCTTTTTGTCATATGCACAGATGCACAGAGCTTTCGATGAAAAGTCCCAATGAACAGATTATGTGCCATAAGCCTTATATTATTTTTTATGAATTTAGGGTCTACTAAAAGACAGCTCCTGTCCCAAGATATTAGGATTAACAGGTTTTTTTTAGTGATTAGTGAGTTTGGGGATTAATATTAGGGCGCGTGTCTGACAGCACCTATGAAAACTCATTCTCTTTAAGTGTAGCAAATTGGGCACCTTAAATTGCTACTCACTTGGCACATCTACATGTGCTATTACAGAGCAGCAGTAAGGGGATTGCTTATTACTCTGAAGATTATTACTCCCAGGAACCTCCCAGGTGCATGGCTTACATGTGTGCCCAGAGCATGACACACTGAGCTGGATTGCAGCAGCCGCAGTTGGCAGAGGGTCCGGGGAGGTGGGGGACAGTCAGCCTGCTAGCCTGGGGCTGCTCTGATTGGGCTCCATGTGCTATGGAGGGGCTGGTTGGTGCACAAAGTTGCTTGTGTGGGGCTAGCTGGCAGACTTAATTTTCTATAAACATGAAAAGCATTTCACAGAATGGCAGAAAGTATTATATGGGATACTGTCCGCAAGTCAATCATTGAGACTGGCTAAAACAAACAAGGAACAAACATTCTGGGTAAGTTACCGTATGCATTCCCAAGTTTAGCCATTTTAAAATACCACTGCTCTTTCCTGGAAATTCAAAGTGAGCCTACATAAAAACACCTAATCTGAGTATCCCTGCAGTTCATGGGGGTTCAAACTCAAATACAGATTGAGATGTTTGGCGTTTTTTGTTTTCAAACTGGGGTCAGGTTTTTAAAGGTATTTAAGTAGCTAATTCCCATTGAAAGCACTTAAGTACCTTAAAAGAGTTGCCCCCCTGATTCCTATCTTTATTGTTGACTGAGGCAGAAGATTGGAGCTGATCCTTAGAAGTTTGGTGTGTCAGCAAGCTGGATCCAAATTTTGAAGCTGGATCCCTTCTCTCCTGGGATTGCAACACCCTGTCAAAATGAGAGCAAATGGTAATAGGCATTCTGGTAATTACTGACCACCAACAAACTAGTGTTATCCCTGAGGCACAAGTATCAACATTATTTAGCTAGTTTATTTTCATTTACAACTATGGCCCCATTCCAATACAAAGTCCTGTTTGAAAACAGTGATAAGATATGGTTATGCTGAACAGACAGGTAGTTAGCCATGTTAGTCTGAAGCTGGGCAGAAGGCATGATATATTTGCACCTTTATAGACTAACTAGTCAGAGTTGTATAACATAAGCTTTCCTAAGCAGATGCTGTGAAGGGACAGCAGGAAGCAGATCTGCTAAATAGAAAGCAGTGATTAGTATACCAAGAGTAGGGAAGAGGGAAGAAAAAAAGGAAAGGGCACTATAGGAGGCTGACAGAAGTGCAGCTCCCTGCTGTAACTGAGAGCTTTGCAGGAAGTGTTCTGAGTTGCAACGATCTCCCCAACCAAACAGAAGTTCACGGTTGGTTCAAGGGGGGGAGGGGAATCTAATGTTTTGCATAGGTGACTTTTGAACAACTGGAATAGGTTACAGTACATACCCCTTTACTTATTGTATTTCATAGCATATAAGTTGATACAGTCTATAAATCGACCCCATTTTTCTTTTTCCCATTTAACTTTTCCAAAAGGTTAGGTTGACGTAGGCAGACAAGGTTATTTGAGTGAATCTGATCTCTTTTATTAGACCAACTTAAATAGTTGGAAAAAAATGCTAAGCAAGCTTTTGGGTTTAAAAACCCTTCATCAGGCTGAGGAAGTTTCTGCAGTTGGTGTGTGCTCTTCACACGGGATCTATGAAATTTCACTGTAGGCCGGATACCCAGGTGGTGGACACATGCTACAGCATCTCTCTCAGGTGATGGGGCCGGGCTTGGCACTCAGCCGGAATGGCCCCATCCCCTCCAAGCAGTGCTGCCTGAGCTGTGCCAACTGAGCACTGAGCCCAGCGCTGCTTGCAGGAGATGGGGCCGTGCCATCTGAGCACTGAGCTTAACCCTGTCTACTGTGAGCGGTGCTGCCAAGCACTGAGCCCAGCCTCATCCTCTGCAAGTGGCGCCAGGCTCTGTGCTTGGTTGGAGTGGCCCAGGCAGTGCCACTCACAGGGGACGGGGCCACACCAGCCAAGCACCAAACCCAGTGCTGCTCACAGGTGATGGGGCTGGGGCCAGGTTCAGTGCTCGCCTGGCACGGCCCCATCCCCTGTAGGTGTCATTGCCTGGGTTGTGCCAGCCAAGCGCAGAGCCCAGCCCCATCTGCTGCAAGCAGCGCTGCCAAGCACCAAGTCCAGCCATGCCAGCTGAGTGCTGAGCCCGGCATCACTTGCAGGGAACGGGGCTGGGCTTGACACTGTAGCACTGCTTACAGCAGACAGGGCCAGGCTAAGCACTCGGTTGGCATGGTCCTATCCCCTGTGAGCAGTGCTGTGACGTGTCCACCCACTGGGTGCCTGGCTCGCAGTGAGGGCGTGCAGGCGCCAGTATAAGTTGAGCACCGAGTCCAGCGCCATTTGCAGGGGACAGCGATATGGTGTATAAGTTTAGGTTGAATTTTACAAGTTAAAAATTGGGCTTCAAAACTTGACTTAATACAGTGAAATACAGTAACAACTATGCTAAAAAAATTCATTTTGCTTCTGTTATATTAAGTATGTGTGTGTGTAATGGACCATTTCATTTGATGGCTATATTAGTCTTACTCTCATAACCAAATAAGGTGTATTTTACAGCTTGCAAGTCTGTTAGTAGCTATAAGGACTGATTTACACGCCCAGAATCTGATGGGAGATGCAGTACCGTTGCCAAGGAGCATCATCCTCAGGAGACTCATTCCATTCACTGAAGAGATTCTACCTGAGCCTCAGTGTGGTATTAGACCATTCAGAGGTACAATAGACATGATTTTTGTAGATAGACAGCTGCAGGGAAATTGCTGTGAGCAATATGGAGATCTTTACGTGACCTTCACTCACCTGACTAAGGTCTTTGATGTAATCAATAGAGAGGCCCTGTGGAAGATAGTGATAAAATTTGGATGCCTGCCAAAATTTGTTATCATTATCACACTTCTTCACAACAACATGACAGCAAACATCATAAGCAGTGGCTTGGAAACAGACCCCTTCACCATCAGAATGGGAGTTAAGCAAGGATGCATAATTGCATTGTCCCATTTTTCCGTCTATACTGCAACTATTCTTCATCTTGTTGCTGATGGACTTCCATGTGGAGTCAGCATCCAGTATTATATGGACAGAAATCTCTTTAACATCAACCAGTTAGGCTCAAAAGCCAAGATAACCAACACCTCTGTTACTGACTTTTCAGTATGCTGTTGATTGTGTTGTGTGCACCCATTCAGTTGAAGAGCTCTTGGTCACTCTTGACTGCTTCTGTGAAGCATATGTGAAATGCTTGGACCCACTGTCAACTTCAAAAACCAAGATACTTTATTAACCAGTCTCAAACCAACCAGCTGCTCCCTCACATATTACAATTAGAGGAAAATCCTTGGAGAATGTTGAGCATTTCCCTTCCCTGGGTGGCCACCTTTCCCAAAAAATAGACATAGATGATGATATTCAGTACTAGACAAAATCTGCCAGTGCTGCCTTTGGACATCACTGAAATTGTATCTTCAATGATCATGACATCAGGACCCAAACCAAACTTCTCATCTATCTAGCTGTTGTCACCCCAACCTTGGTGTATGAATGTGAAACCTGGACAACATGTCAGAAACACCTGAAAGCCTTGGAATGTTACTATCCGTGATGTCTTTAGAAAATCCTCCATATCACCTGGAAGAACAGAAGAAAAAATGCAAGCACTCTGACTCAAACAAACTTCACCAGCATCAAAGCCATGTTTATATGGCACCAACTCCATTGGACAGGAAGTCATAAAGATGCCTGATAACCGGCTTCCAAAATAGGTTCTGTACTCCCAGCTCACTAATGGTCACCACTCTAGAAGTGGAGAAAAGAAGAGATTCAAGGACACCTTGAAGGCCAATCTGAAGAAATGAGAGATTAATATTTGTTTCTGGGAGACTTGAACACTGAATCATTCCCAACAGCCCTGACAAGGCATTAACCAGTTTGAGCAAACTTACTTCATTATGGAGGCAGATAGGCAAGAGAGACAAAGGGAAAGAGCTGTGACTTGACGTCATCAAGATCTGAAGGTGTGGTGGGGTGCAATGGGGTTGAAAAGTATCTACCCCCACACATGATACAGCAGGGTGAGGGCAGAGCTGGCCCGTCTTATACTGTGAAACCTGTGGCCACAGGGGGCCCCACAGCTAAGGGGCCCCCTGCATCTGGCCACTTGCCACCCCCCACTGCCGCTGCCCCTGGCTTCTTCAGCTGCTCACTCCCTCCACCGCTGCTGGCTTCTTCACAGCAGGGAGCCCCAAACCTATTTCTTGAAGGGGGTCCCAAAAAATTGTGAGCCGACCCTGGGTGAGGGAGTGACCATGTGTGCATGCAGGGCAGCAGGCAGGGAGGGGGAGCACCCACCTGCAACTGAGGCTTGCAGCCTGTGGCCCCTGCTCTTGGTGCATCCACAATATGTAGCCCCTGTTGGTGCAGCTGATGGGGCATGTGGCCCCCAGCTGATTTGAAGTCAGACAGCCCCAATTTAGGCACGTTGAGTTCTCTTGTCTGACATTCATGATATAAACCTTCCTGCAATCCATCATTTACAGCAGTAGTGGCCAAATTATGGCCCACAGAACTAACTCTGTGCTGTCAGGATTATGCCTGCATTAAATCTAATGCCTGTCTAAAATGTACAATGCATAAACAGTCTAGGGAGCAAAGACTGGAAGCCAGGACTGTGCCATCCCAGCTGAGGGGCCTGACCACAAGCCTACAGAGTAATGCTCCCTAGTAGTGCTCTGTCTTTCTGACTCCTGTATTTTTTTTTCTGGCACAGGGGCACAGCTTCAGTAGGAAAGAGGGGGAGGGGTTTTTCCAGGCTTCACTCTGCTGGCAGGTGGGAGATGTGGGCCTAGACCTCAGGCCCATGTCAGGTCTCCTACTTCCTGGGTTAGAATGGTATCCACTAAACTGTTCAATAAAAAAGAGGTCAGGGCAGGAGCACAATCCTGACCAATGTGTGTTAGACATGTTCTGAACGCATCTACTGGACTGGGCCCCTTAGGTAAATAAGACACAGGGGCCACGTCTAAACCTGTGGTGGACTGTGCCTTTGCTACTGTACAGTCATTTAATACTTTAGTACCGGTGTTACTGTGCAGTACCATCACCACATCCTTTTTTCCTGACATTAGGGCACATTAGCAAAGAGCTATTGCTCAGTAGCTCATTACTACTGCACAATAGCAGCACCACACAGTTAATGCCTGGCAACACTACTGCGCGGTAGCAACGAGCTATGGCACAGTAGCTTGTTGCTACTGTACCATAGCATCTTGTGTAGACGTGCCCAGGGAGACTTAGTTTCTGGATCCCAGTGGGACTTAGGTGGGAGTTGGGGGCGGGGCATAAGCAAAAGTAGAATTGTAGGCACCTGGGAAACTTTCGTGAGGCACCTAGTGAGTTTGAGGGCATATCCATACTGCTTCCACAGTGCTGGGATTCTTCAGCATGGGAAGGAACTGACTGGTGGAATAGGATAGAAGCCTATAAATGGTGTGGAAAAACTGCCTGGAGAATGATCTTTTGGTATGTCTCATAATACAAGAGCTAGGGGCACCTAATGAAATTCTCCAGCAGAATGTTTAAATCAAATCAGAGGAAGTGGTTTACAGCAGTAGTGGCCAGATTACTTACTTAAGATCACTTAATTAATTTGTGGAACTTTCTGCCACAGGTTGTTGTAGATGCCAAAAAAGAATAAAAAGGGATTCAACATGTTAGAGAGGACAGGTTCATTGGGAGCCATTAACACAACAGTTAGGGATGTAACCTCAGGCTCAAGATCTGTCTCTCCCTGTGACAGGGATGGGCAATTTTTAGGCTGGAGGGCCACTTTGGAGTTTTGATGTTGCTGATTAGGCCTTGGCACAGTGGTGGCAGGGATGGAGGCAGGCAGGGAGACTCTCAGAAATGTTGCACACTCTCACAAGCAAAATCTTTCTCCCGGCTCTGTAGTCCCTACAGCTGCATGCAGCAGAGGCACCCGTTGGCAGCTGGGATATTCCATCAGGGTTACCTGCAGCCTCAGCTGAGGCCCTGCAGATGGACCGGCTCCAGCACTCCTGACCACATGACTGGACTTGGCTGCTGGACCAGCTGGTCACCACAGCTGAGAAGCACCTGGCAGACTAAAGGGCTTGGTGGGAGGAGGAGGTAAGGAGGGGAAGGATTGGCGCAAGGAGGCCAGGGACTGGGTGGACCAGGAGTTCTGGGAGAGGCTCCTGGTCCTGGAGGAGCAGCATGTGCAGGCCCTGGAATGGCAGGCTGTCCTGGTGGCCAGGGAAGTAGAGGTAATGGAGGAGGACCGCCAGGTGCTGGACACAGTCATGGCCCTGGCGGTCACCTTCATTCCACCCTCTGTCTTGTCCCCAGCCCTAGTCCTGTCTGCCTCCTGGCAGCCACCTGCTGCTGAGCAGCAGGCCCCCACCATGGGTCTGGGTTGAGGTGCAGCAGTGCCTCCACCAGCCAGAAGCCCCCGGCGCAGCCCCTACCTTGGGTTCTCCACTACCCCTCCTGGCCCAACCCCACTACTCCATGTGGCTGCAGAGCAGGAACTACCTGTAGTAGGACCAGGACCATGCATGGGCCCTGCTGACCTGACCCACTGGCTACAGGAGGGGGAGATGAGCATGCTGGCAGAGCAGCACCCACCATCACCACCCAGGGTGAACCCCCCACCTACTGGTCTTGCTGTGGCATGCACACCCATGGGGGAGCAGCCAGAGGCTAGGGTGCTGGGTGCTTGGCCCTGGGCTCTGCTCCTCATGTGCCCCCATGCTACGGTCCCCACCTCTGGAGGGCACATACATACAGCACACATTGTAAATAGTCTGTACAGGGAAGAGGGTGTTTTATTGGTGGTTGGTGGGGTGGGTGGTGGAGGGGCACTGTGGGGAGGGTGGGTTTAGAGGACAGGCTCTGTTGTGTGGGAGGGAGGTGTGTCTGTTTTTGTGCAGTGGAATAAAGTCCTTTTCTGAGAACTGTCCAGTGAACATGGTGCTGGGATGTGCGGTGGGGCAGGAGTCTGTGGGCAGCTGTTCACAGCAGGGAGTGCAGGAGGAGGTGGTCAGCTAGTGCCTCTTGCACTCAGTACCCGAGCCCCCACTGGTGGATGTGCAGCACTCCTGGGGCCTCGGTGGGGGCAGGGGTGGCGTGGGAACCACTGCTGCTGTTGCCACTGCAGATGGCACTCCCAGTGCCAGGTGTCCTTTACTCTCTGTACGTCCTCTGCCCAGTCATCATGAAACAGATCTCCCTGGACCTTGCAGTTATTACGCAACACACAAGATACAACAATGACCCAGAGGATGTTTGCCTTGGAGATCTCAAGGTGGGCAGTGAAAGTATGCCAGCATTCCTTCAGGTGCCCAAAGGTTCACTACACCAGGGCTTGTTTCTGGCCCAGGCAGTGGTTGAAGTGTTCCTGGCAGGGGCCCAGATGGCTGGTGTAGGGCCGCATGAGCCAGGGAAAGAGCAGGTAGGTAGATGGGTTCCCAATGAGGAGGGGTGGGACTACTGGTGCGCCCAGTTGGAGATCAAGCACCCTCAGTGCAAAACACATGCTCTCCACCAGGGCTGGCAGGGTGGAGTTGTGGAAGATGTGGGCACTGCCCGCTCAGCTGGTGCTCAAGTTTGTGAAGGTGCTGAGGTGGTGAACAACAGCCTGGAGCATGACAGAGTGGAAGCCTTACCAACTATAGTAGGGGTGGTCACCACGAAGCGTGCAAGTGCTGGGGACGTGGGCCCAGTCCAGGGCCCTAATGCAGTGCGGGGGAGGCCCAAGGCATGGAACCTTGCCACCACTGCCAGGGTGTCATGCACACAGAGCAGTGTGCCCCAGTACGTTCAAGAAGGTGCTGCACGTCTCCAGGATGGCCTCCCCTGTGGTAATCTTGCCCACACTGAAGCAATGTCTACTGTAGCGAAGGCTGGTAGGCATAGCCAGCTTGAGTAGGGTAATTGCTTGCATGGTGCATGGTCCTACTACAGGTAGTTCCTGCTCTGCAGCCACATGGAGTAGTGGGGTTGGGCCAGGAGGGGTAGTGGAGAACCCAAGGTAGGGGCTGGGCCGGGGGCTTCTGGCTGGTGGAGGCACCGCTGCACCTCAACCCAGACCCATGGTGGTGTCCTGTTGCTCCAGGAGAAGCATGGAGCTGATCCAGGAGCTCCTGGAAGGTGAGCCAGGTCATGTGAAAGGACTTGAGCCACTGCTTCTCGTCCCAGGTAATCTGGATGACATGCAGCTACCAGTCCTGGCTGACTGGGTGGACCCAGAGGCAGCGGAGCTGAAGACCCAGGAGGGTGTGGACCGCCTGGGTGGTGACATCCAGGAAAGTATCCTTGGTATTCCTGCCAGGGCCCAGGCACCAGCATGGGGGCCAGGCAGCAGCAGCAGCACAGTGGCAGAGGGCTGGGGACACCACAGGGAGCCAGGTGAGGTGGCTGTGTGGCACAGCGCAGTGGGGTTGTGCCAGGCTTGTCACCACAGCGGGCCAGCATGGTAGCTTGCAGGAGCTCGGGGTGGTGGATGTTGCTGCTGGGGCCTGGAGCGGAAGCAGCCATGATGAAGTAGCAGATGCTGCAGCAATGGAGCAACTGCATGTTGCCACCCTGCTGTGGGCTAGGGAAGCAGGTCACCCAGGTGCAGCATGGGGGAACTGCCTTTTAAAGTTGGCTACTAGCCAGAGCCTCTAGCTTCGCCTGGTGGTGACAAGGGGGTGGGAGCAGCCTGCTCCTGCTTCCCTGCATGTGTAGATGCCTGCTTGGGGTAGCTTTACTCTACAGTAATTTGCATTAGAGTAAACCCACCCCAACTGCAACTGCATGTATAGATGCACCCATTGAGTATCATGTTGATATAGTGCTGCATTTATGAAAAAGCAGGACATGCAAAGATGTGAAAGAAAATAACCCCCCACTAGACTGCCATAAAAAAGTCCCCAACAAACCCATCCAATGATGCCCAGTTTCTGAGTTAGTGGTTAGTGCTTGTAACAAGGTCTTAGGGGTTGCTGTGATGCTCCTTGCAGGTGCCATGCCCCTAGGGCACCTTCCCGTCACCTGCTACAGCTTGATGGAATAATGATAAATAGGGAGGTTGCCCACAGACCTTAGCATGGCCTCAGTTCCTGCGAACCCTTGCTAGGGCTCCTTACTGGTCCTCAGTAACTGAGGCACCAGAGGGCACCTCGATCCTTCAGGACTAATTGGGTGGCTCCAAATCCTCCCTTACACCATGCCCCATGCTTCATGGGTGTTACTTGTCATCACTGTTAGGGCCTTGGCCTCCCCAGCCTCTGCCCCTTTAATCTGGCTGGGCCTTCTAGCCTAGGCCAACTGTGCCAGACCTGGTTTTGAGGCTCTAGCTCACATTTGTCCTTTCCTTCACCAGCCCCCTGTCTCTGTGCCTCGCACTATGCCCACTCTGGGCTCAGTACTTACTACAGCCTTGAACCTGTCCCTGGCAGAGCTCAAGGCAGTTATGTACTCCATAGGCACTAATGGGACCTCCATAAACTTCCTTTACAGCCCCTATCCAAACCACTAGTATAAACACAATGTAAATATAAGCCCCAGGCTATAACAACACACAAAGGGACGATAGCCCTCTCTCCCTTCAAGGGGGCAAACCTTTGTTCCCTAGTACAGCATGCCTCCCAGCCTGGGTAACTTGTGAGCTCCCTGAGCCTCCCTGTTCCTGCAGGCAGTAGAGCAGTCAGGCCAGCATCCCTGGGTGGCTCTTCTGGGCAGGAGTACCTTCCCTTGCAAATGCCAGAGAGATGCTCTCCTACTAGCCCCAGCCTTGGGCTTATATGTTCCCAGGGCTCTCCCTACCTTGGGTCAGCTGACCACCTGCAGGTGCCTGCTAGTTGCTCCATAGCCTGTTGCTCTGGTGACCTGCAGCTGCTGTGCCCTGCCCAGCCTGCAGAGCTTCCTGGCTAGGCTGCTTCTTCTCCTAAAGGAACAGAGAGCCTGGGGCTGTCTGTTACAGTGCTGTATTCTGGAAAAAAATCCAGGCACCATATGACTTCATGCACCAAAAACTTTAAACATTTCAGAGAAACATAACATATGACATAGGGTGTTTCCATTTAATGAATGGCTTTAAAAATGGGGCCAGTGTCCTTTTCACAGATGTACATGTTGTGCCAAAAACATTGCTTTAGAATGTGTCATCACTTGGGAGCCTAAAGAATTGTACTTGAGAAAACATTGCTACAAATATCATCCCCTTCCCAGAAAGGTTCGTTTCAGGCTCTGCAGAAAAACAGACAACTCATTTCTACCGGATATAATTAATCTATTGAGCAACTTTAATAAAGTTTTCTAACTAGGTTGCTCGGGCATCTAATTAGAATCACGTTTACATTTATAGTACTAATAATAATTAATCATGGTTATTAAAACTTATTCCTTCCATAGCACTTTACATCTTCACCGCAATTACAAACATGGAGCAGTTACTCTTGACAATACCTGTGTAAGGTATTACTAAAGTATTATTAAAAGTTTCAGGGCATGTGCATGGGGGGGGGCACTGTCTAAATTAGACTTTTGCAAAGCATCACTCTTGACTTAGGCTTCTCTCACCTGGTAATGTCTGTACCTCAGGATACCTATACCTGCACCTTGGTGACATCTGTGTTGGGAAAAACTGAAGTGTAGCTGTAGTTATGCCAGCGCAGTAAAGTGCTTTCACTGAAGGAACTAGTATCAGTTTTCCCAAGACAAATCTTCTTGTCAGGATAGTTGTACTGCTCTAGTGAAGAGTAGGCTGTGGGCACCATGACTCACCCCTGTCCTAACCTCACCCCTGTCCTAGACAGCAGGTCATTTATACTTTCCCTCTATAGGGGTAGCAGGAACCAGCGCAACTCCCCTGTCTGTACAAGTTAGTTTTAAACCTGTCAGAGCCGCAGTTTCTTGAGAATGCCCCTAACAGTCACCTCTTCTTCAAAGGGTCAGGGCAGGGGCACCGAATCAATAAAAGGTCCCCACTGTGCCTCCTCCCACCCTGATACAATCTGTGCTCCAGGGCCTTCTGCAGCTGAGTTGCAAAGGTCTCCAGTGCTTTGTACATTCCTGCCCTGCTCAGCCACTTCAGAGGGGTTGTGGAGAAATTGTAGAGCCCAAGAAAGGGCAGTTCTTTCTTCAACCTTTGAAAGGATTTGTCTCTCCAGGTCAGTTCCACTGGCCAATGAAGAGGTGAACACAGGCAGGTCCTCACTCCAGCCATGCTATTTGCTAAAAGGGGCCTAGCACAACTGTCCACAGGCCCTCAGCAACACTAATGAGAAACAGATCTGCCCATTGGCTCCCATTCCCTGTACAGCAAATCCAAACCATGCAGCCACTTAGCTACCCTAGAGCAGCCTTGAGAATGCACCAATGAGCACGTCTAACTCTCAGAGTCTAAAGACAGCTTTGGTGCTTGGCCCCACCCTGAGACAGCTGCATTGCCTCATTTTTAGGATATAGTGTGTGTGGAGTTGGAGCAAATAGGCAAGGGAGTGCTTCACAGTGGCACAACAGCAAAAGAGACGTGTAAAACCAGGGGTGCTCAGCCTATAGCCTGTGGGACAGATGTGTCCTGCAAAGCCATGGTATCTGGATGTGGGGGGATGGTAGTGGAGGGGGCTGGGAAATTTGTTGGCAGTGGAGGAGTGGCAATTAGTGCTGACACCTTCTCACACTTCCAAATTCCCAAGCCCTGCATGGTGGGCCAAAGTCAAGCCATGCCCCCTCCCCCCCACAGGGCCAGACTGGGGCCAGTTCATGTCTCTTTCTCTGCATAGAGATGGGTTGTGGCTGGGCCATGCCTCCATCTTCTTGTGGGGCCGGGTGCTCCCTGTGCAGCTGAATCAGGGCCGGGCCACACCCTGTCCCCCTGCATAGGGTTGAGTTGGGGCTAGGCTGAGCTCCTTCCCCCATGAAGCTGGATTGGGGCCGGGCTGCCCTCTGCCTTCTTACTGCACTGCCAGATGGGGTCCCTCTGTGCCCATCCTGGATGCTGGACCAGGACCACTGGCCAGATCTGGCCTATAGATAGATCAGGCACTGGCCATATGGCCCTCCTGGCAAAAAGGTTGAGCACCACCATTTTAGACAATATTATTAGTTGATCTTTGTCCTCTAACTTCCCATAGTTGGATATGCAAAAGGTGGGTCAGGGTGGCATGGCTAAAAACAGACATAACTTTTGAGACAGTTCTGATGGATTCAAGTCAAAATGTGAGCCAAAAGTAGAGTGGCACAGCCCTTTATAGACATATAACTTGTCCCTGGAAATAATGGTACTTACCTTGAATAAGCCACGACTGTCTCAAGAAAAAATGTTTCACAGTTTATCTTGCTCATTTTACAGGTACTTAAAGTGGGACAAAGGGCTTGTACAGTTTGTTGGCTCCCAGCATGAAAGGATTTCTATCCAGAGAAATACGATGTCTGTTTTTAGACTAGGAGACTAACTGGTTCAGAGAGGCATAAGCTTTCCTAGGTGACAGTCCACTTTGTTAGGTGCTAAGGTTGTACATCAGAAGGTTAAGATATGTTAAATAGACAGCTGTCCTATCTACATAAAACATAAGAAGTGCCATACTGGGTCAGACCATCCAGCCCAGTATCCTGTCTCTCACAGTGGCAGGAGTGGATGTTATACATGTAGAGGACATAACCAGATAGCTCTGAAGTAATCTATCCCCTATTCAATACCCACCTTGGCAACCACCGTTTATTGGTTTAGAGATGCCAGAGGAAACATCTCCAATCATTTTGTTCAATAACCATTAATTGATTTATTATCCGTGAATTTATTTAGTCCCTTTTTGAACCTGACTGCTGTCTGCTTCCATCACCTCCTCTGGCGATGAATTCCTTGAGTTACCTGTGTGTTGTGTAAAAAAAAGGTGATTTTTCCTGTTAGTTTTAAACCCACCACCTACTAATTTCAATGGGTGCCCTCTAGTTTTAGTATCCTGGGATTTGGTGAATAACAGTTCCTTGTTCACTTGGTCCATACGCTTTATGATTTTATAGTCCTCTACCATTACCCTCCCCCCAGCCTTTCCTAGGACCTTTTGTCTCTCCTTAGTTATGGAAACTGATCCATGCCCCTTATCATTATGGCTGCCTTTCTCTGTACCTTAATGTGTCTCCACTAGAATGTCATCTGTAGGGGTAGAAACATACCTTTCCTCCTAATGTAGTTGGGAGTCAGAACTAAAATGTGATTTGACACCCTGTTTCTCCAGAAAGAGGAGGATTTTGTATCCTCTGCCTTCCTTCACAAACCCATTCAGGGCTGCTGACAAACAGGCTATCCTCAGGGACCCCTTAATAAACTGGAATATTGCAGTCCAGTACAATTTGCCCTGCAATGCTATTCACTGTAAGTATCAGAATAACTTTATACATGTCAACATTACCATTGAACTCTATGGGACTGTTCCTGTGAAGTCTTGGAACCTGTGTATCTGCAATGGTCCTCATCACACACTCTTTTGGGCAGCTCTCATTTTGCACAAAGATTTTTTTTTTTAATGCGGTGAGTGAAAATATGTGAGTTCTCAACAGACTTGGACAGGTCAGAAACAAGCTTCCTCAACCTATTAGCTTTTAAAGGGGTCACTCTGGGGTCCTGCAGAGAGGCTGATATATTAGTCCCAGCTGACCCAGCACTTACAAATAACCCCACAGGCACATTTTAAGTGGATAGCCTAGGTGTTTTATTTTTAAAGGGCCTTTGTAAGTGTTAAGGGGGTGGGGTAAAATGAAGGTGGGAAGCTTGCACAACCAGTTCTGAAGGAAAGAGTAAAAGTATGAGTCTCCACTAAGACTGCGGCCCAAGTAAATGCTGAGGAGGAGACTGAGAGGGAGACAGAGTTGGCATGTCTACATATTCATTAATGCGCTATAGTTACTGTGCAATAAGTTTAGTATTTAGTTAACCCAGTACCAAATCAATGTGCAGTAACTTGTGTTACTGTGCAGTACCACTGACACATGGTTTTTTAGTGATGCTTACTGCACAGTGGCCTAATACTATTCTGCAGTAGCATATTAGCTTGGTTTTTGCCCAGCACGCTACTGCACAGTGGATGCGACTACACATGCATTTACATTGCATTAAATTTACTGGACAGTAAGCAAAAATAGGCTGGTGTTAAAGTGCATTAACACTGTGTGTGGACTGACTTAAGACTAAACTTAATTCCAAGTCAGTTCACACAGTGTTAAAGCACAGTAAGGCGTCTACCACATGCATTACTGTGCAGTAACTAATCAGGCAGTTACATCATGTAGGTAGCAAATTTATGCCCAACTCAGCATAAGTTGTCTTAGTTACTGTGCAGTACAGGTGTGCACATGCAAATGTAAATTCAGTTACTGCACAGTAATTTAGTTTATTGTGCAGTAAATGTGCACGTGTAGACATACCCAGTGTTTTTAGGCTACTGCGCAGTTAGCCTCTCATGTAGAGGCACCCAGGGTGTTCAAAAAGGCAGGAGAATCTGCTGTTATCCAACCTCCACCCAATCTCTTCGCATCCCTTCCTACTGCTCTCCTCTCTGTTTGTTTGGGGTTTTTTTTTCTCTTCCTTGAACCTTTTCTTCCAGTCTGGGACTCTCTGCTTCCTCAGCTGAACCAGCAAAACAGAGTCAGGGACTTCAGGAGGAGTGCTCTGGTGGGACTGGAAAACAGTAACAGCCCAGGAGCTCAGCTTCTGATCATTTCCAGCCCAAGGCAGAGCTCCCTGTCCAACTGGATTACAAAGTACATCGCGTCCCCAGGCTCCAGCGTCCTCGCCATGCCTGGCCTGCGGTGCCCTCCTTCTGCAGGAGGATGGCGCTCGGATCTTTGCAGATCTCTTTCAACTCTGGAGTATTTTTTCACGCTTCGCTGCTACTACAGCATACGCCTGCCTTGCTCACTATTTGCTGCAGTGATCAGGGGGTGCCTGACTGTAAACAAAACACTTTAGATCATAGCAAGGTCGCTGCAGACACAGCTTTTCTACAGGCAGCCTCAGCTAGTTAAGGTGGAATGCCTGCAGCTCGTTTTTTCTACCAAACAAAAAGAGAGAGAGTAAGAAAAATACCCTGATGGGCTGGCAATTGGGTAATAAGCCAGGCTCTGGGGGCAATTGTGGGGGAATTGGGATCATGCTTAGGTAATTTTCTGCTTGGAAGATCAGAGCAGCTGCTTAGGGAAAAATCTTAGGCACGTCTACATGTTCATTAATGCACCTTAGATACTGCAGTTTAGTACAGTAGGTCCTTTATAAAGTCCTAGCTAAATGCACAGTACCTAGAGTTACTGTGTAGTAGTGCCAGTGCATGGTTATTTAGTGATACTTACTGCGCATTAGCCTAATAACACTGCACAGTAGGCTATTAGTATGGTTTGTGTTGTGACACGCTACTGCACGGTGTTATTAGGCTAATGCGCAGTTAAGTGTTTCCTATAGATGTGCCCCCTGGTAACTACAGGTCGCTGACAGATCCCCCACCCCCCAAGCAGCTGCTGAGTACCCTGACTCATGTTTATCCCCCTACCACTCTTCTCATGTGAAAATGATCGGATTGCAGCTTGGATTCTTGTAAGGGTTTTCTGCAAGCATGTACCCCGCCCTGGAAAGCAGGTGGAAAAGAACATCAGAATGGGAACATCGCTCCCCAACATACAGATTGAATTTTAGTAGTAGTTGTTTAGGATTGTGAATCCAAAAAGATGACAAAAGCCAGTAGGAAAATACAAATTGCCCGAGTGAGGGACTAACATTAGAGGGATGGGGGTGAGGAGGGGAACGCAACTAGGTTATAGAAAATACAATGTTAGCCAACTAAGCCCAGGGGT
>NW_017729022.1:109999343-110003750 GCF_001723915.1 Gavialis gangeticus
GGGGAAAGGGAGGGAGGCAGTTTGCAATGCTGAGAGAGAAAGAAGATAGATACACATAAACCTGTACAATGGTCCACAATGGTGGAAGAAGTAGGTCAAAGAAAGTGTCTCAGTCCATACAGAATCTAATCACAGGGGTCCTCTTTGGGTGGTGCAGGGTGGTCCGTTGCTGAAGAATCCTCTCAAAGTGAAGTCCATCTGGTGCAGAGGGAGGTTCAGGTGGTCCCCTCTGGGTCCGGTCCGGCAGCGGTCTGTCTGGTGGGGTCAGAGTACTGGCAGTGGCCCTTGACGTGCTCCACGTAGATGTCACGGGACCAGCTGATGGTGTTGGACACCATGAGGCAGTGTATCAGCTTGGCGTAGTGGCAGGAGACACGGCAAGCATGCAGGATGCTCTCGTTGCTGGGGTCCCACGCTCCGAGCATTCCCACGATGAGCGTGTTGACCGTCACATTGTAGCTGCTGCCCCTCAGGATGTCGGCCAGTGGGGCGTACTTCTCCCACTTGTGAACCCGGGCGTCGGTGAAGGCTTGGTGCTGGTTCTTGAAGGGGAGGGTTACGTCCATAATCACGACCTTCTTGGCCTCTTTTTCTTGGTTATCACGATGTTGGGTTGCATCTGGCTCTCAGCCTGGGATGGTGCGGTTCACAGAGATCTCCCCGCTGTGGCCGGGATGGCCCTCACCAGGCAGTCCTGGACAGCGTTGTGGCAGAGCTGCCAGGCTCTGGCGTGCAGCCTACAGCTGGACAGCACATGGGGGAGGGTCTCTACCCAGTAGCTGCACTGTCGGCACCTCTTGTCCTGGTTGCTGAAGCAGACGGCCCCGTTCAGAGGCAGGCAGTTGAGGCGGGCGCAGTGGAGGAAGCACCAGTCCGCGAAGCGTGTGAAGCTCCTGCTGGGCATGAAGTGGTTGCTAGACTCTCACTTTGAGGTGATGTCAAAGACCTTGCCCTGGTCAGGCTTGGCCCTCAGGTCGCCGGTGTACTTGTTTCGGACGGCTTCCTTCAGGAACTGCTCCAGGAAGGTCCTTGTGCTGGGCGTCACAGTGACATGCTTGGCATGAGGGGCTGGTTGCAGGGAGACTCCCAGCTCCTAGCGCTCCTCGGACCAGGTCCAGGTCTACACTTGATTTGAGCCTTCACTAACAGGAGCACCAAGTCCAAGTCAGAGGAAGAATTAGGTGTCCCAGGTGTAGCAGGCTTGTACAATGGTTCCAAGGCTCAGCCCCACACCTGCGTGCCTTGGCTTCTCTTTTGGTCTCTTGTCTGGTGGGGCTGGGCCTTATTTTACTAGAAAAACAAACCGGCTGAACTGAAGAAAAATGATCTTGGTTAAAGGCTGCAGTCCTTTGATATAGATAGATGCACTTCAGCTGGTTTGACCACCCTTGGATGAGTGGCTGTTGCAATTGTTAATTGTTTGTATTGTGTTAGCCTAAAGAAATCCAAGTCAGAAACCAGGTTGTTGGCCTGTGCATAAAAACAGAACAAAACCAGTGGTCTCTGGTTGTATACTGGGCACATCTACACCAGACACTAAATGTGCAGTAGTCTAATACTACTGCACAGTAACGTGTCAGCAAAAATCATGCTCATACGCTACTGAGCAGTAGTGTTAGGCTACTGCTCAGTTAGCATCACTAAAAAGCTGCGCATCAGTGCTATTGCACAGTAGTGCCAGTTCCTGCTTATTGGTTTAGTACTTGGTTATATAAGTACTAAATTTAATGTACAGTAACTATGGTACATTAATGCACATGCAGACATGCCCACTGATTGCTTGTATTTCTGATTTTCCAAGTAATGAAGTTGAGCCAGTGCTGTTTTCTACTACAGGCAGATCCTCACACTGTAAGGACACTCACCAGATAACCATCCTTGCATAACCAACCTGTCTGTTCCCTGCATGCCAGCCCCATCTGTCACTGAAGCATCAGGCAGTCCTGAGCAGGGCACACCTGGCTTTGCAGAACTACTTTTCTAAAATGGACAGGCTTAAAGTACATACACCACATGTGGCTCAGCACACTAAACACAGTTTGCTTCTCCAGCTGAGAGAGTTGCAAAGGGTGTAAAATGGTACTTGCGTCCTGATGGCTGTGCAAATTAAAACACAGTCTCAAAGACAGAAGCAGCCCGGGGTGGGGAGAAAAGAAAAGCCTTATTTGAAATAAAACAGTGGAATGGGTGCCTGTGTTGCCCACTCTTGCAATTGTATTGTAAATTGCGCAATACTTTAAAAAAAAGCCTCAGTTCCTGGAGACATGAGTGGCAGTCTGCATTTGTTTTTCAAGTAAGTTGCTAGAACATGTGGTTGCAGAGAGAAGCTGGAAAACACAAACCAACTGCTACCTAAAAGCCGATAAAAAAATCCCATATTTTTTTAAGCCAGTCTCATGATTATCTTTTTTTTGGCTTTACACACAATGTTTGAACACTTGGAGTTGGCAGTGCTGAGATATTCTGGGCATGACACACTGAACACAGACCATAACACTAGGGACGTTTGGCTCTGAAATGAACTCCTCCTATGGGCCTTGGGCAAGTCATGTGAATTTCTCTGCCCTGGGAATGGGACTGGTCATTGTTAAGAGTGGGAGGGGAATGGAGAAATAAGAACATGTTCTGGATTTTTTTCCCCTTCGCCCTCCCCCCTAAACCTCCCATGTGTTGCCTTATGAAGGTCACTTCATGCTTGTAAAACACTATTATGATGATGATATAGTTGCCTCAGGAATAGCCATAGGGGAAGCTTCAGCAGCTTAGACCCAAACTGGTGTGCACGGGTGAAAAAAAACACTCAGCTACTTCAAAACCAGGCCAGTTGAATTCTCCCCACCCCCATTGTATTGGCTTTTCACTCTTTAAAGGATTTTATCCAAACAAGTTGTGTGCTACATGGATCCCTGCGAAGTCATGCAGAAATAAAATCCCACTGATAGGGAAATTATGATCTCTTGCCTACCAAACTGAGGGGACCCTCATTAGACTGGGGGTTTAAATGCCTGTGGGCCCATAGGCTTCAATTCAAAGGTCCAGCCGTTCCAAAGTTCAAGCCATTGAACGACGGCTGGCAGCATCTCCAGGGAGTGCTCTTCATCTCAGGGGGACGAAATGATTCCTATGTCCCTGGGGAAATTCCCCACACACATCCAATCATTCTGATAAAGGAAATGGCCTGGGATGGGACCAAGAACTAGGAAGGAATAGAGACTGGTCCAGGGCCAGTGGGTCACTCTTACCCTCCTTGTACCTGGGGGTGGGGGGGAATGGGGAAGACACTCCTGAGCTGTGATTCCAGGAGCACAGAAACATTGCAGAAATCAAACTGGCTTTGCCCCCGCCGGGATGTTCCCACCTAGGGAGAGTCTCAAAGCCACTTCCTCCCCTGAGTCCTTTCTCCCTGGTGGGAGGAAGCTGCATGTGACCACAATCCTTCTAGCCCCCAAACGCTGTTCCTTATCTGGCTGGCAAAAGGTGCACTGGCACGGAGGGGTTCCTTCTTCCTCCTCCCCCCCACCCCCAACACATGTTAAACTATGAAATGAATGAAACTAGTAGGTAGCCAGTTTTAAAACTAACAAAAGTAAGTTCTTGTTCACACAGTGTGGAATTAAAGTGTGGAACTCATTGCTGCCAGACACTGAGAAAACTGGCAGCTCCACTAGATTCAAAAAGGGATTGGACGCATTCTTGGAGTAAAGGGGCATCAAGAGCTATTGAGCATGGGAGTTAGGGATACAGAACTTCTTAGACCTTAATTCTTTGTTATCTTGTTCAAGGACTAATCAGTTCCAATTCAGTTGTGCAAAGCCCAATAGTCAAGTTCCAACGTTTGACTGATCAGAGCTCAGTCCATAAATCTGTGTGGCTCCTCCCTCCCAAACCCATCCGTCTGGGGCTTCAGACACTCCCCAAATCCAGAAAGGTATCCTACATACAAGCCCCAGGCCCCAAAGCCTTGGGGTTTAGCTGTCCTAGACCTTAAACACTGTCTCAGACCTAGCTGTCCTAAACTTTAAATTGATTGGGGGGGGCGGGAGAAGGGGTCTGGCTTGATTTTGGTATTTAAGGCCTGGGACAGTGGTCCCCAAACTGTGGGTTGTGACCCCAAATGGGATGGCAACATCAGCGGGGTGTTCACATCCGAGGATGGGTTGCTGCGGGTTGGGAGTGAGGGGCCATGCTGAAGAAATCGGGCTGCAAATGGGGTCATGCTCGGAAAAGTTTGGAAGCTGCAAGCGAGATGTGCAGCAGAGGGGAGAAAACCTGAGACCCACGGTGCTCTCTCTTTGCAGCACCCGCCGCGTGACACGGGGCAAGACGGACCTGACTCAGCCAGTGGCAAGCCTTGCGGGGCCACCAAGTGAGTCCGTGGGGACCGACACCCACCACACAACGAGGCGC
>NW_017729022.1:110004631-110005057 GCF_001723915.1 Gavialis gangeticus
CCGCCGCTCGCCGTGCGCCCGGAGCTGCCCGCCCTGCTCCGGGGGGCCCCGCCGCGCCCCCTCCCCGCCCGCGGGGCTGCTTATGCGATTGCTGGCCGGGGCCGCGAGCGCGCTGCGGGCCACTCAAAAGAAAAGGAAAAAGAAGAAAAAAAGGGGGGTGGGGGGGAGCGCGGCGCAGCCACCCCCAGCGGCAAGAGGGGGGCGGGGGGGACATGTCCGACGTGCGCATTTCTAATGGGAGCCCGACCCTGGAGCGGATGGAGGGGCGGCAGGCGGAGCACCCCAAGCCGTCCGCCTGCAGGAACCTCTTCGGGCCGGTGGATCACGAGGAGCTGAGCAGGGACTTGCAGAAGCACCAGCAGGAGCTGGAGGAGGCCTGCCAGAAGAAATGGAACTTCGACTTCCAGCGCCACCGGCCCCTGCGCG
>NW_017729022.1:110010057-110010479 GCF_001723915.1 Gavialis gangeticus
TCATGCTCGGAAAAGTTTGGAAGCTGCAAGCGAGATGTGCAGCAGAGGGGAGAAAACCTGAGACCCACGGTGCTCTCTCTTTGCAGCACCCGCCGCGTGACACGGGGCAAGACGGACCTGACTCAGCCAGTGGCAAGCCTTGCGGGGCCACCAAGTGAGTCCGTGGGGACCGACACCCACCACACAACGAGGCGCCCACATGCAACCCCAACCCCCCTGCTCCCCTCGGGGCGCTTTCCTTGAACTCCCGACCTCCGCCTCCCTCCCCCCGCCCCGAGTCAACACGTATCTCGGGCTCCCGCGCCCGGTTCCCCGCAAAGAGAAGGAGCAGGGCAGGACGGGGTCGGAGCTTCCCTTCAGCCCGGGGCGGGGGTGAAGCAAAGCAAAGCAAAGCATCCCCGCCCCCCGCCCCTAGCGCAGCC
>NW_017729022.1:110015919-110016219 GCF_001723915.1 Gavialis gangeticus
CCCCCCCCCCCCCCGCCCCTAGCGCAGCCGCTCGCGCCACCTTAACAGGGGCTGTCCGGGAGAGGCCGGGCAGGCAGATGGGGCGGCGCCCAGCGCTGGAGCCAATGGCTCCGCGGCGCTGTTTAAATAGACTGGGAATGTCAATCATTTTCTTCTTCGTCAGCCTCCCTTCAATCGCCATATTGGGCAAGCGAGAAGAGGGCTCGTCTTTTTCTTGTTTTTTTCCGCCTTTCTTTTGCACCCCCATCCTCCCCCCGCTACTACGCCGCGCCTGTGACACCGGCCGCCGCTCGCCGTGCG
>NW_017729022.1:110021219-110021695 GCF_001723915.1 Gavialis gangeticus
TTGAGTGATTATTCTTTGTGACACATCTGCCCCTGGCTCTAATGCACGGCAAAAAGCACCGGGGCATTGGCCCTTCCACCTGCGTCCCCCCCTATGCTCCTCTGTTTGCCCTGCCTCGCTCTCCTTCAACGCCCACTTTACTAGTCTTTTTACATCCACTTGACTTATTATTTTTGTTGCATGTGGCCCTGCTGCAGGGCAAAAGGCTTGAGGGGCATTGGCCTTGCCACCTGGGTCCCCCAACTGGATGGCCCTCTGTCTGCCCCCCTTGCTTGCCCCCTCCCTCCCTCGGCTCTGCCTCCAGGGACTCCTAATGCAACAGCCCCAGGATCACAGCATCCCTTGGCACCAAAATGGAGAGAAGTCTTTTTCGACCCAAACAGGAAACTTTGTATCTTGCTTGAATCAGAGAAACAACTCAGCTCCTAAGCTTTTTAAATGTTTTTCTCCTGCCATCCAGTCTGGGGCTTGTCAAG
>NW_017729022.1:110021709-110022187 GCF_001723915.1 Gavialis gangeticus
GGGGGGGGGGGGGGGGGGGGGCGTCTTTCCTCTGTGCCCTGGGTGCTGTGAGTGCACATCTGGCAGGAAATGTATTTTAATACCAGGTTTTCCCCCCCTTTTTTGCCCCCTCCCCTAGATTCCTCTCCTCAAAATAAAAGAGCCAACACAACAGAAGAAGAGGTCTCAGAAGACTCCCACAGTGCCAGCACAGTGGAGCAAACGCCCAAGAAATCCAGCCCAAGACGACATCAAACGTAAACTGTGTAGGTGGGTTCCCACTAGGATGTTGGTGTCCCAAAGAAATAGCGGATCGGAACAGGCTGGGAGCAGGGAAGTGTGGAGTCACTCCTGCCCCAGCCCTCACTATACTTGCTGCTATTTCTGTGTGTGTGTGTGTGAGTAATTGGGGTTTGCCTTTTGCAGAAGTTCACAATTCATGAGAAAGAAGGGACGTCAAAGGGAAATTGTGCCTGGAATGCACTTACTGAAATATGTT
>NW_017729022.1:110027475-110032960 GCF_001723915.1 Gavialis gangeticus
GAATTTTTTGGGGGGGGGGGGGGTCTGAGCAAGTCCTGGCTGTAGGCTGCTTCTCCACAAGAACCTGGCTGGGGGGGGTTCGGGCCACTTGGCTAGAAGGTGCTGAGTCCTCCTGTCCCCAATAAGATGCTGGCAAAATGAATTTCAAAACAGGCTCACTTCAAAAACAAAAAAGTCAAATGACAAGTATTTTTCCCCTTCTCTTTGCTGCTTGGGTTTTTTTCTTTTTCTAAACTGGTTGACAATGTTGGCATTGTCTCTGGTGCAGCAAACAAGCCAGGGTGAGATCTCTTAAGTCAGTAAGGAGTGGAGAAAAAGTAAGGGGAGCATTTGGATTGAAATCCAGGGTGGGCAGAACACGTCTTCTGCTTACTATCATCATCATTGTTATCATTATGTGTATTATTTTTGGTTATTATTTTTATGCTGCTTTTATTATTGTTGTGATGATGATTTTAAAAGGATGGCACCCTTCTTACTATGGTCATCATCATCATTAGTGTTATTTGTGTATTATTTGATATTTATTATTTTTATGATTCTGATTTTGATGCTGATGATTTTGAATACGCTGGCACCGCAGTGAGTGCCCAGGGCACCGAGGGGGTTAATGAGTTTGTTTTTTTGAAGCAGCCAGGGGCTGGGTTGGGGAGGGCTAGTGCCTCGGCTGGTGGTTTGAAGGGAATCGAGGTTTTGTTTTTTGGGTTTTTTTTAAAGAAAAAGGGAGGTTGACAGACATGCTCGGTGCCGAGCAGATGAAGCTGGAAAGCAGAAGTGAGCACAAATGAGCCCCGCTGGGGTAAACGGGGCCAGGAACACGTCAGCATGATGTGTATGCAAATAGCACTACTACTGTCTGTTTATTTGGGTGAGGGAAGGGGAAGCGGAGCCGCGGCGGGCGGCCGAACCAAGGGGTTAAGTGTGGAGGGAAGAGGGCTCCTGCTTTTCTTCTAGTCTGCGTGCTCTCGCGCGCTGCCTCGGGGCGGGGAGCAACGGCAGTCGCCGGCGCCCCGCGCACCGGCCGCGAAAACAGCTCCGGCTCCCCTCCCCCCTCCCGCAGCCGAGCGCCGCAGACCTGGTGACTCGGTGTCCGAGCCCTGTTTACAGGCGCGGAGGGAACCACTCCCATTTCCGTGGGCTGGGGGAGGCGGGCTCGGGTGTGTTGTTTTTCCACAGGGATCTGCCCCTCTGTTCCCCTGCCTGGCACCACACCCGTTTGCAACCTCCCCAGCCCGTGGGGCCAAGACTGCGGCCCTGGATCTCGGGGCTTTCGAAGTAAAGCTGCCTCCTGCCTTCCTCCTCCCTCCCCCCCACCTCCCGGCCCTGCTAATACCTGCCCTTGTTGTTTTTCCTTGCAGAGTTCATCTGCATTTCCTCCTTCATCGGGATGCTCCAGTGGTGGATGAAGCCAGGGAGATGTAAAGGTCTATTACAAATTAATAAAAAAAAATACATATCGTTAATTCTCCATGGGATGGAGATCTTGTACAAGCACTGAAGAAAAAACAAAACAAAACACACAAAATGACAAAAAAAAACAAAACAATAACACTAAAATGTTAGGCACTCTTAAAAGATCTGCCTCTAAAAGCATTGGATGTAGCATTGTGCAATTAGGTATTTCCTTATTTGCTTCTTTGTACTACCTGTGTATATAGTTTTTACCTTATGTAGCACATAAACGGTTTTGGGGGGGGAGGGAGGGGAGGGAGTGGAAAAAGGTGAGTGACTGAAACTTGCTTTCACAAACTAGCAAGCAGAGAACTGTATGAAGAGAAGCAGTGTAGGCTTTTTATCACTTAAAGATGTATTGTTCCTTTAAATGGGGTTCTACAATGTTCAACCCCCCCCCCTTTATTTTAATGCACCATAATGGTAACACTGGTTTCAGCAGGCCATTATAGCTTGCTTGTGAAGTTTTTACTTATTACATTAAGCTGAAAAAAGAGGTGGGAGCTCTGATGTTTCCGTTATGTAGCAACAAAATGTTTATTATTTTATTAATATTATTCTTCCTGGAACTCCTTAAATCCCTTAAACCAGTAGAACTACTATAAAATTCTTTAAATTTGTCCCATCTGTAGCATTGCTTGAATGCTGCCAAATGAATCAGTAGAGTTCATACTTCAAAACCAGAATACTGTGTTTTTCTTTTTTTTCCTGATCTTACCCAACTTCCTAATATTCATGGTTGAAAAGGGATACTACATCTTTAAACAGTATTTCTACATTGCCTGTGTACCTGTATGTAAAAATAAAAAAAAAGTTTGAAGTGTACCTGTGTACATAACTCTGTAAAGACACTGAGAAATTATACTAACTTATTTATGTTAAAAGATTTTTTTTAATCTAGAAGAGGATATTTTTCCCCATAAAGCCAAAGTGGCATGTTTTTGTGCATTTGTAAATGCTCTATTTGGTAGAATTTTTAGTTTTGGTTTATTTTTTCCTTTTTCTGTTAATTAATATGGCTGTGCTTAAATGATTGCAGACTGAGCCAACTTTAATATTTTTTGTAATGCATAAAAAATAAAGTTGCATATGGATACTGTTTCACATCAAGCAATCAATAAAGAAAAGTGCCATATATAAGAGACATGCTCTCTGGTGTTTCAATTTCCCCTCTACCTGGCACAAGAAGAAATACATTTGGACAAACAATGCCGCAGGTTTCCTTCTGAGAATCTATTCCTGAGCCTCAATAAAACATCAGACTACAGACACTCTTCACCCCTAAAGTCATGGGCAACAATCATTTTCTTATGACTGAGGGGAAAATGCCTTCAGCCTCTTCAATTAAAATGGGGGAATTTAATGTTTTAGCTACACCACTTGGTTTAAAAATGAGAGTGCTTGAAATAGTCCCCTTGTTAATATCTCCTTTCTTGAATCTAATAAAAAACCACAAGATTTAAAATATAAATCCAAATTCATGTTTCCTGGATCACATATACTGAAGGAATGGGCCTGATTTCACCCAATATAGGTCACACCTAAGCTGTTAGTCACTCAGCAATCTGTACCATGGATGGTGTCTTTCATCCTCCTCCATCTCTTCTGGTTTAAAGGATTTTCACCAAATCCTGACCTGTCTTTCAAAACACCCTTTACCGTAACATCCTAATAAGGTGTAGTGTCTGCTCATTTCTGAGAAAATCCTTGTCCAAAAAGAAAACAGCCCAAGGAGGGTATTATGTGCACACACACAACTATTAAATTGGCTGTATTAAGTATGCAGTTGGGTTTGCTTTTATGATGTTTGGGCATCTAAACTGTCTCCCTGTTTGTAGAGCAAACAGATCAGGGGTGTCCTCCCCACAAAAAGCTAACCATTAGAAAGTAGGAATCAAGAATATACGTAATGGTCCAGATCCTATAAACGATTGTGCTCTATTATTATTACTTACCTAAGCAACCCCATTTAAAACCATGAGACTATTCTTTTGTTAAACCCCATTGGGAGCAAATGAGGACCAAGCCAGAGTACTGAGAGTGCCCTACTTAGCATAGGACAGGGATTACAAATCAGTGGACAAATCAGGCCCTAACCAGAGGTGGTTTTAGATTAGGGCTAATGCTTTTCACCTGATTTTAAATCAGACTCATTACAAAGTGCCCTGAAAAGCCAGTTTCCTGGGGAAAGGTACAAACCCACAGGAGTAGCTTTGCTGTTAGGTGAACCTCCTGTTCACCTTCTCTTCACCTTTTTGACCCCAAACTTGCAGAGGCTGCATCATCGCGTGACAAGGAAGGCAGCTCGCATGCACATGATTTGCAGCAGGGGAGAGGAAGGTGAAATCAAGGCTTGGATGGCCCTATCTCGGAGCACATCTGAAAAGCTGACAGCGCTGCTGGACCCCACGTGCGAACAGATTATTGCTCACTTCAAACCGTGCCGGGGGATCCCTTTCCTCCCCCAGGAGCGAGGCTGTGCCTCAATTTCCCCCACCCGGGGTCAGGCTGGTCAAGCTGTGGAGGGAATGCGCAGCCCGGGGCTTTCTCACTGAGGCTGTATGCGCGCATGACGCTCCTGCCCGCTTCGGCCTGGTAGGAGCGGATCGTGTGGCCCGCCGCGGTCCCAAAACCAGCTCTCACAGCGGCTGGCAGCCCTTACGAAAACAATAAAGGCGGGGAGAGGCGAGTCCCTGCCTGCCAGCACCCAGGTTTATGCTGGGCACAGCCTCCCCCCCTTGCAGCCAAGCGCCATTCAGGGAGGGGTCCCCGTGTTTATTCCCCCAGAGCTGGGCTCCTCCGCCCCCCGCGCCCGCAGCCTCGGCTCCTGCTTCCCCCGCAGGGCAGGCAGGGATCGGCCGCTTCCCCCCGCGGGAGCAAGCGCAGCCTCCAAGCCCGGATTTATGAATCGCCCGTGCACTAGCAGCTATTTACTAGCAGCCACCCATGGACTGGCCCCGGGTCTGGAGAAAGGGAGTGGTCAGCGCGGGGCTGTTTTTCTTCTTCTTTTTTTTTTAGTCCTTTTTGGTGGCAAGTGGCCAAAACCCCTCCCCACCCCCTACTTTATACCCCGGGATCGAGCTGGGATCCGGGCCCCGCAACCCCGGGCAAATAGCCCCGCCAAGGTCTGGTCCCGGCCACCTGGGCCACGCCGGGGGTGCGGGGGGATGTGTGTGTGCGGGGAGGAATGTGCGTATGGGTGGTGTGTGTAGGGGGGCGGGAATCGGCGATTGGAGTATGGGGACTAGAAGCCCCGAAGCAGCAACAACTCCCTGCAGCCCCCCCCCAAAAAAGATGTCTTTTCTTTCCCTCTCTGCACAACCTTCCTGCTTCGGGGCGTGGGGGGAGGTGCCCCGCTTCCCGTACACCGGCTGGGAGATCGCGGCGCAGAGGCGAGGATTGCATCACTGGAACATGCCCCGATCCCTCTTCCCCCCACCCCGCCCCGCCAGAAAAGTGTTGCAACAATCATGGCGTTGGCTTGGAGCCGCTCCCACCCCGGCGCCCCGCTCCGCAGCGCCGAGCCCCCGCGACCGGAGCAGCGCCGGCGGGCGCGTGCTTTGCAAAGCCCAGCGGTGCCCTAGGAGCTGGGCTGGGGGGAGCAGCAAGGTCCGGAGTCTGTGGGGGGGCCTCTCTCCTCCCCCCTCGCAGCCCTGCTGGGGCTTGTTGTTGTACGCGGGCTTGGCAGCGGCTCGCCCCGACGAGCCTGTACTGCAGCAAGCGCCGCGGCCGGGGGGCGGCTTAAGGTGGATCCGCGCAGCACCGGCTCCCCTGGCCCGGGGTAGATTTGCATGTCCCCGCCCCGCCTCCCTCATTGGCCCGAGCTGCAGTTTGAATTTGTTGTCTCTCTTCTCCGCCGCTTTCTTCCCCGCTCCCTCCCCCCGCCCTTCTCTCTGCGGCTGCTGGAGGCGACCGTGTGTGGCTGCTCCTCTGCGGATGAGACGTGGGCTCCCCGCAGGCGGCTGGGGGCGGGGGGAGAAGCAGCTCCGCGCTCGCCCTACCAGTGGGTGCAGGGGGGGGGGGTGGTTGATGT
>NW_017729022.1:110037960-110040414 GCF_001723915.1 Gavialis gangeticus
GCTCTGACTTGGGGGCTCCAGCCCACAGCAGAGTACATAGCAGTTCTGGCCCTACCCGGCTCTGACCTGGTTCTGGGGCTGGGGGCAAAGCTGCCACTGCAATGGTGGCTGCGTGGCTGGGTGGGGACTAGAACCATTATGTGCTCCCTGCTCCTGGTCACAGTGGGGCTGAAGTCAGAGCCTCATCTGAAGATATTTGGGGAGAGGGGAGGGGAGGAAAGGGGAAGGCAGCAGTGGGTGGAGGGCATGTGGCAGGGGGAAAGGCAAGTGGTGGAGGGAGACAGGCAGCAGTGGCAAGGACCAAAGGGTGGGGACCAAGCTGCTTGATTCCCCTGCCCCCATTTGCTTTTATGCTCCTGCTTTCCTTCCTGCAGGGGGGGGGGTTGGTTGATGTGAGGCTCAGGGGGAGCTTCTAAATCTACTAGCTCCCCCTTTCCTTGCTGTCTGGGGCAGGGTGCTAAGAGGGAGAAGAGACAAGGCTTTCTTAGGTGCTTTAGGGGTGGGTTGAGATTCACTGGGGCTCTGGATCCAGGGCCCCTGCCCCACTGCCATGGGCTTCAGCCAGAGTAGCCGGATAAGTGGCTGAAGTAGGATGCGCTGCCCCTCACCCCTCCTGAGGCTGGAGGTGTGGAGCCACTGCCTGCCAGGTGTGTGGGGGAAACACCATGTATCTGGGTCCATGAGGGCAGTTTTCCTTAAGCGTGCACAGGGATAACAGCTCTTCCGGCATGGTTAGTTCCTGCCAAGGTTTGGGGGCTTAACGCCTATCTTATGGAAATGGGAGGCTCCTCCCTAGCTTGCTCCAGTGACCATATGGCTGAGGGCAAGCAAAACTTGGGGGCATCTGAACCGCAAGCCTCTGGGCTTGGGCCTGCATGTAGGGTGCCAGCCAAAGACCTTGGAAACATCTGAAGCCCCAGGTGGGGGAGGAAGATGTTTGCCGGTTTAGGGTCACTTATGGTTTGGACTGAATCATGGATTTGGCCGGTGTGTTAATCTGCCTATGGCATGCTGGGCTTTATTGGACAAAATTAGACAGGGTTTCCTATACAAGACTCTTTATAGGGTCAGGGCAGCACTATCTCACTAGCTAGCCCAGATTCATCCCTCTGTTCCAACAGGACAGGTGTTTTTTGAGTAGCTGGATGTGTGAGAGTTTTCTTTCCTCCTTCCTGGGGTGGGCGCTTCTCCACTCATGTATCCAGACAGAGTTTTACTGGTTGGTGTCCACAGGCTCCCTCCACGCTTGGGGGACAGTGGGTACTGGCCGGTGTGCTTTATTTGGTGTCCCCCTCCTGATGCCCTAGTTATTAACCCCCACTCCCATCCCTGTTTTCTTTTTTGTTGTCCCAAGCAATTAGTTGGTATGTCTCCAGTGTCCTCCCTTCTTAAATAGGACTTACAGATTTTCCATGATGGGCTGAGGTCCATGACGTCTGGTCATATCAAATAGGCCTTCCTGGGGTGGGGAGGGAGACTTTGGGTCTCTAAGCAAAATAAGAGGGAGTGAGGGAGCGTATTTCTCCCTTCATTTGAATCGTGCTAAACTAGGGTGCTGTGACACCCTGAGGTGCCTCTCCAGGGTGCCGTAGGGGGGCCATGTATTATCACTGTTAGGTGTGGAAGCGTGATAAACCCAGAGGTTTCAAACAGGAATTCATAGTGTTAAAAACATTCTGACCTGTTGTGGTCTTTCCAAATGGAAGAATTGCTCTGTTATTTTTATGTAGTAAAAAAAAAGTGAATGCAAAACTGGCATTTTCTGAGGAATGCTTTGAGTTGAGAACTGCTGATCTAGGCTGAGGGAGTCCCGAGTGTAGGGAGTCTTTTTTGAGGAGACCAACCTTTGGATTAGCTTTTTCTGCCTAGCAGCCAAAGCCTCTTTGTTGGTGTTGCTTTTTGGCTCTTTTAAAAACTTTTAGCTAACTGTTATTGCAGGGCGGGGGGGAGGGAATCTATAGTCTAGTGGTTGAACTGCAGGAAAGAAAGATGGCAAATCTGGTTTCTCTGTTCTAGAGTTGCTTTGTGGCCTTTGGTAAGTCACTTAGTTGCTCAGTGTCAGGAAAATGGCTGAAACTTCCTTCTGGAAGGTGCTGTGGAGTTTAACACATTGAATGTTAGTCGAAGGCTTTTGGGTACTTGGATAGAGGCTGCAAAGTATTATTTTTTATGTGTATTTTGCACGCTAGTAGAGCAAATCCACAAAAGTTCCTTTTGTAGATCCTTATTTGAATCATTTCTAATTTTAAAGTTCCCCATTTATTTCCTTTGTACTCTTTGTTTCAAAAGGTTGTTTTCCCCTCTCTGTATGAAAGCTTCTATACCCAGTTCTGCAATGCATTTGAACTCTGCTGTGCCTGTTGTATTCGATGTTTTGTTGTATTCTGTGAAATGCTAAAATAAAAAACACCCTGAAGCATTATGTTATAGTTTTGTTTGAAAATTCTGCAGCAG
>NW_017729022.1:110045414-110068992 GCF_001723915.1 Gavialis gangeticus
ATCCTTATTTGCATCATTTCTAATTTTAAAGTTCCCCATTTATTTCCTTTGTACTCTTTGTTTCAAAAGGTTGTTTTCCCCTCTCTGTATGAAAGCTTCTATACCCAGTTCTGCAATGCATTTGAACTCTGCTGTGCCTGTTGTATTCGATGTTTTGTTGTATTCTGTGAAATGCTAAAATAAAAAACACCCTGAAGCATTATGTTATAGTTTTGTTTGAAAATTCTGCAGCAGACAAGACTTTTTAAAATTCTGTCTTACCTAAATTTAGATATCTTTTGTGTTCAGAAAAGTAAGGAGATGATTGAGTCCTGAATAAGAAGAAACTTGTACATGAATTTAATATTTTTCGCTAGATTATAACTCTATACATTTGAGAAGTATAACTGGGGCTTGGGGGGAAGCTTGTTTATGTCTTAGTTTACCTTGGGTGAAATAAATAGCTGGGAGAACAGGCTTTTAAATAGAGAGTAGGGTAAATATTTTTTGTTTTGTTTTATTTGTGATGGTAAGTTTGCTGAAGAAAGCAGTTTAAGGAGAAGGAAAACTTTCCTCCTTGCACCCCAAATTTGGGTTGCATTTAGCATATATTCCTATTGAAAAAATGGAGGGAGGGGAGAATTTAACATGTTGAAACATGTCATTTTGATACTGTAAATTTGTTCTTTGAAAAAGTTTTGAAAATTGTGTATCTCCTCCCCCCCCCCCGATGCTTTCAAAAGGGAATATAGCAAGTCTTCATTTTTGCATAGGCCGATTAAAAATAAACAAACATTTTAAAGATGCCCCAAAACGGACTGTTTCAGTTTGAGCAAAGAATTTTGTTTGAAGAACGTGGGGGTCCAAAACAAGGTGTGGGTGTGTGAGTAGGGGGGAAGGGTGTGTTGGGGTATGTGTGTGATCAAAATAACCTTAAAATATTCATTTTTGGTTTGAACCAAACTTAATTTTTCCCAGGTGTGTTTTTTGTTGTTGTTTGTTTTTTGTTTTTATTTTGCTACAGTTACCTGACCAAAAAGTCTACTACTGCACAGGCCTATTTAAGCCTGCAGTTGCTGCCTGCCTGCTTCCCTGATCCTAGAGAGCCTTGCTGCCTTTCTCCAGCTCTAGCTCCAACTACACAACCTGCCTCATAGCAATTATTTAAAAACATGCACAATTATATCAAAGAATAAAGACAAGTCTTTTTCTCCACCTTCTGCCCAACTTTGATTTTTTAAAAATCTGGAAGAGAATTGAATGTGGGTTGTGTGGCAGGGAGGAATTGTTGCTACTTTCGTCTGGGCTAGGTACAGACATTCAAAAAGCCTGAGGCAGAATTGATCTAAGCTATGTGACTTTCTGTAAGTGGTGTAGTTTAGATTCATACATGACAGAAGACACATTCACCCTTTGGTGGTGTTGGGGAGGGGAGGGGGGGGATCTTAGGCCAGATTCTGCCATTTTAAAACAAGTCTCTGTGTACCGATCTTCTGTTATGGGTCTAGACTGGTTTTGTCTGTCAAACTTCTGTTACAGGAATAGACCAGGTTCTGATCACTTATAGTGGTAAAAGTGTAATGTCTGGACCTGACCCTGGTGACAGAAGTGGGGAAAATATATCTTCTGCTGAAATTATTCTGTTAACTTATATAAAAAACCTGAATTTAAAATGAAGGCTTCAGATTGCTGAGGTCAGGGGAATAAAGTTAGCTAATAATAAGTAACTTGCTGCAACCTTGTTAAAGGTATAGGCACTGCTTTTAATTTACAGGTGAAAAAGTCTGTTTACCACCAAATGCTGCCCAAATTATCCCTCATTACCTTCTAACTGTTCTTTGGGTGCAGCTGCAGACAAGTAGCAGCTTAGATGTGGTGAGGTGCCGGGATGTCCCTGCCTCAAACAAACCTTGCCCTTTAAAATTCAGGCCTCTTGGGGAATCAAAAAGGAGAGGTGGAGAAAAAGCAGTATGTAGAAAAGGAGGCAGGAAAATTGCAAATTCTCAGAGCAATTGAAAAGTAAAATGATAGCACACCTATCTCTCGTTCTCTAGTCACATAGTCTTACAGGGGAGATGAGAACCTTGTGTTTTATTGCAGGAGCTCTTATAGGCCCTAACAACAACTGTCTGGCTTGTCTCAGAGCTTATAATCTAAGTACATAAAAAGAAGCAAGCATAGACTTAACAGATGTGAAAGGTAATGGTAACAGACATAAGGCCTACACTTCTCATATAAAAGAATGGGACCAAAACATATTACACATTCCAAAGCAGAAAAAACAGATCATAAACTCAGGATTTCTCCTTTTGCAGGATGCTTTATGTTTGATCTAAACATGAGTGTTGCACCAATATAATTCTCCTTATTGCAGCAAGAGCATTCTGTGTTCACATGCTGTCTCCAATTGTGATACATTCTTGAGTTAAATTGATACAGTTGTCAGTCTTGGTCTGTCTTTGTCACAGGGTGCAAATGAACTTGGGTGCAGTGGACTGGCTCATAGGTCTTGCTGTACCAGTGTGTGAAATTCACTGACTGCTGTTCCACATTGCACTGCTGCAAGAAGACCTGACCTGTCTGGTGACCTTGTTGAACTCCCCTGACAAGAAGTCTTTCCTGGCTTTAACTGGTCTTGCTGAGCCAACACAGGGTTACAAGTCAACCACAAAAGCATTTTGCTTCTTATTTTGCACAGCTGGCTGGACTCCAAAGTTTGTTAAGCTTGTTCCTTGAGTTGGTTGGGTTCTGCAGTGAGGAGTGTATGCAGGCACAGCCAAGGGACACTTGCTATTATTATTATTATATGGAAATCTACAAGCACCTCTAAGAGAAGATAGTGCCAGTGGAGATGGTCCATCACCCAGTAAATTAATGGAAAAAATCCCATTGACTTTAAGATTACACAGGGTATTTGGTGTCTCCTAGAACATAAGCTGTTGCTCTGTGGTGACTGGAGATGACAAGTTTCCAAATTAAATGGCTTGTGTGGTGGATGCCACTTACACCCTTGTTCCTCATTTAGTACCTTCCTGTTGTATTTTTAAACCTATTTACTGATCACCCTCAAAATGCACTTGGTATTGATAGGGGAGCATGGCTAGATGTCCCTTGCATCTTGGAGTCCTTTATCCACAGGACAGGTAGTGTGTAGGCTATTTCTATACATACTTCTCTATGCTGCCTTCCCAGTTGGCCTTCTGTTGCTCAGGAGAGGACAAAGAGCATGCTATCCATAATTATTCTACCTTTGTTCTATCTTCTGAGCCTGCCATTGAGTGTCCAGTTCTGGTCACGGTTTTGTGATGTAGACCCCAGTTCCATAAATAAGCAAATTAAGATAAACACTTCATTGTATGTAGGCCAAGAAACAGCTGTCTGGTGATGGACTTTAGGCATTGCTATCTCTTTCCACATTTAGACCAGTGAGTTATAGGTAAAAGGCTTTGTACTGTATTATGAATCCTTTAAACTGCCCAGACATGAGCAGGCCCTTCAAGTCAACGCATGATATTTCTGGTGAGAGTGGCTTCAGGAAGAGCCCTTCAGTATCCATTTTCTTTGGTGACAGCCATACTCATTGTTTTTGCATCCAGGCTGTCAATGCTGGGAGAGGGGAACAGTGGTAAAGCTTTTTTTTAACCCAGTAGTTCAGAGTCTTTTTTTTATGAATAAAGTGCTTAGCTGTTCCCAACTGAGTGAGGAAACTCAGTTAATCATGTATTTCATTTTTGGTTTGGAAACTGCTTTCAAAATGGGATTATACATATATAATTAGTGGATTAGTAGAAGAGAGACCTCTACTGGCTAAAATGGTGGAGCTGCTATACTCTTCTTCATATTTCTGCCTAGTGACGTCGGAGTTCTGGCCATGGGCTTTCTAGTTAGCTGCTCCCTGGATTCCCTGCTGGTCTGTATATTTTTGAGGAAATGTCAGAAGCTCCATTTTCTCTCAGCAATTTTTCAAAGATGTTCCAGTGCTATCTAGAACAATGAAATATGGTAGCTACCAAGTTAGCAACAGTGCAATGGAGCACTTCCACTGTTTAAGCATGGCTTATTTTCTTTTAGGAGGTGATGGGTTGCAGAGGGGAGAGGGGCACCTGGGTACTGAAGCATGGGACAGAGTCAGTATACCAGTGACAGGAGGATGAGAGCGTGTTTTCCTCCACTCCATTGTTTTCAGCTGCCTTTTATTCCCTTCCTTTTCTTTCCCCTCCCCATTCAGCTGCGTTACTTATATCATTCCACACTTGGGAGGGTTTAACTAACTGGTCTTAGGAGTGTGGTGTTTGGCTTGCTGTCTCTGCTATTCCTCTGGACTGGCATGACAGTCAGCTTTTTATCCAGGCGGTCACTGTGGTAAGTGAGCAACTGATGTTTGTCTCTTGCTTTAGAAAAATGTTGACTTAAAAAGCCTTTGAATGAAAATGCCCTTATTTGTGCATACATACATGGGAAATTAGCTTTGGTGGAAGTGGGCGACTCAGGGGGCTGTTAAAGCAATGTGGTGCCTCTTAATCCCCCGGCTGCTAGGCCAGGCTGAAGGTAACAGCTTTCTAGTTGCTGCCTTTTGTTCTTCACATGAAAGGAAAGCGAATTTATGTTTGATGACATGTTGTGATGAAACATGTGAATAAGAGCAACGGGATCCCTGTTGTGGACTGCAGCCTGCAGTTTACCCTTTCATCCCACAGTCCAGCGTGCCCTCCTTGCAATGTGGAGCGTGACTCCTTTGACCTCTGCAGCCTCACTCTGTGTCCTTGTGCAAGTATTGTATCTCTAGACAACATGTGATGGAAGCTGAATGGCTTGGATGAGATCAGTTACTGGTCACTACCTGGTCTGACTAGACCAGGGTAGGAGGATCTTGCCACTACTTAGAGTCTGAAACCTTGAAAATGATCTTCTGTTCAGAGAAGCAAGGATTTTTGTGGCCTTTTATTAAACCAGCTGTATAGTTGGGAAGAACACAGCTGTACTTTCAGTTATGCAGTTGGTCCAATAAAGGGCATCACCCACAAAAATCCGTCTCATTTTTCCTGGACAATTGTGGCCTCATCTCTACCACATCAGTTCATAGTAATTCAACCAACAATGATGTGAAATAAGTATCTACTTATTTAGATTTCTTTCCCTTCCTCCTTTTACTTCTTTTTAGGTGAACTACTGACATAAGTCCAAGTAGATGGAAGGTCCTTGGATTCTCACTTCTCCATTTATGCATGTGGGTTGAGAACTAATAAGGGAATACAGGGCACCTGAATAAGGCTGTCTCTCTTTCTCTTCTTAGCACTACAGTGCCTCTAGATATAACCCGGGGGTCATCTTAGAATTATTCAGGAATAAGGCCCAAGGTTTCCAGGACAAAAATATCAACTATTTTACTTTTGCTAGACCACCTAGTTGGAATGACCTTTTCCTACCCCATTTTTTATAATCTGAGATGATGCTTTCTCAGCTTTACCAAACTTAATTGAGAGAGATATTTTAGTTAAAGCTAAATGGAGAGAGAACTGATTGAGTAACATCTAAGAACATTCTAGTATTAGTTTTGTCTTTGGTCTTAATATTTGTACAAATATGCCTTCCTATTGAATTGGAATGATGTTGGTTTGGTCCATGTTTTAATGTGAATTTATGCCATTTGATCCTCTGTACTGTCATGTCTTTGTACTCACCAAGAATCTACCAGCATAGTGGTTTCCCAGCAACTTCATTCCTGGATTCGCTGCTAAGGAAAGAGTAGAAAATGAGAGAGATTCTCAAATATGCAGTAGCAGCAGCTCTGGAGAAAAACTTCTGGGCCCAACAGGGTGACAATTCTGGGCATGTCAGGGTTTGCCAGCTCTGTGCCCAGTGCTGTAGCAGTGAAGTTTGGCACCAGCAGCAGGCTGCCCTTGCCCTGTACGCAGATCTGGGTGGCACATGCAGTACTGGGGAAGCATGACGGGGCATGCAGTGGCGGGATCCACCCTCCTTCTGCCCCCCCAACCCCCAAACGAGCCGGTTGGGCGGCACCTGGGGCCGTTGCCCCCCTCCCCTCCCACCTCTTGCTATGGAACTGTTTGTGCCAGGTAGTTCTGTACTATTTTTGGTATACTGACTTCCAAAATGGAAGCACCGTAGCCATGCCCAGAGGATCTTGGGCCCAGTCTGAGAAACGGAGCCTGTTAGCCTGCCCATAGTGCTTCACAAAGGTGTTCATGCTACTTTCTGTTAGAGAAGAATTGCAGGGAAGGTATCGTGGTGTGTTTCATTACCATGCTGCCTGGTATGAGGGATCAGTATAGACATGTGCTTGTCATCCCAGGCTCTGCTGTTGTTTGGAAGAAGCTGTTTGGTTCTGTCACTTTAAGCTGTGGTGAAAGAAGATCTTTGAGCAAGCTGTACATCAAGCAGGGAGGAAAGAGAACCCCTGCTTTCAGTGTTTGGTTAAGCTTTGGAGCCTATTTCTGCCAGATTTTTTTTTTTTTTTTTTTAATAAAGGTAATGTTTAGGTGCCCAAGTCCAAAACTAATTTCTGAAAAACCCTACTTAGTGGGTGTATCTACATATTCAATTAGCATGCAGAAATAAATTCCTGCACACTTCATGCTGGACTTAATGGCCCCTGGGCATAGTGTGTATACATGCACCTGGGACTGCAGCAGTTAAAGTAAGGGCAGAGTAGCTCTGGACTGGCAGGGGTCCGAGGGTCAGCTCCAGGCAATGGGTGGTGGTGTTGGGTGGTGGAGGGGCTGGCTGGGGCAAGAGGGTGCTAGAGTGCAGGGCTAGCTGGCTGGCATCCCCCACATTGTAGCACCCTTGTGCCCTGGGCAGCCCTGGTCACCATCTACCCATGCATTTCAGCGCACTAAATGACTCCGCTGTAGGATGGTACTTGTCCCAGACAGTACTATTCTACAGCAGAGTTAATTAATTTACTGTGCCCTAATATGGGCACACACATGGACAGTAATGCTTTACTGTAGAGCTAATTAGCCAGCTCTGCAGTAAAGTATGTGTGTAGATGGACTCAGTTTCTACTTAAGATGTCCAAACTCTGTAGGTTTCTCACTTTTAAACATTCAGGTGCCTTGTGTGCTTAAAATTCCGCTTTTGTACTTGGAATCTCATTGATCTTGGCTGGGGTGAATTAGATGTCATACTGCTCATCTACATGCCTGCCTGGGGTCCAGAAATTAAATGCTCTTCCATTTACTTACTCTGTATTAAGGTTATCTATTTGTCCCCTTTCCCCCTGTAATAAACCCTGTTTTAGTTGTAGATTGCTTGTGAGAGGGAAAGTTTTTTCATGAGGGGAAGTTTTGTTCAACCTCTTTGGAGGCTGACATTGGCTCCAAAGATAAGCAGCATGAAACCCTCTGGGTCAAGCTTTGGGGGAGCACAAGGTGAGAGAGACCTAACTGTAGGCATTTGCTACAGGCCACCAAACCAAGGGGAGGAGCTTGATCTGGACTTCTTTTGAGAACTGACAGGGGCTGCACAGGGACTTGGTTGTCATGGGCGACTTCAGTTACCTGGACTTAGATTGGGAGGGACTCTCAGCTAGGTCCAATTGGTCGTGTAGCTTCGTAACTGTAATCAAGGAGCTCTTTCTGACCCAGGAAATACAAGGTCCAACCAGAGGTACCGCTCTCTTAGACTAGGTCTTGGCCAAGGGAGATGATCTGGTGTGTGGCTTGAACATTGAGGGTAGCCTGGGCGACAGTGACCATAAGCTCATCGAGTTCACTGTTTGCCACAAGGTTGACAAGTCAATTAGCAGGACTGAAGTCCTAGACTTCAAAAGTGCTGCTTCTGGAAGTGGCTGAGGCTGCTTCTGGGAGCACACTGGCGCTCTACTCCCAGGCCAGCGCTTGCTGGGGGGGCACTGGTGCGCCCACCTGCCCCGCCTTGCCCATCGCCTAAACAGCAAGCGTGACTGGTCGGGTTGCACCGGCACACTCAAGGGGTGCATGTGCACCCCTTATGTGTTGCCACTGAATAGGGTGCATAAAGAGTGGTTGTTCCTCAACATACCTACAGGCTTGGTGGCGACAATTTGACTTGCACCACAACTGAAAGGGACCTAGGGGTAGTGACTGACCACTGCATGATGAACATACGCCAGCAGTGCAGTGCTGTGGCCAGCAGGGCAAACAACACGCTGGCATGCATTAACTGCTGCATCTCATGCAAAACTAAGGAAGTGATACTCCCACTGTACTCTGCACTGGTGAGACCGCAGCTGGAATACTGCATCCAGTTCTGGGTGCTGCACTTCAACAAGGATGTAGAAAAACTTGAGAGGATCCAGAGAAGAGCCACCCGTATGATTAGGGACTTGCATGACAAGCCATGCGAGGAGAGGCTGAGGGACTTGGACCTCTTTAGCCTACAGAAGAGAAGGCTGAGAGGGGGCTTGGTAGTGGTTTACCGCTACATCAGGGGAGTACATCAAGAACTCGGTGAACAGTTGTTCACCAGGGCAACCCTGGGGAAGACCAGGAACAATGGATACAAACTCTTGAAAGGCCACTTCAGGCTCAATTCCATGAAAAACTCCTCTAAAGTCAGGGTGCCCAGACTGTGGAATAAACTCCCTTGAGTGGTGGTGTAGTCACTTACTCTGGAAATTATTCAAAAAGAGACTGGGCAGTCACCTCGCTGGGTCATTTGACTCCAGTTGTCTTTTCCTGCCCAGTGCAGGGGAACTGGACCCATTTAAGCATGCCTAAATTTAATGTGCATTATCTTAATGTGCATTAAGCAGGTTTAGGCAGGCATCTACATGTGCAGATGTTAAAATGCATTAACACTGTGCGTGGACTGACTTGGGACTAAAGTTAGTCCCAGGGCAGTCCACCCACAGCATTAATGAGCTGTAATGTGTCTACATATGTGTTAATGCGCTTTAACTATTTGTGCTTAAATTTGGTACCTGCATTTGCAGGTATGAAATTTAGGTGCGAATAGTTAAATCTGCCATTTTTAATGTGTATTAAGAGTGCACACATGTAGACGTGAACCCTCAGTGCACATTAACTTAGGCTTGTAGACACCCTATTGTGCTTTACTCAAAAATGCTTAACTCAGGCATGTAGATGCCATTTGGATGGAAGGATGCTTGGCAACATGTTTTGTCTGCAGGATCAGGCACAAAATAAGCATGATGAATTATATTCAGTGCGAAAGAATATTCTGGATGTGAAAAGGTAGAGGAAAAGGATAGGCGCTGATGGGGTTAAAACCCCTCTTTTAGATGCAGATATTTCTGACAGTGAAACAAAGCAGCCAAGGGAAATTATGAAAACCACATGAAATGTAAATAGATGTTTTTGGTTTGGTTTTGTTTTTTAAAGTCTGATAAATGTAAAGTTTTCTTAAATGTGACAAACCCTCTTTCTATCTTGTAAAGAACACACAGGATGGTAGAGTTTTTCCAGATTGTCAGAATGTCTCTGTCAAGAAACCTGGCCAAAGATAAATCATTTCTTTTATTGTTGCTTATGACCTTTAAGCAATAAATTTATGGTAACCCAGGGTGGCAACCTTAAAAGACCAAAAGAAATTAAGGACACCTGGGTTACATCTGAGAATCTGAACATAATTTTCCGCTTATTTAAGCCAGCCACAAAGAATTACAATATTTCTTGAACCAGACTCTGAGCAAAGGCAGCAATTTTCACTTTTTAACTGGCAATAACCAGAGGTTTTGGTGGCCTATAACTGCTTTCAAAATGAGAGATGCTGTGTACTGACAGGTGGCCACCAGTTTTCTTTGTGGGAACACAACAAAGGTATGCTGGCTTTCAGCTTTAACAATAATTTATATGTTGAAGCAGTGATGAACAGGCATTTTCCAAAAAGGGGTGGAACTGACTCTTTGAAAACGTCTACTGAGACCAAAATTTGGGATTCTTATCTCCAGAAAGGGGGCCAAGGCCCTCAACAGTCAACAGCACATCTGGCTGGAAGACCTAAAAGCTTCTGAGACTCAAGAAGTGCATGCTTCAGGCACTAATTTTTCCCTTTTTGACCTTCCCTGTGATTTGTCATCTCTTCAAAAAGCAGATGCTGAATTGAAATTAAAGTGAACTTTTTTATGTGTAAATGGATACCTACAGGTAGAGACAAGATTTGGGTTAAAAGGGGGAGCAGAGAATTCCTAGGAGAGAATGGAATATTTCTGGCATGATCTGGTAGATTCAATTTTCTGTTAGCCGTGTCAAATATAGGCACTGAGTGGGAATGGGGAAGGGCAGAACAGAGCTACACTGGTATAAGGTTTTGTGGCAGCTGTCATCCTGTGGCCTGGATGCTTGAACTTTCTCTCCTCCCAAGATCAAGGTGATGCACCTGTTTTATTCTTCTTGCTACTTTGTTGTGCTGAGTAGAGCTTGGATGCAAAAGAGAAACTAGCTCATGGAATCTATCCTCCTACAGGATGGGCTGGTGCTTTTTATAGGTGTTATCAATATGACTTAGGGTAGGCAATTATTAGACACGTATGAGTCATCCCAGACAAATGCTGAGTCTTGAAAAATAACATTACTTGTGTTGCCCGGACTAGGGACTAATATTGCCACTCGATCACTGTGTGGATGTTTTACATATGAAGCATATTTTGCAAGAAAACTATTTTTGAAATTTTTGTTTGGAAGAATAAAAAAAAGTGAGGACTTTTTGTACAGGCAAGCAGATACAATAATCTGGTAAATCCTTCTGCATATGCATTTATGATTCAGTATTATACTGCATGATCACATAGTATCTTTTCCCACATAATCCCCGACTTCCTCTCTCTTTTTTTTTTTAATTTGTATCATTTGATGACCTTAGGCTTCTTTTAAAATGCATCCAAACTCTGTACTGAATAGAAAACTACTAATTTCCTCGTGAGCTTTTCTTATAGCACTACAGAAAGCTTCACAAACTTTTGTGAAGGTATCATCACCAAACCCCTGAGATCAAGTGATATTACTATTCCTTTTTTATCCTTAACCACTTATAGAGGCACAAAACATGTAAGCCAGAAGTTATAATTAATTTGTGAAACATAGGCCCTGATTTCCTCCCATCCCCAGTCAGCCCCCCCCCGAGTATTTGGTGCATCTCTAGAGCCTTAAAGTACAGATCCAATGGATTTCACTTGAATGTGGAGTGCTCAGTACCTCTGCATATCTGGGTCCAATTGTCTCGCTTTCTGTACTTAGTGCCTGCCTCCGACTCACCTGAGTGCCCAGCAAACTACAGTTCCAACAATTAAAGCTGGCAGAGCTAGAAGCAAATGAAAGGAGCTTATAATAGGATGTCAGGCATCCTTAAGTATAGTGGTCACCACTAGCTCCACCTGTAATTTTCTCAGTATAGGTATGAGCAGGCATATGTGAAACTGCTTTTGTCTTTAGCACCATCATGCTTTCCTGCATTTTCTTCTCAGAGCTGTCAGAGAAAAAAATATACCTGTTACCTTTTCCTCAGTCCATTGTGGAACATGTAAGAACACTACCAGGAAACACTGTAGGGCACACAATGACTGGGTGTGAATGAGTTCATTTTCTCTAAAGTCAGTTGTATTTCAGTTCCTTACATCAGGGTCTAAATTTGGACCTAAAAGCTTGGGAAGTATTAAGTCCTCTGTGGAGGAGAGGGGAACCAGAGTAGGGTTTAGGAGCAACTATAGAAGTGCCTGGTGTGGGGAAATAATTAGCCTCTATTTCATTGAGGCAAGAAGCCTGCTGTAGATGAGCTGTGTGCAGCTGCTTCTGGCAAGAGGTGCAACTTAATGAGGTCAGATCGAGAATTGGGCATAGAGATGAAGTTCTGTTTGTTAGTTGGTATTGTCTGGTCTGAGTGCCCCCTGAAGCCAGCTCAGGCTTGGTTTCTAGAGCAGGGGGGGAAGCCCTGGCTCCTTCCCACTCTGAGACCCTCTGGCCTTTCCAGCCTCTGACCTTCCCTGGTTGTTCTGGAGCCCTGACTCAAGGCGCTACCTTCTAGTACAGCTCCTGAGAGAGACTTTTTTTCTCCCTCCCTCACCCAGCATGTTCTCCTATTGTTATGCTTGTCTCATTCAGCTTTCCTGGAGCCTTCTGGTTCTCACTGGCTCTGACCTTTGTTGACATGTCAGCAAAGCTATTCAAGCTTCTGATGCTACAGGTTTATCTTGTTTTATCCCACATGTAGGCAGATTTCTTGCTTTACTCTGTCTAACCCATTTTTTCCCTGTGCACTTTATGGGTAAGCTGAAGCACAAATATAATAACATTGATACATTTAAAACCAAAATATTACAGTAAAATCCATAATCTGTCATATTGATTTGGGGAATAATTGCACTGTGTTTCATAGAGGCAGAAAGCCTGCACTAGTTGACTTGTATGTAGTTACTTCAGGTGAGAGGAGTACGTTCTTGAAATTGGATCGAGAATTGGGCACGGAGATGGAGTTCTGTTGTTCTAGGTTTTACTCTGCTGTGTGATTGTGCCAGATGAACTTTTGGCAAGAATGCCCTAAATCTACCAGTCCAAAGAAAGCTACTTTTGTAGTTTACCAGGAGCAAAAAGATCATAAATAGAGTTGATGGAAAGCTTTCCATCGAAATTGTTTTGAAGAAAATTGTGATTTTGACTAGTGAAGTTATTTTGGAAATATTCTTGCTTTCCAGAAAAATGCTCAATGCTTCAGTGAAATGCAGAAATGCCAAAAACTCCAATGATGCATCAAGAAGACAGAAAGATGTGTACCCTAGTCTACCCAATAGAGGAGAAGGCTGAAATGACCGTTCCCAGGGGGGCTGTGGTGCCTTTTTTGGATAACTATATTTCATTATAAAGCAGTTAGACATGCCCTAAACTCTGACCCTTTGGACAAAAGTGGGATGATCTGACATTAGCTTTCTATGGAAATTTTAGATGAAAATGAGAAAAAATAAATTCTTGAAAATTTCCAGCAGACCCTTTCCCCCCACCTGTTTTCTATTTCTAGACTTAAAATGGAGCTGACTGCAGTCAGTCACTTGGAGTTCTTTGTGTGCCCTTCTCAACGTGCAGCTCTGCGTCTTGACTCTTGCAGCACTGCATGGATCCCTACATTCCACAGGCTGTGCTTTTTCCACAAGAGATGAGGTGAATCAGGTCTTTTGACCACTGTGGTCTTGCCAATGCTGAATGATTTCTAGGAGCTTTTGTCTTTTCCTTATAACTTGTAAAATGAGAAGTCTGAGGGGTCATTCTTATGCTTCTATACATGTGACAGTAGGTACATCTTCCTTTCTCTTTTTATAGGATTTCTCTCTCAAGGAGGTATAGCATTTTTTCTGATCTATAATTTTGGAAAGCTAGAGTTTATTTAAAAATAAATTTCCTAGAGTGGGGAAGTGGTGGCGTTCACCATAAATCCTAGCGGGCCTAGTAAAATCTTGCTTTTAAAATCCCAGTCTGTGCCAAGACCTTAGTTACCCAGGGACTAAAATGTTACCACATGTTCTCATCTTACTGAGCAAAGGTTGTACATCCATAGATGTGCAACCCAGCTGCAAATAGGCACCTTTCAATAAGCAGTCCCTGATATGTCTCCATACCTTCACTGATATGGTACCCATCTGTTTCACGTGCTTCTAATGAAATGATTTATTTCAGATGGCTTGCAAGTTTCAAACATGAACACCAGGTTTTCAGAACTGCAGGGTTTTCTTTTTTTCATCCCTTCATTTTATTCTTTTGCTCTCCACAAACTTTCCCTTTCTGCAGAAGAATTGCCTGTTGCAGGGAGCAGAAAATATGAGTTTTTCAGCCTTTCCACTTCCTTTAGGAAGAGTAGTGTTCTCTGTCTCTCTTTCAAAACCTGTTTTTCTTAATTATTTATATGGCTTACATGACTGTAAAATCTGAGCAGCCCACAACGCCTGTGTAGGATGGAAGCCTGTCCACATTACACACCAGGAAATGAGGCACGGAGAGGCTATGGGCTACATCCACAAAAGGATTTAGCTAGGACTTAGCTGCCCAAACACCTAAATATCTTTTAAAAAGCAGGATTTCTGATCTGTATGACCACACAGGATGTCTGTGACATAACAAAGCCTTCCCAGTCTCAGGCAGGTGATCTAAGTGTTAGACCATTTTTTTTCTCCTCTACTGCCCTATTCTGTAGCGAGGATTTACTAGTTCTTTTCAGGCAAACAAGACTTATCATACGGGACTAGGCTTTCGGTATTTTCTTGCATACCAAACATGAGACATGAAGTTTTTCTTTGAAAGCCTGAATGTTGAAATTTTTTTCTTTTCCGGTAGAGGCCAACTTCAGGACATATAAAGTAAGTCCTCTTGGGACCATAGGGTGCAGACAGAAGTGACATTTTTTGTGTGATCTGGCCTCTGAAAGCACTCTGCAGCCATGACCTTATACATGTGCACAATGGCAGAGTCCTTCTAAAATGAAAAAAATTCACTATGGTCTAATTAGGTAGTAGGTTAAGGTGGTCTGCTTTAGAGCACTTCAGGGAATTTGTTACCTCAAGGGTTAATTTTTCATGCAAGGGTGGGGCTGTTAGTGGAGAGGAAGTGAAGGGAGCTGCGGAGCTGCTGTGTCCGGCCTTAGCTGGCAGGGGGTAGGGGCAGAACCGAGCCTCCTTGCCTTGGGAGCCTGACCCAGCTCTCTCTAATACCCCAGCCATGGTAGCTGGTGGTGGTCATGAGGCCGGGGGCCTCCATTCCATGCTGCGTCCAGCTCAGGCTTGGCATAGCAGCCCTGAAGCTGATGCTGCTCTCTTCACTTCCTCTCTGCTGACAGCCCTGGAGCTGGGGTGGGGTAGGGGGAGGGGTCCTGGTCAGTACCTCCGCCTGCTGGCCAGGAGGGCTGGTGCAGGAAGGCTTGATTCCTACCCGACCCAACAGGCAAACATGTGTTGGGTCCAGGGGGGCAGGGGCTCTCTAACTCATGATGCCTTATGTAAAGTGCCACGTGTTAGAGCAGGGTCCTAAACATTTGTCAGTGCCTGTAGAGTGTCCAGGAAGTGTGGCATCCCAGGGATCAGTCTGGGTGAGGTAGCAGGATCTCTCTGGTCTGGAGATTTGTGATATTAGACAGCAGCAAGGCTAGGTCCTAGACCAGGGGGTGGGCAAAATGCGGTCTATGGGCAGGGTGCGGTCCGCAAGGCCATTCTATCCAGCCTGCGAGGCCCCTAAAACATTTAGAAAATTAATATTTATCTGCCCCTGGCTGCCTGTCATTGGGCCCTCCACCCAAAATAATTGCCCGCCCCTGCCCTAGACTCTTGCAAGGGCAGCAGTAAAACTGTTACTATTTTACCATAAATAGTTCTTTATATATGTTTCTGTAAATAATAAAGTATTGTTTCCATGCCACGGTCCTCAAGATACTGCAGACTGTATCCAGCAGATCACTTGCCTTCAGTCAGCCCTGTGGCTTTGCAGCCAAAATTGTTATCTCACCATTGGTTGTGAGAGGGTTAACAGTGGATCCTTTCCCTGCTGTTTTCTGCCCCAGGGAAAAGTGGCAGCCATTTTAGCATAGTCTACATGCTTCTATTCCAGTGAAGAAAAATCAGCTTCCTTGGCTAAGACACATTCCGATTTTGGAGGGCTGAGGGTGAGGGGAGGTGGGTGCATGTGGTATAAAAGTAAGCATGGTATGTCCCTGAGAGTCTGGTGTCTCCTGTCCAAAAGTAGCCAAACCAAACAAAAGCTTATTGTATACTTTAAGCAATATTGTATTATTGGGGGGGGGGGTTACTTCCTGACCACATCTAATAATTGGCAACTATGTATGTGTATGTGTGTGTGCATGTGTATATGTGTGGAATTTCTCTGAAGGAGATAAAGAAAATACAGCTTTTGCAACTTAAAATTTAAAACGTGATTTTTTTTTTTTTTCAAAGTGAGCGAGTTGCATGTGAGAAATGATGGGCTTTGTCATTTTATTTTGAAGGTTTGAAATGCAGATATTTTCCATAACATTATTTTCCTCAGCAGAGATCTAACCACTTATCTGCAGTTCCCCTAAGTTACTTATAATTAATCAGTGCCCCCTACCCCTAAACTATGCTGAAGTATGTTATTAAGCTTGCAAAGTCAAGCCCTTGACACTTAGTGTTTATAAAAGTTAAGGACTAGAAGAATAAGGGTAGCCTTTGCAACCTTCATTTGGTCCCCCTGTGCATTCACTTCATGGTGCAGTCTAGAATTACACGATCACATGCTGTTTTCCTTATAGGATGCCTGCCTCAGTCAGTGCACAGAGTGGATGATGCTCCCTGAATGAGTCAGTACTCAACATTTTTTTTCTCCCCCTTTCCCCCCACCCCTCCCCACTTGTGACTTTGCTATTTATTTACTGCATACTATTCAGACTTTTCTCCGAGGACAGAATTGCTTATTTTCTCAAGCACTTTTCTACAGTGCTTGTCACTGTAGTATCCAAGTGCTTCACAAATGCAATCTTCGCTTTGTTTCCTGTAAAATCAAGGGCTATCATGGATCCCATGTTAAATATGGGGAACTGAGGCACAAAGATCGAGGACAGAAGCGTCCACTAATTCTGGGATCCTAATCTGCGTTATGTAGGGTATCTACATGTCTTCCTCTTACACCTCCTCTATATTTCCCCACCTCTTTGCATTCAAGGCATAATGTTGCCTTCTCCTCCTCCTCTTAAACCTTCTCTCTTCTTCTATGCTGGCTGTAAGGGAAACATTGACTCCCACAGGGAGACGGTCTCCTTGTTCTCTCTCCTGATGTTCCATGTTACAAGAACTTGTAGCAGCCAGGAGGAACAACTGCAGTGACAATTCTGGGGAAGATGCATGCCAAAAGAATCTGTGGAGAATTTAGCTGCTGAACTCAAACAAGTGTTGACTGAGAATATACAAAATGAAACTTTTCCAAAGGCTTACAAGTTGGCCAAGTTTGGGCAGACTTGGGAAGGGACATCCCTGATACGCTGGTGACCACAGGCATAACACACTTCAAGAAGGATGTGGACAGCTTGGAAAGAATCTAGTGCAGAGCAACAAAAAAGATTAGGGGCCTGGGAGATGAGACTTACGAGGAAAGGCTGAAAGCTGTACTTATTTATCCTGGAGAAGAGAAGACCGAGATTGGGATTTGATAACAATCTTCAGATAGAAAGGATGGAGATGGGCTTTTCTCAGTGGCTCTTGGAGACAGGACTAGGAGCAATGGCCTCAAGCTGCAGGAGGGGAAATTTAGGTTGGAGATCAGGAGAAACTTTCTGACTGAGGGTGGTTGGGCACTGGAGCAAGCTACCTAGAGAGGTGATAGAATCTCTGTCCTTGGAAACTTTCAAGGGTAGGTTGGACAGACACTAGGCTGGGTTGGTTTAGTTAGAGATGGTCCTACCTTGAGCAAGGGGCTGGATTAGTACTAGATGACCTTGTGAAGTCCCTTCCAAACCTATTTTCCTATGATCCTATAACTGGGCAGTTCTGTGCCAGGGTAGCAGAGGCACAAGGGACAGTGGCTGAAGCCAGGCTGCTGGCCATGGTACACTGGTTGGGAGAGCAGTGGCTTCTATTTTTGCACCCTTCCTTTAAATTGGTGCCTGGGGTTAGTGCCCCAATTGTGCCTGTCCCTTCCCTCTGTTTGTTACAGTACTGCAAGTGACTTCCTTGGCAAATTTCAACTCCCTATTCTAAAGCTTGGAGGTGCTTAAGCCCTTCAAAGAAATGTTTGGAAGTATTTATTTTAACATATGCAAAAAAGTGTTTTTCAGAAATGGTTGAACCATTTAATCTCAAAAGGGAGGAAAAATGGTTAGATCTACCTGCTAAAGGTAGATATCCTGGAAAATTTCAAATAATTTAAGTTTGACAAAATTATAAGTAACCACAAAACCAAATCTTATAATGTTAAATATTGAGCAAAACTGTGATGCTTGTAATGCATGTTTTGAAATTGGAAACCTGAAATTTGATCATCAGCTCCCCATCTCATATATATTACCTATTCTATATATTACTATTTGCACATAGTAAGTTGCTGTAACAGATTTACTAGAAATGCTTGACACTTCACACTGTTTTGTTTTCACTAATTCTGGACTATCATAGAAGTAAAGCAGTTTTCCTGATCACTCATGTTTGTCTTGACATTGAGGGGCAAGTAGAATATTTCTGAGTGAAGATCCAAATCATGTTTTTAAACACTTGAACTATCTATAGACTTTGGGGATTATACAACTTTGGCCTAGGTATCATAGGCAATAACTGAACGTCATTGAGATTACAGTTGCTGTTTAGTGAACTATATGAAAATTATGGAAGACATAGAAGACACGTAATAGATGCTTGGAGGAGTGGAAGTTTCATTGCAGTTCCCAGTGGATAGCTATCACAAAAGCCTTCAACTGAAACACATAGTAGCACTCAGCAGAAAGAACAGAAGTTCATAAACATTGTACCATGCCACTTTCTGATGGTATTTTTTCATATGATTCAATTCCTTTGCCTTTGCTAAGGGTTTGTATTAGGACAGTTGTGTGAGTAGCTATCAATTGCTAAATAGAAGCAAATCCCCAAAATACAGAAGGGTTTATGTGGTTTTGCTTTTAGCATACTAGGATTTCCTAATTATCATATCAAATGGGCTGTGTGAAGCTTGTGAGGAAACTGAAAAAGAATGTTTGAACCTTTGCAAGGACTACAGGCTTAAGTGAAGAAGGAATATGTTACAAGTAATATTCTTAGCTCAGTCACTGCTGGCTTTGGTTAATAATAGAGGGAAATTAGGTCAAGGAAAGAGATGGCAAAAATGAATTTTAAAGTAAACTGCAATGTTTCATTGGATGGATTGTTACAACTAACAGGAAATTGTTGATTTGTGGATGAGAAAAATTGTTAACTGTTTGCTTTGGATACCACATGTCATTGGGTCAAGTAGGGGAGTGAGAGTCATGCTCCCCCTGGCTATGAAAAAGTATGGTTTTATTAACTTTGTGTGGTGCTGATTTATTGAGTCACACTGCATGGGGGTTACACTTACTGCATTGGAGACTATTGTCGAAGGAGGTAGCCTGACACATGGGCAAAAGCTAGCACCTTTCTGGGATGTTTGCCCCAGCTCTAAAGGCATTAGGGTTTGAGCGCGTGGATGACTAAAATATTGATATCTACGCTAAGTCATCTGTCACAGGTAGTAACAAGAGAGTGTTACTGTCTTGTGACTTCCTTTGCCATTAACATGCAGGGAAGAGGTAATTGTATAATAAGTAATATCACAGATAGTTTCTGGAATTCAGAGCAGAGAAGGCAAGGGCATAGAGAATAGTAAGAACACTTAGCTTTCATATGGACAACTAGAAATGTAGTACACAGGTCAGTATGGAGACATGATGATCAGAGGGTTTCACACTAGCATTGATTTTTACCCCTAGGTCATCAGCCCATTTCATTTTGTAAGTAATACTTTGTAAGTGGATCAGAATAGAGGCCCTTGAAGTGGTTTAGAAAGGGCATGGATGCACATGAGACATCAGGATTTGTTTCTTCTTACACTAGATACTCTGAGATTCAGGAAGGGATTGGAAAATCAGTGCCTTGGAAATGGCAGGATATGTAAAGTTATATAGGACTGAAGATTGGAAAGCAGAGGAGAAAATAATTTCTAGAATAAAGCCAATGAGGAGAAACATGCAACCTTTTTTATATCCTGCAGAGAAACTCTGCCATTGGAGATATGCTAGGTGTCTCTGCTCTCAAGGAATTGTCCTTTACAGGCTGGAATTCTGTGGCACTGTAATCTCAAAAGCATATGATACACATTTCACTTGATGCCACAAATTGCTCCTTAGGTGTTTAAATTTAGAGATCTGTGAGCAGGCATTAGACTAAGCAATAGACTGCCTTTGGAGCAAATAACTTTTGCATATGAGGGACCCTTCCAAAGAAATGTTTGATATAGTACATGCTTCTGACATCAGAGCAAATGAGTGGCAATGGATAGGAGCCACCTTTTTGTTTTACTATTTTCTTAAAAATGCTTCAACTTTGATTGCACACTTTCTTGGAGGAGGAAGTGAATATGAATGCTGTGTTTCAGTGCAGCTCTGAGCAGAAGATATGCCCTGGACACACACTAGATGTATTGCTCTGCATTAGGTAGTTGTGTAGCTACTCTCACTACATTCATTTCCATACTTGAAAGTGTACAGGATGAATGAAAGGTAGGTTTGGTTGCAGAGTGGAGAAAATAAAGCTATTTGAGCATGCTAATAGAGCATTTTGGCAATGCCCACATTGATGATTAGGACTGACCTTAAGACTGATCTTGGGCCCAAAGCTACCAATCACACATAATATAAACTCTTTATCTTGACCTCTGGAGGTTTTCCAGCTTAGTCCTTGAAGCTCTGCTGAACCTTTGGGTGTGAATTCAGTCCTGCCTATACTATGTTCAGAACTTTCCTGGGCAATGTAGACCATAAGCACAGAAAAGTGCAACAATCCCACAGTTTTCTGTTTCTGATTGTCATGGAGCCACAGGCAGAGACATTCAAGAGGGTTTCTTGGCTCCCCTGAAAGTAGATGGGGGGGTGGGCTATGGCATGAACTGAAGGGAATAGTAGGAGAGGGTGATTGGAGGTTTCTGGTGGAGGGAACTAGCTGTGATAGAGGGGAGGTTGGCTCCGTGATTTTTTGTACAAGTTTTATGAGGGCTAGGTGGTAGTCTGGATGTAGGATAAAGATTTTGTCAGTTCTTGTAAGTTTTGTTTTACCACATTCTGTTGTTAAAGCATTTGGTCACTTTTTTTTCTTTCCATATAGTAAACCCATTTATGTTTTTCTGTTATTTGACTGAAGTACCTATGGTAAATTGGGATTTTAGGCAAATTAATAATCTGAGCATACCCATTTGGTGGAGTGGGGGACCAGTAGGCGTACATAAATCCAGGGTGCATCTCTGGGAGCACCCTGAAACCTCTGGGTACTTCACACTGATTTCAAGCTCTTCTTTGACACCCCATCCATAACTGAAGACAAGATGCCAGATTCTGGAATGGAACCTGGAATACAATTTGGGAAATATGAAAGACAACATACATGGTTTCTGTTTGTAGTACAAGGTGTCATATGGATAAGGAGGAGTAGGTCACATGGCACATGCTGGTCAAAAGTGACCTAAAAGGCTAAACTAAATATTATGTAGACGTATCCTTAAGTTTTATCTGTTATACTCTTTGGCATAACTTCTGGTATTTAGCAAGAGTAACTAAGAAAGTAAAAATGAAGAAGGTAAACTAGTAGAAAATAAAAGCCTCCTTTTAGTATAATATTGTATCAAATATACAGAATAAATACTTAAAAAATGAAAAATATGGCTGCTGTTTTTGATCAGCAAATATCTTCCTCTGAGCCAAGAACATCCACAACTCTAAGGAAGAAAAATCTTGTTTATGCATATGGATATGTACAAGAAATGAACTGCCATCAATCTACTATCACTAACTAGCATCTTATATTTCATATACTGTCTCATGCAAATAATTTGTGTAAATAGAACAGTGACAACATGAGAAATAAATTAGAAGCCCTAGCATTTTTAACAGACCAGGCGGAGGCACAACCTTTGAGGTAAAGAACACCCTTGATTTCATCCTCATGGTTGATCAGATAATATTTGTGAAGGGGAAAAAATACCATTTGAGGAATCAAAATTGAGGAATAAAATCAGTCAAGAGGAGGATGGGGAAAAAGGGACAGAAAGATCATTGATCTGGTATCTGTAAAGATTTCAGGATTATAATCTAAATAATCTTGCAAGAAATTATTTGCTGTAGTCATGTCAGTGTCCTATAAAATATTTGCATCAGAATTCTTCAAAAGAAAACTAATTAAAGCATAACCAAGATACTTCACAGCCCCAATTTAATCTGTTGGGGATTGATTATTATATTATTAATATAGTGTTCAAGCAGCAACATCACCAGTATGACCCTGGTGAACTAATATACAGTGTTCCACAATCGCAGATAATAGCAGAGAACAGCAGCCAAGTGAAACGGCTGGAAACACATAACACTTAGATTAGTTTGAATGTAGTTTAAACTTGAAATGGATTGACGTACAAACCTGTTGAAGTGGTTAAAAGATGCCTGAAACAGTTCAAAATTGTACCTGGAAAATCAGGTATTCTTTTGAAGTGGTTCACCGTGCATCAGTGTTAGGTGTGGACATCAGGCATTCTGTCACAGGGATCTAGTCAGATCTGCATGGGTCTGGGCAGCCCTTCAGGAATCCCATGCTGCATTGCTCCTCCCTTCTTTTCCCTACCCTCTCCACCCTTTGCAACCAGCTGTTCTAGTACACAGCCAGAACTCTGCTGCTTCCTTTCCCCAACTTTTTAAGCACTTTTTTTTTATCAACGTGCTGTCTTACACTGCTTTTTTGTTAAAAGCTACCTTTCTAACAACCAGCTGTGGCCTCACTCCTTACTTAACCATAGCACCCCCACCCCACAGTCTCTGGGAATGCAAAATGTGTGTCCCAGCATTCCATCCCTGTGCCCACCCTGGCACCTCAAGTTAGGCAAGCACAAGTCAGGCTTCAATCAACTGTAGGTTACTGAAGTTTACTGAACTCGGGAGAAAAGGAAAAGCAAAAAAGTGAATGTGCCCCCAGCCACAGGCCACTCAGCCCCTTAGATCCCAAAGCCTGGGGACAGGTACACCCTTCCTCCCTGCCTGTCCCTTTGCTTGTTTCCTCCTCTCCCAGTGCAGGAGAGGCCTGCTGGACTGCAAGCCCACTTCTACACCCTCGTGTCAGAGCTGCAGCACTTCACATGCAGTTGTGAACAGGTTTCCAATAAGTGACATTTGGGAGTGGTTAAGTGCTTATATGGTCTGTACTCACAGTGATTTGAAAGGAAGATGTGGAATTGCTTTAATGGGAGGAAATAAAAACAATGCACAAAACGTGTAGCCTCCACCCCCTTTAGCTAAATATACCTATGCCAAGGCTAGTGCTGTCCTCTGCCTTCTATTGGAACAACAATAGTATTTTCCTCAAATTATTATTCTAGTTGAAGACAAATGTAGAGAAATTCTCTGCTAGCGTGACTGCATGAACTTTGGCAAAGACATGTTAGCAGAAGATTTACCTGTTGCCTTTAAAAGAACATTTCTGAAAACCTTTTATTTGTTTCCGTTTTTAATAGACTATAGAAGCAGGTTCAATGACCATCAATTGTGGTACATCAACAGAGAGGTTTTTATCTACAGCTACTCCTCACTTAATGTCACAGTTACGTTCTTGAAAAATGTAACTTTAAGTGAAACTATGTTAAGCAAAGCCAGTTATGTCACAGTAGTTACCTGCTAGCAGGCAGCGGCCAAACGTTATAACCAAACGTTGCGCAACTTTAAATGAGCATGTTCTCTACTAGATCAGCAATGTAATAACAAAACAACATTAACTGGGACGACGTTTCATAGTTTCTAGGGTTGGAAGGGACCTGAGCAGATCATCTAGTCCGACCCCCTGCCATGGCAGGAAAGAGTACTGGGGTCAAATGACCCCAGCAAGGTGTTCATCTAACCTCCTCTTAAAAACCCCCAGGGTAGGAGCCTGCACCACCTC
>NW_017729022.1:110069161-110071055 GCF_001723915.1 Gavialis gangeticus
CCCCCAGTTTCTTAATGAGAACGGGGTGAGAGACAGTGTCAAAAGCCTTCCGGAAGTCCAGGAAGACTATGTCCACTGCTACCCCTGCATCTAATGATCTGGTGATCTGATCGTAAAAGGCCACCAGGTTGGTCTGACAGGACCTGCCACTGATGAACCCGTGTTGGTTGCCCCTAAGCATGCAGTCCCCTGCTGGCCCCTCCTGGATGTGTGCCAGAATAATTTTCTCAAACAGCTTGCCTAGGATCGAGGTAAGACTAACTGGCCTATAGTTTCCCGGGTCCTCCTTCCTCCCTTTTTTGAAGATGGGAACCACGTTGACCCTCTTCTAGTCCTCTGCTACCTCTCCAGAGCACCACGAGTGCTCGTAAAGCCGTGCCAGGGGGCTTGTAATGACCTCAGCCAGTTCCTTTAGAACTCTAGGGTGGAGATCATCCGGACCGGCTGACTTGAAAATGTCAAGCCCCTCCAGAAGCTCCCTAACTAAATCCTCACTAACCCTTGGCCCAGGTGTGCCACCCCTGGGGCCCGAGGGGGGCCCAGCAGGGAGGTGGCTGTTCTGGGTTGGGTGACATTAAGGGAGGAGTACCTGTATAATATGCTTAGTAAAAGGTGAGGCACTGATGCACTCAATTGCAGATTCACATTCAATAATGTATTCTGTCAAAGGCTGGGTGCTCTTCCAAATAAGATGGTTCACAAGATTAATCCAAGGACACCCAACTCATTTGGCTCCTTGAGCTTGATCCAAACCTGAGCTTCCCGTGGGCCAGACAACTTGCCTCTGACTGCATGGGGGCAGCTTGTGGTGTGGCTCCAGACCCCAGACAGTGAACACTGCCTCCTCTTGCCACTCCCTCTCCTCGCTACCTTTTTCACCTAACACCAAGTTTAGCCACCAGTGGTGACCAAAACCCCTGAATTCAGTGGTAGACTAGCAGGTGTGGGGGTGAGTAGCAATGGTGAACATTCTTTGAGTTCCAGAGCCAGGCCAGTGCAATGGCTCCAGTAGTTGCACCAACAAGCCTCATGGGCCACAATTTAACCCCTTGCAGGCTGCCAGTTGGGGCGCAGACAGAAGTTACATTTTTCACATGTGACACGTGCGTAGCTGCAGAGTGCTTTTAAAGTGGCTGATCACACAAAAAAAATTACCCTCCTCAAATGGGGTAGCAGATGAAGGCTTTCTGCTTTAGAGAGCCTTAGGGAGCTTGTGTTCCCTAGGTTTAATTTTTTGCATGTTTTGTGGCAGGACTGAATAAGCCCAGCCCACCCCAGGGCTGTCATCGGGGGTGGGGGGAGGAGGGTGTGGAATTGGAGCCTAGCTGCCTTGTGGCCTTCCCCCTCAGCTGGGGCACCAGGGGGGAGTGAGGTGGGGGTGGAGGGGCAGCCAGGCCGGGCCTGTGAGGCAGGAGGGCTCTGATCCCCGCCATTTCAGGTCAGGTCAGGCAATGCTGGCTTCCCCCTCCCTCCTGTTGACAGCCCTGGAGCTGGGAGGGGAGGTGGTGCTGGGGAGAGGGGTAGCTCCTTGATTTATTGCTTGCCTGCAGGTAGGCTTGATTTCAGCCCCCCAACCCAATAGGTGAACTTCTGTTGGAAGGAAGGCAGGGAGGCACTATAACTAATGGCACTTTATGCGAAGTGCCATGAGTTAGAGCCAGGGCCTGAACATCTGTCAGGTCCCTTGGACAACCCTAGAATAATCAATCAATATCACATTATCTTCTTATATTGAGACCCTTGAGAGCTTTCACAAGCGGTGCTTGTGTTGAATTCTGGGGATCAAATGAGAGGACCACTGGACCAGTGCAAGTGTCCTCCATGAAGCTGCATCCACCAGCATCAAGGCTTTGGTCAAGTGGTTGAATTCTGAACAGCACTGGATTATTTGAAG
>NW_017729022.1:110076055-110083757 GCF_001723915.1 Gavialis gangeticus
AGCGGCGCTTGTGTTGAATTCTGGGGATCAAATGAGAGGACCACTGGACCAGTGCAAGTGTCCTCCATGAAGCTGCATCCACCAGCATCAAGGCTTTGGTCAAGTGGTTGAATTCTGAACAGCACTGGATTATTTGAAGGATGTACGTTTTTATTTTTCTGAAATATTTTTTCTTCAAGTATTTGATTATACATTAGATACTTCATTTTTGGTGGTCAGAAAGCAATGATTTCGTTTCTCTTCCTACTGTGCATACATATGTGCACAAGAAATGTATATTAATACTTATGCTACATATAATTAATTTAAAAGAACATTAAGGGTGCAAAATCAAATAGAGGATAAATGTAATTCTGGGATTCCTTAATGCTGAAGAGCTTGTCTTTGCAACTTTTATTTTCTTTTAATGATTTTTTGCTGTAATTTAGAAAATTGATCTATTCATTCCACACTGTCATATGAAACCACACTGAACCTCACCAGCAGGTTTCAAACCTTAGTTCTATAGCACAGACTTTGACTCTTTTACTTTGTGGGGTTTTGAGGTAGTGATTTTTATCATGTGTCAACTGGTCACCTGATGATATGCACACTTTGCTAGTAGGTTTCATGGCTGTTGGCTGACAGCAGAGGAACAATGTGACTGAGCATTCCAGAGTTCAATTCTAGTTTCTAGAGGGGAGTCTTGTCTAATGGTTATAGGCCATAGTATTACTGACATCACAGTGTCTTTTACTATTTAACTCCTCATCTAAAATCCCTGGGCATTTTTATAAGTGCTTTGGGACATGGTGCTGGGCATTTTAATTGGTGAGCAGTGCTAATTAAAAGTGTCCAAGTGACCTATATCTTCATCCCTGCGCTTTGAACTAAAGCTCATTGAACATGTTTTATTTCCTCATGTTTTATTTGAAAGCAGACTTGATTAATCGAGTCTGCTTTGACATGCTGGATTTCCAACACATCTGAGCAGGCTCCCCACATGTCTATAGGAGCCCCCTGGCTTTGGTCTCCCCTCTTGCCCTGTACCTATCCATCTTTCCCATTTTCTTTCTCAATGTCTACCTCCTGCACTCCTCCTTCTCTCCTATCACTCTCATTTCTTACCTTATACCATTTAAAACAGGTTCCTTCCTCCTTCACCTCCTCACTTTCTAGGCCTCAGAATGGAGCATGATCACTGGGAATGAAATCTTAGGAATCTAATGCGTCTCATTGAGCATGTGCATATTGACATTTCTCAGAGGCTCATAACTTGCCCAAATTTGGGCATTTTTTTCCGGGATAGAGAAAGGCACATAACTAACATGAGGGTGACCCCTTTTCTTTACATTAACTCCTTGCTCCATAGCATGGAGGCTCTAGAACTTATCAGAAGTGATTGTAAGGACTTTTTTTAAGTATCAAAATACATTTCCCCCCTAAGCTTGTTCTGAGAAGCAGCTGAACCATTTAGGTTGAAGCTTAAAGAAAATAGACTAAAGTAGATGCCATCCATGAAAAAAGTAGCCCATGCTCTTAAGATTTGTCAAAGTGATAAGCAACTGACAACATGATCTTTATAATGGAAAGCATTAGGTAGCCTCAGCTTTAGGTACACTCCCAGATCTATTGATAAATCTGCAAGGTACCTAATTTTAAATATATTAAAAATACTTGCATAAATTGCATATTACATGCTATACATACAGAGCTAGCATGTGACTCTGTACACCTGTACTATAAGGAACCAAGCTCTTTGACCAGAGATCAGATATATGAATCCCACTGAATAGCCTAGACACATGCAACCTCAAAATTCTCTTTTGTCTTGTCCTTATAACATTTTCCAAGAATTGTTTTGTAGGTTTTGGCCATTGGAAAAAACTAGTCAGCCTTCCACATTTGTTTTCACTCTGGTTTTCATTTTGTCTAGCTGCAGAAGTTCAAAAAGAAAAGCCTTGAAAAGACTTTCTGTAGTACAAGTGAGGAAGCAGCTGTGTACCATGAAAACAACCCATACATTTTAGTTTCCTGAGCTGGGGAATAGCTACTCTGGCCATTACTGCAATTCTTTTGGACTTCTTTGCTAGCCTGAGAAGTGACTTGCATTAATAGGGTAGGTCTACATGAGATGTTCACTGCACAGTAGATTAATTAGCTATGCAGTAAACATTGCATATCTACACATGCACCCCTATTAGCCTGCAGTAAATTAATTAACTCTGCAACAGGATAATACTATTAAATACAAGTACTATCCTGCTGCAGAGTTTTTCACTCTGCAGCCATGCATGTGTAGATGCTGCTCCTGATGACTGGGGCATAAGGGTGCTTCAGTGTGGGGGCTGCCTGCTGGCTAGCCCTACACTGAAGCACCCTTGTGCCCCAGCCAGCCCCTCTGTAGCATGGTGAGTTGGAGGGAGCAGCCTTGGGCTGGCAAGATGACCCCTTTGGTTCCCTGCCAGCTGGGGCTGCTCTGACCCATTTCAATGTGCTTCAGTCCCAGGCACATGTTCAAACGACGTGCCCAAGAGCAATAAACTCTGGGGTAATAAGCTCCAGAGTTTATTCATGTGCATTCATTTCACATATAGACTCACTCACAGACTGTGGTCTGCAAAGCCTGGGCATGTGGGGGTGGGGGTGGGAGTGAGGGGGACTAAGCAGAATCATGTGGCTATGACTCACTGAGATCTATGTTGCAAAAGTTTACCAGGACTTTAGCACTGAATCTTACATCCAATAGCTGCCGCCAACCCTGTGAGAAGAATCCCTCACTGTATCATCTTTTTCCCAGAAATGAAAACAGCAGCAATGAAAGGCCCAGAGAGCCCCACACACTGTAGGCTACTTGCTCTGTAAAGCCCATGAAACCAGTGGCTATGACAGTAGGGTGGGAAATTTTGCCACTAATAAAAGAGGTAATAGAGCAAAAAACAGTGATTCATTATTTCCATGGACGCATTGACTGGCTTAGATAGATGGCCTTTTAAAATGTACATGTTCTTTTTCCAAATCAATGGACTTGTATTCAGTAAATGCCCCAAAGATAACCCAGTGCACACACTCAACAAGGGCTCCCATAGAGGGAGAAAGTGAGAGAGCAATCAAGAGAGTCTGCAGGAACTTCTGCAGCCAGAAGACAAGTCATTCTGAGAAATCAGCTTTACAAACATTTCCTCCTCTTTGCACAAGCAGCAACACAACAACACAGGAAGAGTTACTCAGGTTTCCTAATTTATGTCTGCTTGCTTCCCCATCTGGGCATCAGCTCTGGCAGGCTCCCACGCTTTTCCCTCCCCTCCCTCCCTTTTGCTCAGTGTCATGACTGGGCTGTGGCTTTATTTTCACAATGAAATGTTGAGCAAAATGGCTACAACTTGTCAAAATATATAATTTAAATACCTCCACCTCCTCAGCAATGGACCCTTCCCTTTCTAAAGCTGCACCCCAGTGCAAACTGTCCAACATCTGCCTTTGTGCATGAATAATGGCAGATCAGAGCTCCCTTTCTCAGGTATTTATGTGGCTCCCATAACTGTGGTATTGGAATGTCTTGGTATCTTTAATATACATGTCCTAATGTCACCCCTCTGAAATAGGGAAGAATCTTTTGCACACCAGGATATACCACAGAGACTAAAGCCCAAATCTAAAAAGGAGCTTGGATGTGTAAAGGGGGACTTGAGTGGAATTTAGGTATCTGAGTCCAAAGCTGAATTCCTTAGTCACCTCTCCACCCCTCCCTCTCCCCCCGCCCCTAGCTGCTGCTTACCCTTGAAGGTGCTGAAACTCTGGAGGTGCCTCTTTTTGACACCAGGTATTTTCCCTCATGTGTAAAGTCCTAGCTCTGGGCACGCCCAGAAGCACCTCCATCTTGACAGGGCTATGAAGGTTGGTGCCCTGCTTATGCCCAAGTCCCACTGGGATATATAATCTAGAGCGCAGACAGAAGTGACAATTTTTGCCTGATCTTGCCCCTGAAAGTGCTTTACAGCTGAGACCAAACAGAAGTGCATGGATGCAAAGTGTTTTGAAAGGGCCTGTACCTGCAAAAAGGGAGTGTTCAGATGAAGATGTTTCAAAGCATAGGGCACTTATACACATACATTTGTCTGCTCCGACACACCGGAAATCCAATTGCCGATTAATTGAGTCTGCTCCGCACGTGAGCTGACGCACCTGGCGTAGCAAGAAGAGTAGTAACAGTCCAGCTAGAAGGGCCCACTGCTAGAATATGAGTCATAAAAGAGAAGGTTGCAAGGGAAAGGGCTAGGTAAGAAGAGCCCTGTACTCTGAACACAGAGAGTAGGAGAGGGAAGGACCATTTCTGTAGGCCATTGTTATGGCAGGATGTCTGCACTGTGATGCAAATACTTTTGTATGTTTTAGGTGATATTAAGATTCATCTGGCTTTGTGGTTAAAGCTGAAACCAGGATGTCTTCACTTTTCCTCACAGTTACGTTAATCTCTTCTTGCTGATAAAAGAGCCCTTAATTCTGAAGCCTGTTTGTTACTCAAATAACTAGAATCGAGAGAACTTTTGTGTGTGTCTCCTGTTTTTCACATTACTGTTAGGGCCAGTACTTGTAAGGCACCTGCCCACAGCCTCCATCCTAACAAACACCATATTGCCACCAAAAAGGAGCAAACTATCTGTGACCTCCTCTGCTGCTATCACCCAAGATCCCAAGAAGGGATATTGAAGTATGAATGAAATTGAAGGCAGCCAAACTGGTGGCCTGTAGGCTGCACCTGGCCCACTAGGCCTGGGCTCCCACGCTGGTGTTGCTCCCCTCATTGGTTTAGCTGCAACAACTGCTGGAATCTCTGAACTCCCCCCTCCCTCATCTGGCTTACCCGAGGGGGATTTGGGGGGCAGGGGCAGCATGGCACAGCATGGGGAGCTGAAGGTATGGTTAGGGTATGCAGTGCAGCAGTGGGTGGCGGGGGTGGTGCCTGCACAGGTGCATGGTACAGTAGGGGGCATCTATATAGTATATGGACCTGGGGGCCTGTGGCTTGTTGTGGTATGTGTAGCTCCTGCTGTTGCAGTCTGCAGGGCATTTGGCTGTTTAGAAATTGAACAGCCCTGAACTAAATCTTAAAATAGGGAGCCGACCATGCAAAACTGATGCTGCTAGAAACTAGATCATTACATTGCGTGTCAGAGAAACTGTGCTATATGCCCTGAAAAAAAATAATGTTCCTTTAGTAATAATCAGCTGTTAGACAGAAGATTTTCTCTTATCTTTTTATGAAAGAGTGGTTATAGCCCCATTGAATAACAACAGCTCCATTTTTGATGCATCTTTGATAGAGACAGCTTGACAGGGAACATCATTTAGGTTCAACCCTAGGGTTCACTAGAGCAGGACATAACAAAATTGTTGTGCGGACCAGATGATAATTTTCTCCTCAAGGGCTGGGTCTGCCCAGGAACTGAAAGAACTGCTGGTGCAGGTGAGAACAGGTTGTGATGCTTGTGATGGACCCCAGTGGCTCATCATGCTGGCAAGGATCACCAGAGTACAGTGCAAAGTGTGATGGGACAGGGCAGGGGGAAACCTTTTTCCTTAATACAGTGTATTTCATTCCTTTAAACTTTTGCACAAGAGAGGGACTGTAGTTGGGAGCAGCCTTAGCTGGCTTTGAAAGAAGATTTCCTTTACTTGCATTAATTGATATTAGAGTGAGGCTGAAACTCACCGTAAGTGTTGAATACTCCCAGGGAATTTATAATACAAACTGCAAAGCATCAAAATCTAACTACACTGACTAATGCACACCATCCTATAATTCTGTCCAAAATAGCTACAGTGACGTCTGGGAAACATGACATGCAGTTTTGAACAGGAAACTCCTCCTTTGAAGAGCTTATACTTTTGCACTCCCTGGTCAGAGAGGTATGGTTCAAATGTTTCTCAACCTGATACTATCTGTGGGTGAATTGGTCAGGTCTCTGTCACATGATAGGCACCACAACCTCCAGGTGCTGCTGAACAGCACTATAACCTGAAAGCCTGAGTAGGCTGACCATATGGAAATCTGGGACATCATCTGCCCCTCCCCCTCCCCCTCCGGTGGTCTCATGAGTCTCTGCACCACTCTGACTCCCAGCCAGGCTGTGCCCCTGTGTTTCCAGGATGCCCATTATAATTCCCAACAGCTGGCTGGGACCAGCCTCTGAAATCCAGGACTGTCCTGGCTAAAATGGGACATATGGTCACCCTAAGCATGAGCCACGATATGATTAACTACGGTGTGGTGCAAAAATAATTTTAAAAAATCTGTTTCCTTTGCTCTTCTTACCTGCAGCTATAGATGCCAACCCATCCCAGCTCAATTTAGAATATTCATTTATCCCTCTGTTTTTTCCCTCTTTCTCCTTTCTATTCCCCTTCCTGCCTGCCCATATGGTAATGAATGATAGTCCCATTCCCATTTCTATCCTTCAATTACAGTTTTTTCTAGACTATGGAGTTCCTTGGAATGGATTTCAAATCCAGAGCAAGGCCAAATCAGTCCTTGGAGATAACTGTGGTAATGGATGGAGGTAGAATTTTGAAAAGGAGGGTGCACATGGTGAAGTGCATCATCAGATACGAGGCAACACATTTTTCTCAGGTTAAAAAGAAATTAGAAACTTTACTAATATACTGGGGGCCTAAGCTTGTATTATTCAGTTTAAGATTGACACAAAAACAAATATAACTTCATTAGAGTGAGTTATACAAACAATCTGCAGGCCTGTGAAACAGGAGTTTCAGAAGCAGCTAACAGCCCACAGAATTGCAGGAGAAAGCATAGCTGGATTAATGGAACATCAAGACCATTAAAAAGAAGAGAGGGGCATTAGCATATGCAGGATGAAGAGTTTAGAAGGGGTCAGGTAGCTTACAATGAACCATGAAGTCAGTGGACTGCCTCAGCACTGCTTGACCAGAAATGTTGCTTCTATTGTCAGGCAGTTAGTTGGTTTTAAATTTTGGATAGAACAGGAATCAAAGGGGAGTGCAAGTGCACAAGTGCATCCCCCTAGGTCCAACTATGACTGATCCCAGATTCAACCTGGATCAACAGTGTGTTTGACAACAGACTGAACAAATCACATACATTTGACACAAAAGGAACAGAGCACAAAGGGTGCAACATCTATTAATAATGCTTTACATTTTTATAGAGACTTTTACCTAGAATACAAGGCAGTCAAGGGGAAAGAGATTTAACGGTGGGGGTCTACTACAGACCACCCAACCAAGGGGAAGAGCTAGACCAGGAATTCTTAAGTCAGCTCATGGAGGTAGTTAGGTCAAAAGACGTGGTCATCATGGGTGACCTGAACTTTCCGGACATCTGCTGGGAAGAGCAGTCAGCCAGGTCTGACCGCTCACGTAGGTTCCTAGCCAAAATGCAGGACCTCCATCTAACCCAGGAGGTGCACAGCCCCACCAGGGCAGACACCTTGTTAGACCTGGTGCTGGCCACCGGCGATGACCTGGTGAGGGGGCTGCAGGTGCTTGACCACCTGGGTGACAGCGATCATTGCCTGCTGGAATTCACCATCCAGCGCAAGGTGGCAAAGGCCTACAGCAAGGCAGCAGCCCTAGCTTTGAGGAGGGCGGACTTCACTGAGCCAAGGAGAATAGTTGGGGAAGCACTGAGGTCCTGGACGGGAGGGGAGCCAGGTGTCCAAGAAGAGTGGTTGCTCCTTAAGGA
>NW_017729022.1:110083872-110085433 GCF_001723915.1 Gavialis gangeticus
GGGGATGCAGTCAGGAAGGCCCACCGCACCTTGTCATGCATCCACAGATGCATCTCAAGCTGGTCCAAGGAGGTAATACTCCCCCTCTATGCGACATTGGTCAGGCCGCAGCTGGAGTATTGCGTCCAGTTCTGGGTGCCGCACTTCAAGAGGGATGTGGACAACATGGAGAGGGTCCAGAGGAGGGCCACTTGCATGATCAGGGGGCAGCAGTGCAGGCCCTACGAGGAGAGGCTATGGGGCCTGAACCTGTTCAGCCTCCACAAGAGAAGGCTGCGGGGGATCTAGTGGCCTGTTACAAACTAGTCAGAGGGGATCAGCAGGCATTGGGGGAGTCCCTATTCCCCCAAGCAGTACCAGGAGTGACTAGAAATAACGGTCACGAGCTGGCAGAGGGTAGATTCAGACTAGACATCAGGAGGCACTACTTCACCATCAGGGCGGCTAGGATCTGGAACCAACTTCCAAGCGAAGTGGTGCTGGCTTCTACCCTGGGGGTCTTTAAGAAAAGGCTAGATGAATGCCTTGCTGGGGTCGTTTGACCCCAGTACTCTTTCCTGCCATAGCAGGGGGTCAGACTCGAGGATCTGCTCAGGTCCCTTCCAACCCTGCAAACTATGAAACTATGAAACCTAGAAGATCTCAATTGGCTTTACACCCTCTCTCACCTAAAATATGAATGCCCTATACAGCCATTTAAATGCCACTGCTTCTGGGGTAAAATATTGTGGCTGTTTACCATTGTGCTTGTAGATGACAGATTGCTTTAGGAAGAAAGAAAAGTGCCTATATTCAGCTGAATCTGCAAGGTGGAATTTAGATAGACAGAATGTAATTATCTGTATTGGAATCTAGGCAGGATTCTGTAGGCTGACACCTGTGCTTTTGCAAAGTATGCCATGGCATAATAATAATAATACTAAGCTGTAAACGAAGAGAAAACCTGTGTTCTTCATAATAAAGTAGTGAGTGTTCAGCTAGTCATGGTGCTGGATCTCCAGCATGAAGCGGAATATTCCATCCCCCCAGTCCAAATCAGAGTGGGGCTTCATATATGAAAATGATCCAAACCAACTTTCTCTCCCAGCAATCCCTATTAACAAGAAAAGGTGGATTGTCCTGGTTTGTCAGAGTTGAGGAGTAGGTGAGGAAGCTCTTGTTAACTTAGAATGAAATAACTTTGGTTGCCTGAGCTTTGGTAGAGAGACAAGACAAAACTGGTGCTTCAGGCCAGTACAGATTTGCATTTTGGGACAGGGATTTTGGGAAGCCTCCACATTCAACCCTCCAGTGCTTTCACTCCACTTTTTGGATCTGAAGCTAAATCATAATGGGCCTACATTTGGTTGGGAAGTGGTTGAGCTCTTGTGAACTATCATGTGAGTTAGGGCCAGAGTAGTGGTAATCTTCTGAGAACAGCTGACCTCATGATAATTCTGGGCTGGCATCGTATGACAGCAGCTTGTGGGATTTCTCTGGGCTTTTTGTCTAAACCGTAGTCCATAATCATCTTAAGCTGCAGTTTCATAGATTTCATAGACACTAGGGCTGGAAGGGATCT
>NW_017729022.1:110086316-110086795 GCF_001723915.1 Gavialis gangeticus
TCAGCCAGTTCCTGGGTGAACTCCTGGTCAAGCTCTTGACCCAAACTCCTGGTCAAGTTCCTACCCAAAACCTAACCAATTTCTGAACACTGCCTCTTTGGTCCATCTATAGTTAATTTTTTAATGGTTTAGGAACTTAGGTTGGAAACTTCTCTGGGCAATGACCTTTACTTGGTTTTGGTGTCATCTAGCATATGGGGTCCCAGTCTATGTATTACAATAAGAATAAGTGGCACCAGGATCATGAGGTCATAGGAAAGAAGGGCTGGAAGGGACCTCACAAGGTCATCTATTCTAGCCACTGGGTCAAGGCAGGATCATCTTTGACTAAATCATCCCAGTCAAGTGTCTGCCCAATCTGCTTTTGAAACTTCCAAGGATGGAGATTGCACAGTTTCTCTAGGTAGCCTGTTCCAATGCTTGACCACTGTCATAGTCAGAAATCACCAACCTAAATTTTCTCTGCTGCAGTTTGTTTT
>NW_017729022.1:110091795-110108540 GCF_001723915.1 Gavialis gangeticus
GTCAAGTGTCTGCCCAATCTGCTTTTGAAACTTCCAAGGATGGAGATTGCACAGTTTCTCTAGGTAGCCTGTTCCAATGCTTGACCACTGTCATAGTCAGAAATCACCAACCTAAATTTTCTCTGCTGCAGTTTGTTTTTTCTAATCTCCAACTTAAATTTCCTCTGCTGCAATTTGAGGCCATTGTTCTAATTCCTGTCCCCGACAACCACAGGGAAAAAGTTATCTCTATCCTCTATGTAATTACCCTTCAGGTGTTTGAAGTCTGTTACCAAATCCCACTTCAATCTTCTGTTCCCCAGGCTACATGCTCCTACACTGACCCATTTGAATGTAGCACATCAGCTCATTTGAAATTCAACCTTGATTTGGCCCAGTTCTAGTTAGTTCTGGGATATGCTTTGCCTTGCAGTCTTCCATCCTGAGGTATGAACATTTTTCAAGGTACATAGTTATGGTAAACCTTCTTTCCACAAGTAGAAGCAATAAGGAAAGCCAAAACAAAACCCATCCTCAAGGGTGAGAAAAGACCAGGTAGTTTTTTTATTTGGCCTCAAAATTGTTATAAGAATGAACAGCTGATGGATTTTCAGGGTCAAAAAGTTTTGTCCTATTAAGAGGCATTAAGGATGCTATGAAAAACAACAGTATATTTTGGCAAAAGGATCTTATCTTTACTTCAACAAAATTTATAAAAATTCAAGGGGCTGTCCACTGAAAAGGACCATCTAATTGCTTTCATTGAAAAGACTTGTGTTTGCTGCTGTGGTTCAACCAAACATATATATCAGTCATTCCACATGTTATGAAAGAAGTTATAATTTAGAGACACTCCCTTATTTAGACTCCAGAAGTTGGGAATTTGGAGGTGGTCCCTCAGTTAAGCTAGCTAGTTAGAGCCAAACAAAAGATCTGTAGAGAGATTGCTTATTGCTCCACAAATAAAATTTATTGTTGGTTCTACTCATTCATTGTATGCCTCTGTTTATTGAACTGGGTGATTACTAAATCACACACTTTTCCTCAAAGGAAATCTGGGTAGTTTCTCCTTGCACCACAGGCTCCTGCTGTGTCGAAGAGAGGGAATTCTGGAGGTGGTTTTCACCAAATATAAACTCTCATCTGGGTTATTTGAATAAAATAAATCTGCATGAAGGTCTTGCACTCCACAAAAAAAACTTCAAAGAAGGAACTAAATTCTATTCTACTTTAATGAGGTGCAAAGATCTCATATTGGTGCCCAGAGGCACCTAAGGATTTCCCTGGTGTAGAGTCATACTAAACCTTAGGTAGCTCTTTCAAGCTGGTGTAATTTACAGTAGTCCAAAATGTTGCTGCTGTTTTCACTGAAGCCGAATCAACCACTGGCAGGCCCAATGTAAAAATGGCTTACTGTCACTCTTTGACATGTACCTAGATGCCTTAGAGTTCTGAAATTAATTCTGTTTGTTATTTCCCTCCATTATTTTTCAGGTGCTGATTCCTCTGCCCTTCCAGTGTCAGGCTAGAATGAGAGAGAGAAGTGATAAAATGCCACAACACACTCATCACCTATGGGAGTTGGTCAGAGCTATTTTCCTGTCGTGTCCTAGCCAGGAGATACTCATTCTGCTATACCTTCTCCTTATGAGAGTTCCCTTTTGTTCCATACTTTTCTGAAAAAAATATTTGTATGCAGCACCTTTTAATCTAAAGTATCCCTAGGAATGTTGAGGGCAAGAAGGTAAGTTCTATTTCTTGCCCAGTGGCCTAGAAAGTTCTGAGTAGTGGAAGCTCAAAGATTTTAAAAATTTCTTGGAAGCAGCTTTCAATTTCCAGTATTGCGTCTTTTCAGCTACTTGCATATCTCAGAAGTGCTTGTTTGTTATATGTAAATCTGTAGCAATACATCCTAGATTCCTGTAAGCCAATACTCCCCATTCGATTAATAGAAACCTCGAGTTCCTTTTTTTGCTTCCTCTAGTGACCACAACTCACGTCATGAGTAAAGTCCCGTCTGCCATATCTTCTGCCAGTTTGTGTGCATATGGTGTGCAGAACGTGAATGCAGCAAACCACTTCATAGATTTGTTTTCAGTGGAAACTATTAAAAGCTGAAAGTCTTTTCTAATAAAATTCACTCCGTTGCTGCTGCAGATGAAATTGCAGCACCATAAAAGGGATTTCCAGGGTGATATGAACCCTAAGTGAGCTCAGGCAATCACAGACTTTCCAAAGCAAGAAGCCACTAGAAATAAGTGTAGCAAGTGCCACTGCATTTAGCTACCAGGCTTGTTAACACACTGGTATTTGAAGTTGTTTTTAACAATCTTAAGCTCATGGAGTGACACAATTTGTTCTGCCTCCCTTCATTACACCAGAGATGCAGGGAGCATAGACGCAGAATCCAGGTTACCTGGAGCTGCACTTCTGTATGGTTGGCTTTAGGTACAGTTCAGAGGAGGTTCAGATTTGATGTGCCCACATGAGTCCATTTTGTCCTTTGGAGCAGACACTGCCTACTGCATGCATCATAATAGGATATCACTGTTTCACAATGACAGTGCCCACAGTATGGGGTAATTTTGTTGCATTTTGAGACAATAAAGACAACAAAAAAGAGCTTCCTCTGAGGTAAATGGAATTTAAAGTGTGGATTTTTTTAAAGATAAGTCTTGCAAGTTGGTTTTGGATGAGTCCATCCACGTTGGCACTATTTCAGGAAATTTAGGAGAAGTGACTGGCCATTAATGCAAAAAGATCACCTAATGTTATAAGGGACTGTATACTGGTCAAGCCAATTATTTCACTCCAGTGGCTGATGGTAGGGCTGAAAACTATCCTGAGTGTAAGTGCTGAAAGACAGGAGACAGGGCCATTTCCAGTGAGAGTCTGTGCTTCTGGAATTCTCTTCTCGCTCATTATAGGCCCAGGTTTATTTGTAACTCCTTAGAGGACAAGTCTTTCTGGAAGCTTTATGTTATGGTGTGAATTTAGCTTGAGCAGCTGCAGTGGTGCAAGCTTGCCTCTCCAGTCCACTGAAACAGGTCAATATTCATACTTCTGAAGGCTCAAAACTCTAACATGGCTGTTTTGTTGTACATGTTGATTTCCTGCCAACTATAGCAGTAGTTATACCCATTTGTTTTGCATTAAAAGTGCTGAAGCAAAGACCTCTGCATAGGATTACACAAAAGAAACTGTTACCCTACTGTATGTTTTCACATGCACAGAGACCTTTGCCTCAAAAATCAGCCTTCCAAAATTGGGGGGGATGTATTACACCGGGAAGCTGATTTTCTGCCTAAAATAGAAGCACTCTGCTTTGAATCCTGTTCCACAGTGCAGCAGCTCTCGTATTACTATTCAAGCAGCTGAGGGAGCTAATTCACTTAATGGGCCATTGTTCTTTTCTCCAGAGGTGTTTATCATTATCAATGGCATTCCCTCCCAGTCGAAGATGATTGTCTTCCATGATTGCCTTATTTCTGGATCTGAAGATGGCTGATGAGGCCAGTCTGGGATCAACAGGTTCTATTGCAACTCAGGCATGTGTTTCCATGGAAGGTGGGTGGCTCTGGATTCTTGGCTAAATCTGTGACATGGTGCTTCTTCCACTCTCACTTTTTCTTCTCCTGTCATCATGGCGAGGTTTCAGAGTACTGAGGTCTTTGCAGCAGACTCTTCCTTCATTTTGGGCTGTCATAGGCAATAGTCTCCCATGGGTTGATGTTGATGTTACATATTTCAAATTGGCCTTGAGGATGTCCTTGAAGTGTTTTCTTTGCCCTTCTTTTGAGTGTATGCCTTGACTAAGCTGGGAGAATAAAACTTGCTTGGGGAGTCTGGAGTTGGACATTCAGATGACATGGCTGGCCCAATAAAGTAGATGTTGGATGATCATTGCCTCAATGCTTGTGATGTTTGCTTGTGACAGGATGCAGTGTTGGAGATTCTGTCTTCCCACTGGATTTGAAGGATATTCTGCAGGCAGTGCTGATGGTACTTCTTCAGTGACTTGAGGTGTCCCCTGTATGTTGTCCATATCTCAGCTCCATACAGTAAGGTAGGGATCATAACTGCTTGATAAAACATGAGCTTGGTTTTGAATCTGATGTTGCGATCTTCAAACACTCATTTCCTCAGGAGTCTGAAGGCTGCACTTGCACATTTTAAATGATGTTGGATTTCCTCGTCAATGTGAATCTTCTGCAACAGATGGCTTCCAAAGTACGGGAAATAATCAATGTTTGCCAGATTCTCACCATAAATCTGAATTGCCAAATCTGGAAACTGCTCATAAGAGTTTGTTGATGGGGAAGACCTTAGTTTTCTGAGTGCTAAGTGTCAGTCCCATTTTCTTGTATGTCTTGGTAAAGATGTTGATAATTGCCTGAAGATCTGCTTCCATGGTGACAGAGCTGTGCTGCTACCCAGCACATCCACAGGTGGTGGATAGTGGAATGACTTTCAAGGAAGGTTAGCTATGAAATAAGCAGGGGTACCTGACAAATAAGTAGTCACAGACCAAGCAGTGGCAATACCACAAGGATGTAGTATGGACAGCAGATAGCAATTCTTTCTCTCCTGAAAAGCCACATATAACCTCTGATGGTACTGTGACATGGTGAGAACAGATCACCATTATAATAAGCCTGTCCATCTCCCAGCGGTGGGTCTACAAGTTGTCAACTGCAGAACAGGCAGAAGAAGACATTAGAATCCAGAGGTGTTAACAATTGATGCTCTCCTTTTTAATAGTTTTGAGGTTCCACTAACAGAATGTCAGTCAAACTAACATTTCTTAGGGCAGTGTTGATGTCAGCTAGGGCTTCTGGTATCTCCTCTTATTTCATAGCTCTTTAGCTCTTTTCAGAATCACAGGTCTATCCATTAGAGAGGGTCTTCAGCAACAACTAGGATTTTAGTTAACCAGGAAAGGGAGGATGAGTCAGCTGAAGATTAGGCTCCCTTCCTGTGCTCTGCATCCATAAACCAGGAAAAAAATATTTTTTCTTTGTTCTGCTTTTCAAAAACAAGGTACATATTATTTTCAGGGGTGTATTATGTGAGAAAATATTCTTTTTTATGATTCATGGAAAGTGGGTTCCCTTTTGCTCACCTTGCTGAACCATCTTGGACCTAGTTGTGGTAAGTGACCACAGTTCAAGGAGAGCTGAGGAGAAGGAGTCAAAAATGTTGGGTAAGAAGGAGGGAATGTAAGAGTTGGTAGCGGGTGGGGAGAAGGGTGGCTGGTGGAGGGGAGTGGATCCAGAGGCAGCACAGTGGCATGCTGCACTCCCTTTTCAGACTGGACTGTGCCGCTGGAGCTTCTAGGGACTTGATTCAAATAGAATAGACCATTCTGTGCATTGTCCTGCCCTGCCCTGCCCCCCAATTCCCAGCCCCTCCAGGAGTTCCACGGCTGGATGATAATTCCATGGGCTGTATCTCTGACAACCCTGCTTTAGCAGGTGAGAATCCCCACTGTTCCTCTGTGCTCAGAGGCATGTCTGCTCCTTTCTTCTTCCTTCCATCCCCCACCTCCTGTTGTTGCTTTCCCTGCTGTCTTGAGAGTGGGGGAATCTTCAGGGTTGCTCCTGCCCACTCCAGCTGGGCTATGTGGGGGCTGGGCTCAGCTAGCACACCAACAGCAGCAGTAGCTCCCTGAGTCTGCTCCAGGGGGAACGGGGAGGGTAGTAGGGGGAGATGCCCCCTACTCATTGCTACTGCTGTGGCTGTCCTAGCTGAGCCCAGCCCTGACAGCCCAGCTGGAGTGGGCAGGAGCAGCTCTGAATCTTCCCCTGCCCCAGGACAATAGGGAGGTGGAGATGGAAGGCGGGTGGGGAGGGGACGTGACTGAGCATATGGGAAGGCAGGGATGCTTACCTGCTTTGGGAACTTTAAAAATTCCCCAGAGGCTTGTTCCCGCTAGGATTTTTGTCAGCTGCTAGCTCACTAGAGCTAAGAACAGCCCCCTTTTCCCAGTGAATCTACATGGCCATGCAAACCATTTCAGATCTCCACCTTTTTTATACCCATTCTAATATTAGTGTGTGTGTGGTTTGTGTGTGTGTGTGATATTGCTTGCAGTATGTATTTAAGGTAACAGACTTGGAGGTTTTCTTTCTCACCTCTGGGATTTGTGGTACTTGAGCAGGCTGTCTTGGTTGGTCTGAAATCCAGATATTAGTCTGCAGGAGCCCTCAGAGTCTCTTGACAAGGGGTGCCAGTTTACTGAAATCATTTTAAATGTTTGACTTCTTTTTATAACACTTCTTCCTGGAACAGCGAAATGCCACAAGCATGCCTGGGCTGCAGGCTGCTGGAGGACAGAGGTCATGGCTGTGCCCATTTCTCACCTTTGACCCAGCCCAAGGCTCTGCTTTCCCTCTGGCCTAACCATTAGGCAAGACTGCCTATACCCCAGTCCCTTATACCCTGCTTACTTATGCCAAAGATGGGAACGAGGCAGCACCTCAGGGTTTTCTCACCTCCCTACACTGCTAGGTTCCTTTATGACCCCTTATGTCCTTGTGTGTGTCTATGGAAGCTGGGCTAGGCCAGGCCAGTCTACTCTGTGGTGGTGGCAGCTTTCAGGAAGGAGGAGGCTGAGCACACCTGCCTGTGACTTGCCTGCCCATGTCCAGAGGCACACTGCAAACTCAGATATTTGTCAATGACACTGCTCTGGGCTTGTCCTTCTATGCTGTCTCTTGAGCCTTTGGTCTTTGAAAACATGGGAATTCTGGTGCTGGATCAGACCCAAGTCCTGTATTTCTGACACAGACCAGCATGTAACATTTCAGAGGAATATGTATATCCTGAGTCTATATACCCCTCTTAGGCATTATCTGCAGGGCTTCAGCTACTGTAGTCCTTTGCTTGGAGAACATCTTTGAAGCGGGGTGTCAAATTCTCTTGGCTCCCCCAGGATTCCCTGGATCCAGGCTACAGGGCTCTTGCAGGCCAGATCTGGACCAATGTTTGATAGTGGGACAAGGGGCAATGGCAGTGGGGCAAGCAGCATGAAGGAGCTGTGGGGGTTAATGCAGTCATTGTTCTCCTACCCACCACCCCCACATCTGCAACAGGGCTCTGTCTGGTTGCTCCCCTGACCCCCCCGCCCCCAATTCCTGGCCCCTCCAGGACTTCCACGGGCTGGATGATAATAGTCCATAGGCTGTATCTTTGACAACCCTGCCTTAAGGTAATTACTTTTCTTGGAGATTATTCTCTGTACCTGGTGGGATTTTATGATGGTTTTAAATCCATATTGGGCAAATCTGGTAGTGCTTAGTGTTTACTTAACACCTTGGTTGACTTTAGTAATAAGGACTTACATATCTTTCCAACAGCTAATTTGGATGTCCAGTTGTTTTCAGGGTGAGTAACACCAGATGGTTCCATCTTTGCCGAAAACCAATTCATTGTGATGTAGTTAGTAGTTTGTCAGGAGCTAGAAGACTGCAGCTCAGGTTCATACAAAGGAGATGTTTAATTATAAGAGATATCTTTTTTTATAGAGGAATGCAGCCCATATAGATGAGAAATCCTACCATTCACTTCATGCGTCTTTGGGTAGCCTTCACCTTAGGAGGGAACACTGCACACTGTGATCTGAGTGCATTTGTCTAAAAGAGCCTAACCCTGCACCTCAGAATCCAGTGCTATTTTGCCATTGAGGAGGACAGACAAACCCATGAAGAGAAAGGCATGTAAACACTGGCTGAGTGATGAGTCATCCCTTCCATGGGGGAATTAAAATTTTCTGTCTAGTTTCAGAAGGGGAGTTTAGGTGCTTAAATGCCTCATCAGTTGCCTATAGAGCAATACTTAGGTGTTGCTTGGATTTATGAAAACCCTGCCAAACCTGTTGGACCTGAAAGTCCCATGGGTACCTAACTTCCTTCTTGTAAAGTCCTGTAGGCACTTATGCTTTTGACACTGGACACACGTACAACCATTTTAATCCTGAGAGAGCCAGCTTGGGCAGTGCCCGTTTGTGAGAGAAGCCCCCTGAGAATTCATAAAGTAAGGGCTCATCTGCCTGTCTCCCTTGCAGGGTCTGAGCTGGTAGGCATGCTCAGAGTGTATTGAATATGCATGCATGTCTCCCGTTTTTTAACCAATAGCTCAGTAGCTGGGCATTGCACCCAAAGTGAGAGTCCTGGGTTCAGGTCCCTCCTGCCCCAAAGAGATTTGAGCCTACATCTCCCATGTGAATGCTTTTATCATCAGGCTCAAGGGTAGCCTGGTGTGGGCTCTCTCAGGCCTTTTGTGCTCAATCTGTTCCACTTTTTCTGTAAGAAATATGAATCTTATTGAGACAGGGAATAGAAGCCAGGCCTCCTACCAGCAGGTGAGTACCCTCTCTACAAGGCTATAGAATCATTACGATTCTCCCTCTCCTGTCTGGATAAGGCCCTACTGCTCTTCAGCATTCCCTATTATATGGTTTAATCACTTCTTCTAATTGGTTTAATCACTTCATGGTGGCTTCTGTGAATCTCATTCTTGGGTAGGCCCCTAACTTTCCCCATACACTGTATATGGCTATGGAGCCCTCTATCTTGGTGCTATGAACACCACCAGGCAGCAGGATGTCTAACAGTCAAATGCTGCAATGTATTAGGTAGTACATAAGTCTTCCTTGTGAATTCAAATTCTTTCTGGATGCAGCACATGGATTTGAAAATGAAGATTTTTCTCCCTAAGACTTCAAAATACTGCATAACCTTCCTTATGACACGACATGTATATTTTTTAATGCAAACTTTTTTCCAAAACACAAGCAAAATGTTGCTTTTTCACTTCCCTGAATTTTATGAAGGAGTTGCACAGATGGTGGAACTCAAAGCCAGAACTGACGTACAGCTGTGTGAGTCACTTGGTCTCAGAAGAAGTGCTGCACACAGGTGCTTCTTATGTGTGTGAGGGACCTGGTTCAGAGACAGCTCCTTGGAGATGAGCTGGAAGAACTTTAGTCATGAAAATTGGAAATAACTGTTTAAAAATCAGTTACTTATTCTTACTAAGTTTTCACTAATTACATTAAATGGAGTGACTGCCTTTCCATTCAGAGTGCATGCAGCACTGAGTGCAATGGAGCCATGTTTCTTGACTGGGGTCTCTAACTGCTATTACGATGCAAATAATACACAATAATAGGGAGAACAGATAGTTCAAGAGATTAATAAGGATACAGAGGAGCCTTCAGCAGCCTTCACCATGGGTCTATCTTGGTCCTCTTGGGAGTGCTTGCCAAAAAAGCACTCCCAGCTTCAGCAAACCTGGAAATGTGATGGTGAAGCTGTACTGAGGGACCCAGCCCTCAGACACACTGGAGGCAGAGAGCTCAAAAACAATGGTAGAGGAGCACCCTCTTCGCAGCTTCACTATTTCGTTCTGGGGCTTGGTGTGAGAACAGAGGCGTCTTCAAAGCTCTGAAGAAGCATTATAGACATATCTTTGCCTCCTCTCTTACTTTAGGATATAGACAACTGATCATCTGAAGCTCTAAGAATTTCCAGAGAACTTTCAGAGCCAATCTGCTTTCCACTCCCTTTTCTGCCTTGCTCTGCTTTCTGCTCCCTGCCCTACTTGCCACTATGCTGCCTGCTCCCTCCCCAATCTGCCATGTGCCACAAGCTGAGGGTGCCTGTGCCACATGTGGCATGTGTGCCACTGGTTGGCTACACATGGCCTATACTTTTTGGTCCCAAACTGGGCACTAACATGAAGGCCTCATTACATGAGGCTGGTGGCTCATTGCTGTAGTCCTCCATTCTGCTTTAAAATAGTCCCACAGCACCTTAGCTTCCTTTGCCTCCCTTATAATTATTTTTATTATAGTGTGACTCAAATACTCCAGTCAGAACTGGGTCTCAATGGTGAGGAGTGTTTTACAAATGCAGCATGAAGATATCTGCACCAAGGAGCTTGCAGAGCCTCCCAGCTCTGCACAAGTGACCATAGCTGCTCCGTTTTCTTCTGCCAAACCCTTTCCGCAGGGTCAGAACCCCACCCCGTTCCACATTAGTTAATTGTTCCAAGGAAAGAGGGAGGCCAGTCCTGAAATCTGAGTCAGATCCTTGGTTAAGTGCTATTCCTGCTTCAGCTCCTGCACTCCCTGTCCTTCAGCTTTTATTTCTTCTTCCTGGCACAGGTTGAGGTGGGCATATAGAGTATTGTATATTCCATGACTTATGAGTTTTAATTTCCTGTGGATGACCTTTTTCATAGGCTAAAGGCAGGTGTTTTCATTTCTTTCTTTTTCCTGTTCATCAGGCATTTCTTTAACACACTGCTCCTAGAAGTCTTTCATGGAGCTAACTACATTCAGGGAAACCTCTCATTTGTGCAGGTTTTAGACTGATAGGACTTTTTTGGCTGCAGTGGAGTTAATCCTCATGTACAGAAGGGTAACTGAGAGCAGAGTCACATCCCAGAATTGCTCTTTTCCACAGCAAATGCAGGACAATTTGCCCTCCCTTTATGCTTGCAAGTCATGTTAGGTGCCAGTGCAACTGCATGCATAGTAGGTGAAGTTTCTGTAGGAGAGTAAACTGACAGCATAGCTATTTGTACTAGGATAATGTGTGTGACAGCCTGTCTGCTTTGAGAAGGTGCTCAACTAAAGGTGGGGGTAACAAACTGGCTAGTGAATCCTTCTGAACTGCTGACTTCTGCATCTTAACACCTCTCTTTTAATCACTAGGATGGCTCCACACCTGCACACATTCTCCTGTAGACCAGCCACTGTCCGCTACCAGTACAGGAAAAGACACATGGAATGAGAGACATGACTGCATCCTGGACTGATGTCTCCTCGGCAGAGCTCTGAGAGCCAATCAACCCAAATCAGAAGTGGGAGTTTACTGTAAAAATAACCCTTTTGCTTTTCCAAGATCTGTTTTCACTGCTATGCTTAATTTCATCTACATTTTCCTCTTCTCTTAATTGGTTTTGACAGATGATTCCCCCAAGAGGCCAAGCCTTGAGCTTCTGGAGGGGTCATTCAGAAGAAGCTATAGCAAATTATGGGGTTTAATTTGCCAGGGGACAATGAACAGGCAGATTGAATTCAGGGTCTGAAGCTGCCCCCCTTCCCCCTGTCCCCTGGAATACCTCCTCCTCTTCCATTTTACTCCAGCCCACAAATTCCCCCAAGACCTTGTGGTCACTGTTTTTAGGGCTGAGAAAAATGTCATTGCTTGTCTCTAGGGCAGAATTCTGCCAGTTTGTGATGTTTTTCATTTCATATGGCATAGAAATTGGAGGCTATACTGAAAATAAGAGTGGGGGCAGAGGGATTGTTATCATTTATCATCTTTTATTATCTTTTCCTTTATCTTTTGCCATCATTTATTTATCTTTGTCAAAGAATCCCTGACTCCCACCCCTTCTCTTTACTTTCCTGTAAGGCCATAATTGCAGTGATGGCCATGCCTTGCAGGATACTAGCTCTGGGCTCAGAGACGTACAGGAGATTTGGGTTGAGTCCTCACAATTCCCTTTTCTCTATCTCCTGATGGTGTCTTAAAATTCCCAACAGTTCCCTATGCTGCTTTTGTACCGTATCATCTCCTATCACTTATCGTGAAGTGTAGAGGCACCCAGCCAGAGTTTAATAAGGAAGCCTGGACTGTTACTACCTGCACTGTAGTTACTCTGGTAAACAGAGAACATTGACCTCAGGGACTGTACTTCTGTTATCTCTCACCAGCACAAACCCCAGTGAAAGAAAGAAGCTAATAATCTAGGACATAGTTGCTTCCTTGTGTTTCAGTGAATTGCTTTAAAGTACTGGGATTCTGCTGGCTTCCATGTAAAATGAAATAAAAAAAACCCCCACCCCACATTATCTCTAGAGAGCCCTGCTGTTAGCTGAGCAAAGATCAGAGTAGCTAAGCAGCATCCCAACATAGTGTTACAAACTGCCTACAGGCAGCAAAGGTATTAGTTTGCACAGCTTAGCTTATATAAATTGAACAGCAAATGCCAGCAAACTGCAGTCGTATATGAGTGTCTAATAGGCTTGAAGTGTTTCAGAACAAAGCTACTTTTATGATTTATACACTTGCCAGAAAACCATCAAATTCTTTGCTGAAACTGGAGCTTTGCTGGTAGCGCCATAGGGGCTGGCCAGGAAGCAAAGAATTCTTGGCATCAGAACAGCTGTCCCAGAGTGGTACAAAAGGCATTGCCAATGTGAGGTGGAGCTATCAATTGAATGTCTATCAGTGCAGGCAACAAATGGGACCCTGTCTTTGGCTTCCTCCTTCTAACTAAGCCCAGTGCATGCGATACGCTGATAACAACCCATCAGACAACTGTAATAATATTTAGGTGCAAGGTGTGGTAGCCATAGTGCGACCCTGCTGCTTTTTAATGCGCTGTCGATAATTCACAGCAGAGGGGCAAATAGCTAGAGCAAAGTGAGGAAGCACGTACGTAATAACACTGTTGGCAAGTCTGATATCCTGAAACACTGTTTCTCTGGGCAGCTAGGAAAGAAGAACAGAATTAGAGTGAGGTTTCCTCATATATAAAATGCAGGTATTTATATTTACCACAGGCAAAATCTACTTCACAAGTCTCCAGGAATGGGATGGTAGGTATTATTCCCATTTTTACAGATGGGAACACTGAAATTGATAGAGATTAGGACATCTGTCTGGGGAGGTATAAAGGATGATGTATCATTCTGGGAGTCAGGAGGACTATGGGAATATGCAAATGTGGCGTTGTTTTCAGAATGAAGTGCTTTGACTTCTTTATGCCACTGATTTTTCTGTGTCTTTCCTGAGCCTCAGTGCCCCATGTGTAAAATGAGTACAATGAGATTTAACCAATATTTGTCACATGCTGTATGATACAAAGCAGTAGTCATTGGCAGGAGCAGCTTTAGAATTTGGGATTTGCTAATTCCCCGCTACATTCCTAGTCTGCATGGGGACGTGATTTTGAGGGGAGTGCCAGTTTCTCCTCCTATTTTTCCAGAACTGTCACAAGAAGATTCACACAGGCCTGAATATAATTCATAGTGTGACTTTTCTCCAGAAAATGGATTTTCCTATGACTCACTGTTGAAAACCAAGATCCACTGTCCTGCAAGTTTGTGTTATTTTTTTGTCAGTTTCCTCTGCCTCCATAGAAATTCAATTAAATTCCACTAGTGCAAAATGTAATGATCCCAAGTTATTTCAGCACTCCCCAGGGGTATGATGGAAATATTAAATTAGGCCTAGTCTGTACTACAAATTTAAACTCCAAGCTCTTCTGTGATGATGAAACCCTCTTTTTCCTTCAGCAGAGTTATACCATTTCTGCTGAGTCAAATAAGGTGTCTGCGGCTGTCTGGCAACTGGCAGAAAGATCCTTCAGATATCTCATGCCTTCTGCTACCTGTAATGGTTTCTTCAGCTGGTGATGGCTTCCCAGAATGACATTTGCACCCCAGTAACACAACTGTTGCAGTTTGGCTGTTCAGAGTTTCCAGAAGTGCTTGAATGTGCTTTAGTGACGAGGCAGGTAAATGCAGACATGGTCATACAAATATCCTGACCAAGGATCTGTCTTCCTAGGACCAAACTCGTGCATGTACCTGTTATCTATTTAGAGCACAATTCCTATTGCCATATCTTTTTTCACCTGGGTTCCTCGGTTGCAGCATCAGAGATGAAATTTCACTTTTCTTTGTGCATCTGCTGTCCACATCAACTCCTCAGGCTCAAGGTTGTGGGCTCTAAAAGCTGCTGTCGTGCACAGACATAAGCAGAGGCAAGCACACAGGTACCATCAGGGAGACGGCAGATGAAATTCCTTCACTGCATAAATGCAGATATCATCAAAGAAAAGCAAACAGGCTGTAGGACACATACATCATTGAATGCATAATGTCATGGCTATTCTGGGGTGGCTGACTCTTATTTTCTTTTAGATCTAGTCTACTGTGTATAACTAATTATATCTGCATACAAACATACTTTACCATATACGTACATAATTAACTACTATATTAATTAAGCCTGCAAGAGAGACTGATTACATAGCCTGGTGATTGGTGCACTCATTTGTAATTTGGAAGGTCCAGTTTCAAATACTTTTCCAAAACAGATAGACCAGGGACTTGAACTCCCAGCTGAGCTCGTGGCCCAGCTGTCTATTGGCTATCCCAGACTTCATCGCTGTTTTCTTCATTAAAAACTTCAAGCAGTCTCAGGTTTATCCTAATATAGAACAGGAAAATTTGGAATCTTGAAAAATATTGCAGAATGGGAAAACCATTTCCTAGCCAGTCATAAGTAGCTCCTGTGTATCCACTGCGCCTACTAATCCATTGCATTATTGGAAAAACCTTGTGTTAGTTTACAATGCTATGTAAATAGCTAACAGCAGAGATGTAATGGAGCAATTCTACGCTCTGAGCAGTAGCAGTGCATGGTGCAGGGGCAGTGGCTGACGGTTTGCTGCTGTAGGGGGAGATCTCACCTATTTTGCCACAGACAGGAGTATTGAGCAGCTATTTCAACACTGATTTTCAGCAGAAGAAAAGGAGGTGAGAAGGTGAATCCTCTCTGACACCTTTCTCCCCTGCAGCACCCTGCTTCTGCTGGCCACTGCACCGGGATGCTGCCAACCCTGTTGCCGCTGCTCTGTCCTCCCTGCTGCCAGAGCTAGAGCCGAAGCTGCTGCATAAAAGGTGCTTGGTGTGTGTGTGGGGGAATGGGGGATGGGAGGGTGAGACTCTCCCCGGCTTCATTCTGGTGCCTCCCTCTCTCTTAGGCAGCACCTTGGGCTCATGCCCTTCTTGCCCAACCATTGTCATGCTACTGGCTAATAACAATTTTGGCATTGGCTTCAGGATGAGTGGCTGGGATGATCTGGGGGTAATACGGGTCCCAGCACAAGAATGTTAGGCTAGTTTAATGCAAGTCTCCTGATTTTTCTCATATTAGAGAAAATGTCAAGGGCCTGCCCCAGAGCCCAGGGTCTTTGGATCACTCATCTAATGCAGCTGTGTTCAATCTCTGGCTTGCAGGCCAAATGCAGCCTACAGAGCCTTGGAATTCAGCCTGCAGGGCTCCCCACAGGTCAGGAAATTTGGCAGCAGTGGCAGTTAATACTACCACTCCTCCCCACTGCCAAATTTCCAAGCCCTACCTGATGGGTCAGCGTTAGATTACAACCCTCCCACTGCAAAACCAGGTTGGGGCTGAGCCATGCCCCCTTCCCTCTTTGTAACTGGGTTGGGAGCCAGGCCACACCCCCGCCCTTTGCATAGTTGGTGTGGGGTTGGTCCATGCCCCTACTCTTCACCTCCTTTTGTAGGCCTGGCTCTTCCACCTGCCCAGCAAGGTTGGGGCTGTGCCATGCCCTTTCCTCCTGCAGGGCTGGATTAGGACCAGGTCAAGCCCCCTAGCTCCCCCTGCATGGCTGGGCCAAGCCCTGTTCCCTGGCACAGCTGGATTGGGCTGGGCTATCACACCTCTCACTCCAGACAGCTGGATGGGGCCCCTCCACGCCAGCCCCAAGTGCCAGATTGGGTCCACTAGCAGGATATGGCCCACAGAGAGAGTGGGCACCACTGTTTCTAAGGCATGAGTTTTCCAGCTAAATCTAGGGAGAGGGAAAGCAATTTAATACATGTGTGAGCAACTCATTCTGGTCCAGTGGACACCATGGGTTTGGCCTGACTCACCCTGGTTGTTCACAAACCGCTGTCTTGTCCTCTCCCTCGCTTTTCAGTCCTGCTCCCCCCTCTCGCTAATGCACATGTGCCATCTCTTCATTTAAACTTAATCCAGCAGTATTTAGATGCCAGGGAAATAAATCAGAATGTTGCTTTCAAGCCACAAAGGGTTCACTTATTTCCTGGAGACGATATGAAACCTATTGAGTTGCAGGAGATGGTTATCAGCTCTTACTTGGGGAGGAAAAGGCTGGGAGCGAGTGGAATAGAAATAAATGCTTTTGCACTTTTAAGTATGAAAGTCACCAATCTAGTATTATAAAGTTAAGTTAGCCATGGACAAAAGGCAGAGAAAAAAGGGGGCTAATCAACTGGGTTCTCTCCAGTTCATATCTGTTTTCCCACTCTGCGGAGCAGCTTGCTGCCCAATTGTCAACAGAGCCAGAAGCACTTCATAGAAAATGCAGGAAAGGAGAGTACAGAGGAGGGGAGCAGTGAAGAGACATCCAGGAGATGAGTTACTGGTGGTACACAATTTGTTTACTGAGGCCCCATACAATTTAGCTGGCAGTTTGGTTTCATTTGGGAGATGAGGAACGGGTGAACATGTGCTGAGCGTGGGAAGAGTAGAGTTCAAGAACTAGTTTTTGTGAGTGGGAGGAGGGCAAGCAATTGCTAGCTTTTCAGCCCATCCATTTGTTTTAGGTACTGGCTGTCATTTTATGATGTCAAACAAGAGAAGTGTTGTAGAAACAATTGGGTGGGATGTATAAATAACGTATACTTTGCTATTGTGTTTGGCAAACAAGAGAGCATGGGTTAGAGAGCTTATGTTAGAGGGGATGGGTCTGTAATGTATGTTATGCTTGATTCTTTTTTTGTGACACGATAGAATATAGCAATTGTTTAATTATATCCAAGCCCCCTTCAGTGCTGTACATTGGAAAAGTTGAGAGAAGTATGACCTACCTGTCTGAGATGGTCCTTTTGCCTAAGATAGTCATAGGATGCAAACCTGGCCTGGCTTACAGGCAGCCCTTCAACCTCAAACAACAGCTCTCAAGCAACA
>NW_017729022.1:110113540-110125865 GCF_001723915.1 Gavialis gangeticus
ATTATATCCAAGCCCCCTTCAGTGCTGTACATTGGAAAAGTTGAGAGAAGTATGACCTACCTGTCTGAGATGGTCCTTTTGCCTAAGATAGTCATAGGATGCAAACCTGGCCTGGCTTACAGGCAGCCCTTCAACCTCAAACAACAGCTCAGAAGCAACAGACTAACTAATGCTTCACTATAGAACCTGGCCTCACGACAGACCCAAATGCCTTCTGTGTCTCCAAATCAATAGAGATCCCATCATCACTGGACTGAATAACAAGGAATATTACATCTGAGGTTCATTCACCTGTAAGTCCACCAATGTCATTTATGCTATCACCTATTTATGATGCCTGTCTGCCATCTACATTGGACAGAAAGGGTGATTTCTATGTGCAAGAATGAATGAATGATGACCTGACATCAGCTGCAGAAAGAAACAAAGGCTGAGGAAAGAACATTTTAACCACCCTGGGCACTGGTGCTGACCTTAGGACTGCTGTTCTCAGGCAGCAAAATTTTAAAAATCAGGTTGAAAGGAAAACTATGAAACAAGAAATCATCCACAGACTGGATTGTGGTAAGTATGGTTTAAACAGGGGCTTATCCTATTACCTGGATTAACTTTTGTGACCCCTTTGTTCATAAGGAGTTCTTTGCTCATATGTCTTGCCAAGCACTGTCCCCCATCTAGCGCTGTCCCCTGTCCCTGCCTCCTTTTTTTCCTCTGCCCACTTTATCTCCCTCCTATTTTCCCACCTTTTGTATTCAAATCACTCACTCTGCTTTACACACTGCTTTATGCTGTCCTTTAACAGCATTTGATGAAGTGAAGTTGAGTTCATGAAAGCTTGTGCTCTCTGTATACTGTATTTAGTTTGTCTGTAAGGTGCATATCCACCCTGCCTTTCCCTTGCCAAATAACAGAAGACTGAAGGGTGGGAAAAAAAACAACCTTGATTTTTTTCTCCATTTACAACATTTGTAGTTTGAAATTCAGTAGCAGAATGCCTTTCCTTCTAGAAAATCAAATTTTAGGTAGGGCATTTAAATTGCCAGCCAAAAACAGCAGTCATCAAGTAACTAAGCAATTCATCCCACTCCAAAAACATCACAGGCAGGCCTTCTGAGGCAATCTATATAAGAAGGAGCTCATCCCAGGGGTGTTGCCCATGATGTACCTCCTAGTCACATTACGTAGGCAGGGGTTGCTACGGGTTTCTGCCAGTTTGTAGCTAACCAGACACAATTTCCAAATTAAAATAATCAAGAAAAGGGTTTTCTTTTGGGAAAAAAATGACTTTCATAAAAAGTATGTATGGGACTTTAACTCTAGATAGCACCTAACTACAGTTAGGTGCTATCTAAAGTTAATGGAGATTACAAGATGGGTTTAGACAGAGGAAGGTTTCTTCATGCTCAGATAAGAGGGGATTGGAGCAACTAGAGAGGAGGAATGGTATCCTGATGAAGAACCCAATAAAGTGGGAGAGTCCAAAAAGAAGTTATACCTGACCAACCTGATTGCCTTCTGAGATGAGATGACTAGCTCTGTGGAAGCAGGGAGACCAGCGGATGTGATATACCTTGATTTTGATATGGTTTCCCACAACATTCTTGCAAGCAAGCTAAAGAAGTATGGGTTGGATAATGGATTGTAAGGTGGATAGTTTGGATTAAAGGGTAGTTATCAATGGCTCAATATCTAGTCAGTGACCAGTATCAAGTGAAGTGCCCCAGGGGTTGGAGCTGGGTCTGGTTTTGTTCAATATTGTCATCAGTGGCTTGGAAGATAGGATGGAGTGCACCCTCAGCAAGTTCGCAGAGGATACCAAGCTGGGGAGGAATAGTAGATGCAGTAGACAGAAGGTCTAGGATTCAAAGAGGCCTCAACATATTTAGGATTGGTCCAAAAGAAATCTCATGAGGTTCAATAAGGACAAGTGCAAAGTCCTGCACTTAGGACGGAACAATTCCATGTACCAGTACAGGTTGGGGTGTGATTAGCTAAACAGCAGCTCTGCAGAAAAGGACCTGGGGGTTACAGTGGATAGTAAGCTGAATGTGAGCCAGCAGTGTGCCCTTGTTGTGAAGAAAGCTAATAGCATACTAGGCTGCATTAGTAGGATTTTGCCAGCAGATCAGGGAAGTGATTCTTCTCCTCTATTTGACACTGGTGAGGCCACATTTGGAGTACTGTGTCCAGTTTTGGGCCCCTCACTACAGAAAGGGTGTGGACAAATTGGAGAGAGTCCAGCAGAGGCCAGTGAAAATAGTTAGGGGCCTGGGACACATGATGAGAAACTGAGGGAACCAGGTATATTTAGTCTGGAGAGGAGAAGACTGAGGGGGATTTAATACCAGCCTTCAGCTACCTGAAGGGTGGTTCCAAAGAGGATGGAGCTAGACCATTCTCAGTGGTGGCAGATGACAGAACAAGGAGCAATGGTCTCAAGTTGCAGCAAGAGAAGTTTAGGTTAGACATTAGGAAAAAAACTCTTTCACTAGGAGGGTAATAAAGCACTGGAACAGGTTACCCAGAGAGGTTGTGGCATCTCCATCCTTGGTGATTCTTAAGACCTGGCTACACAAAACCCTGGCTGGGATGATATAGTTGTGGATGGTCCTACTTTGAGCAGGGGGCTGGGACTAGATTACCTTTTGAAGTCCCTTCCAACCCTAATTTTCTATGATTCTACAAAGACATTTGGCTCAATATCAAGGATTGCTTGTCAGGGAAGAATTCATGAGAAGTCCAAAAATTCAGCAGATCTTTAATTCATAACATGTCTCCAATAAGAACAGAGCAGTCCAGAACATTTGGGGATGGAGGAGAAGGTTTTTTAGCCCAAAGACAGACTGATGTTGGGAACTCCACTTATTCAAGATTCTGCCTCTCTTCCAGCCAGAGTGTGCCTGGTCCTGGACATTCTTACACACACACTTTATTGTGCTGAAATCAATGTCCCCAAACAATCCCATTGATTTCAATAGAGGGGTAAAATTGTACTCAGAATAAGCAAGGTTGCATAGATCTGGCCTTCTGCAAATATTGACAGAATGGATTTTTTCTTAGTGTTCCCAGCACAGCCCAAACAGGCAAGCTCTAGAAACATCTCAGCCTGTTTAGTCCACCAGTACATGGTGACCTGGAGGTGGACTTGAACATCTCTGTTGATGCAAACCAAATATTTTGAGGCTGTCCATTACTTTGTCATGATGTGCTCGATATGGATCTAACAAAGAGCCTTTATTCCAAGTAGTTCCAATTACATCTTGACTGGGGTACAAATATGAAACCTCCTAAATACGTAAAGCGGAACTATGTCCAGCCCCTTCCCTATGTGAGCTAGAATCAACCTTAGGAGCCTAACTGTACCTTAGGCTGTAAGGTTCATGTGCAGCCAAGTACCTGAGCATCACATAGCTTTAAGCACCAGTCTAGTCCCTCTGAAGAAAGCTGTCCATAATTAAATGTTTTACATGCTTCAGCACTTCCCTGAATTGAGGCCTATTTTAACAAACCATGACAATATCTCAAGTCTCCCTACTGTACCCCACCCCCTTCTCTTACCCTTTGCTTTGAGTTATTTGCTTAAGATTTGTTTTCCCTTTGACTTTACGAGTTTGCCTCGCACAGCAAAATCTGCTGTTTTGTTCCCTCTGGTATTTGGCAGCAAAACAAAAAGAATACAAGGAAGAAAAGGAACATCATTGTTTTTTCCTGATGATTTAGCACACAACCGTTCTTTTTATTGCTGCTGCTGCTGCATTAAAGCATCGTTCTCCCTGGGATGTGCCAAGAGTCACTCTGATTAAGTGAAAACATGGTCCATCTTCACTGTGCTCTTAAGGAGTTATCCATAGATGCTAGGCTGGTATAGCTATATACACGTGCACCCATCTATCCAGATCCCTTCATGTATTATTTTGCTGCTGACATGAGATGGCACTGTGGGTGGACTCAGGATTTTGAAAAGTGGGGTGCAGATAATGTGGTGAATCAACACATTTTTCTTCAGTTAAAAGAAACAAGAAGATTTACTAGCAATGCAAGGGGCCTAGGGCTATATTATTCAGTTTCAGGTGAAAGCAAAAACAAATAGAACTTTATTGGAATATGCATTTATTTGCTATATCATATATTATGCACAGAAACCAAAAATAGGCAAAAAATCAAAAGTTTTTTCATTACTTCTGTAGTTATTAGAATTACATGTACATCTCTTTTTCAGATCTAGCCTTCCCGAGTATCTTAACAGTGCACCCAATTCTTCACTGAAAGATTTTTCTGCACTTCAGTCAATGTTTTCAACTAGAGTTAAAAAAGAGTCTGCAGGGATGTAAAACAGGAGCAACATTACCAGGAGCAGCTAACAGACAGAAGAACTGTAGAAGAAAAAATGACTTGATATGGGGAATACCCAGACCATTAAAACCAGAAGAGGGTTGTTAACAGCTGTGGAATGAAGGTTTTAGGAGGAATCAGGTAGATTATGATGAGCCATGAAATCATTTGACTCTCTCATTCCTCCCTGAATAGAACTGGTTCCACCGCTGCCAGGCAAACGGTTTAAACTTGGCAGACCTGGAATCAAAGTGGGGTGTGACTGCATCCCTGCACTGCTGTAGCAGGGAGCTTGGTGCTCCTGCTACTTTAAGGGAAGGCAGACTGCAGAAGAAGCAGGCTGCAGGTGAGGTTGAGGGCAAACAAGGGCACCACATGATCCAGAAGCGGCTGGGGTTGCAGGATATAAGCCCAGGGCCTGAGTTGTGCGGGCAGTCTGACCTGGAAAACATAGAGAGTGGAGCTTCTGAAGAGAAGGGCTGCAGCAAAGTTCCTGACTAACACCTGGGCTGGGGTAGGCAAGATGGGTAGTTTAGGGATTGAGACTGTAGGGGTGGTGGAGGTCTTAATTTGCTTGGGAGCATGGCCAGGGCCCAAAAGATAGGGGCCAAGTCCAAGGAGCAGGGACAGAGCTGTAGCTTGCGAGAGGAAAGGACCAGGGGCCCGGAGCCCATGATGGGTGAGATCCAGGGCAAGGAACCTGGAGCCCGCAAGGGGTAAGAGCTAGGGCCAGGGGCCTGGAGCCTGAGAGGGGTGGCATTTATTGGAGACAGAGGTCTGAGCCAATGAAGGCCTAAGCCCAAAAGAGATTTAAATGGTTCAAGGTACAGAGGCACAAGACCAGGAGGGGCTGCGATGATTAAAGGCACCAGGGCTGGAGGCCCCACCAGTGGCAGAGACTGTCCTGGGTTTTAGGCCTGCAGAACTGGAGTTGACAGTGGGGCCGAAGGCCTATGGATGAGAGATTGACTGGATTAGACAGTGGGGCTTAATGCCCAATGTTTGGTAACATCTGTGAGGCTTGGGCATGGCTAAAAGGGGAGATGAGGGAGCCATATAGTTCACCCTTAAGGTGATGAGCAGTGACACCTGTGTTCATGAGTATGCGATCTCGCTTGGGGATCCCTGGGGCAACTTCCCTTTTCCTAAAAGCAATAATCACATCACGGTGAGGCAGGGGAGATGGCCCAGAGAAATCAAAGGTGCCCAGGGCTGAGGGGGCTCCAGGGGTGTTACAGCCACCCCTGGGGCAGGACCCTGTTACAACCTCCCCTCTGGATCTGCCCCTGGATGGCACTGATTTTACGTCAAGTCCCTCAGAAGTTCAGATCTACCATATGCCACAGTAGGCTAAGTTGAGAAAAGTGTGTTGGAGCTACTATGTTTGAGGTGTTTCTGTCTCTTCTGTGATGGATTACACACATTCCAATTGTTTTATTCAATGACAACACATATGGTAATTTGCATACCATGAAACTGGGTATCCCAGCTCTGACAGCTTATGTTTGGTAAGGAATTAATTCAATAGAATACACTAAAACAAAATTTTAATGTGTATAATAATAAATTAGTACTATGGGACAGATTCTTTCCACTTTTCCTTTGCTATTCAGGGCTTCATTCCTCAGTAGTCTGGAGTTCCTGCTCACTGAGATGAAAGAGCTGAATAAATGCAAATGCATCATGAAACAAAGTACAGCTCAAGTATAATTGTATTGCATTATCTGTAACAGAAATCATAGTGGGGGAGTGGGGGTGGGATGGCATGATTCAGGCACAGGACTGACTGTTAGAAGTCCCGGGCTCTATTTCCATCTCTACCACCGACGGACCTTTTTCTCCTCAGAAAAGAGGAAATAACTGAAGGATGATATCAAGTGGTTTCTTTTATGGACTCTTCATAGATCCCCTCTTTTGGAAAATAAGATAGAGTAACAGAGGACAATGAGCTCAGTCACCCTCTGTGCAGCACTATAGAAGAAAGTCTGAGATGGTTAACACTTGGCTTCAGAACCTGGTTCATATCTAGTTCAGCAGCTTATCTGAGTAGCTTTGGCTTCAAATTTGGGCTGTATACATCTTGGTTTTAGCCATGAGAAAAGTCTCTCTCATGATATCATGGTTTTCCACTTTCATTACTGGTCGAGAACAGAAAGTGCATAGGTGTATAAAACTGAGAAAATAGACATGTGAGTGGTGGAGGATGAACCTGTACAGTCTCATTAATTTTGTTTAACCTCAGTATGGAAATGAGGAATGAAAAGGGAAAAGAGCAGTAAACCTCTGGAGCCAAAGGGAAGGTATCAAAAATTATTATAGACCAAGTAAAAAACCATTGAAATAAATAAGTCTAATGAAGTAAAAGAATAGGACCATTCAAAAGGGAAGAGGGTCATTATTACCAGTGGGCATGCTTAATCCACAATTGCCTTTATTATTAAAATCACAGTTGCGATGATTATAACTATTTGGTTAAACTCAGTAAATCTCAGTTTAACATCAGATCTGCCCTTTAAGGGGGGCTATATACTACATTGGCAGGGTTGTAGAGGATGGATTTCTGCAAAGGTATTGGCTTGGAGGGATATTTTTTGGCAATGCATAGAGTGAGTGATAAGGATTCTTCTTTAGTGTATATCCTAAGTTCCCTACCTGGACTGATTTTTCTCTAATGCTTGTGTAACCAAAAAACCACTACTCCCTCACTTTTGTATTACCATACAGTGGGATGAATGAGATGAAGACAAAAAAGAATGAGTGAAGAACCAGGAAGGGAAATGTAAATAGCTGACTCATTACTTCAAGAGAGGTTCTGGAGGGGCTGGCTTGGGTTTTTCATGTCATTTCAAGAGACACCACAGATGTGGAGGTAGAAATGTACAAAGGCAGATGTCTCTGCCTCTCAGCATTGGGGGGGATAAAGTGGCTGACAGAGCAAACAGAGGGTACCAGTCAACCCCCAGCCAAGGACAGGGGTAGCATTCAGCAAGCTTCAGCTGCTGAGAAATATGTGGAAATTACAAGTTGTAAGTAAGCTAAATAAACAAGAAGGAAAATGGCTGAGTCAGAGAAAGTGGAGTATTCAGGTCAAATGTATTATTAATTGAAAAACCACTCAGCACAGTTGGAGAGTTTGTGGGCACTAGTAAAAAAAAAAAAGAGTGACAGAGAACGAATTAAAGTACTAATTAGAACTGCTATGTCTTGATCCATTAATGCCAACTTGCTATTATCTACTGTGGATATAGCGTGCCTGTTCTCCTGCAGAGAATACTGCATGCACTCCTTTCTTTTTTTCAAGCCTTGTACACAAACCAGCTTGAGAGAGTGCATATTTACCAGTAGCAAGTGTAAGCTAATGCAGAAATTAGTGGCTTGATGCTCTGACAGGTCTCAGTTAGCTCTCCAAACAATTTTTTGCTGGGCAACACCTTATGCAGGCCCAATTTCTGAAAGGCGTAGGTGCCAATTCTTTCCTATCTTCTCCCAGCAAGGGGCATTAGGCGAAAACATTAAGGATGACACTGAACTTAAGAACCACATTTTTTCTCTGAAAATAAAGAACACAAGACAGTGTGTTCTCATGATTGTACAGTACAGAGGTGGAACAAAACCTTGCTAAGATTGCCCAGCGCATTTCCCTGCTAATGCAGTATATAGTTCCTCTTTAAAGGACAGATCTGATGATAAACTGAAATTAACTCGAGTTTAGCCAAATACTTATAAACATTACAACTGTTATTTTAGTGATAAAGGCAGCTGTGGATTAAGCATGTCCACTGGTAATAATGACCCTCTTCCCTTTTGAACAGTCTCTTAAATCATTAGATTTATTTATTTCAACTGTTTTTTACCTGGTCTGCAATAACTTTTGATACTTTCTTTTTGCTTTAGAGGTTTACTGGCCTTTTACCTTTTAATTCACCATTCCTGTTTCCATACTGAGGTTAAACAAAATTAATTGTTTAACTAACTAGTTTAGGCTGTAGCTGCTTCTTTTTAGATCTGAGGAAGGGCATTTTGTCACTCCTGATTTCTCTGCATAATTTTCCTTTGTTAAAAGGTCCACAACACTTTTGAAGGGTTTTATGTAGAGGGTTGGAAAAAGGAAAGGAGTGCACGTAGAATTCTCTGCAGCAGAACTGGCATGCTTGGACAATAATGACCTCTTTGCACAATTTATTTTCCTATTAGTCTAATCGTATTGTAGGGTTATAATTATTTCTAGATCTGGAGAAAGTCATTTGATACACAAAAGCTTCTAACATGGCTCCTAACAGTAAAATTGGTCCAATATAAGACATCACTAAACAAATTATCCATTTTTATCATTGCTATAAATTCAAGATATGGCCAAATCAATTCATAGACTTGGTCCCTTTTACTTCCATGTAGAGGCAATAACACACCTATCTATATCTGAAAGAGACATTATCAAGATGCATCCTTTTGCGTGATAGACTCCAGTGATTGTTTATATGCTGAGAAAGTATATTCCAGATCATCATGTCTGCCCTTTTCCTACGCTCAAATTCTGGAGTTTCCAACACACCCAGGAAAACTCTCTTTTCAGAAGCAAATGATGCTTTGGTTTTTATTCAAGTCTTTGGAACAGATTTTTCAAGACTGCAGGCATTACATTACACAGGCATCTTTATGCAATCCCAGTTTGCATGTGTATGATGACAAATACAAGCAACCACTGATTTGCCCATTCAAAAAAAGATTGCTGATCATGATTCATGTGCATACAAGCTGAGCATTGGCTGAAGAGTACATGGTGTTTAGCATATGCTGTTTTGGAAATGTGGTTAGAATTTGTTTTTATTGGCCCTTTCAATAATTTCCCTCATCATGTCATTATCCTTGGTGTAAAACTGTACTGAAGTTTTGCTAAAGGCTATACTCTTTTTGCAAGGGTCTCATTGAGTTCAGTGAAAAATGTATCTCTACTTTGATATTGTTGGTATTTTTACTCTTGATGGTTTGAAAAACCTCAGGTGGGTAAATGTGCTTTCCCAGAAAGCATAGATACAAATTCTATAAACTGTCCTCATCAGCTGATTTTTTTTAAAGGGCTGGTATATTCTTTGTTGTCAGTGGTGGATCTTTGTAATACAGCCACAGTTTCTGTGGGGCAACCATTACCAGCCAGGTCCATGGAGATTGGTCTAATAAGAGGCTTTTGCTGTAGTAAACTCTCTTTTCCTTTGTTTTGTCTCCTGTCAAAGAGCTAATACTGCTCAAGGGGAACCACCTTCTGGGAACCCTTGCAGGTAGCAGTCACACAAGACAAATGTCTATACAATTTGCTACAAGTAGCTACATTTTTGTTAGTAGCAGTTCATGGAGTTGGTTCTCATATAGGAATACATTTAATATATGTCAAATTGGCCTTTTTTGGGAGAGAGAGAATATTACAAGAATAAGGTACATAAATTATAATAGCAAGAACAACTTTGTGAGCCACTGGCTTATTGAACAAAACATTCTCTTAGAGATACTGCTATGGAGATCCCATTTCTTACTGTCCTTTTGAGATGCAGCTGCAATAACAAGGCATACATGTTTTTAATAAAACACGATCATCTGTCAGCTCAAAGAACTGTGGAGTGAACTTGCATTAGAACCTCACAATGATAAACATGTCAAGTTATAAATATCAGTTCTTCCCTTACCACTGAAACAAAGACATGCTGTCATTGGAGTTGTTATGCTATGTGGGTATGAGGAATGATCCTATAATTAATCATTCAAAATACGTTATGAAGTAGTGGAAGATAGAAGATGCCAAACATGGACATATGTTGATTTCTATGCTGCAGTTAGGATTAAAGTATCTCACTACATTGAACATGCGCTGGAAAGTCCTGTAGACTGGGAGTGTAGAAATTGTCTGATGACTAAGGCATGGTGTATAAGGCATGGTGATTCTTTGAGAGTTCTTGAGAAAACACCAGCTACCTGAATCTGAAACATTGACTTCAATGAAAATTTTGCCCTTCACTTCAAATGGCAGAGGATTGTGAGTGAGCACAAGATGTTTGTTTGCTAATATAATTGCTTAGAAACTCAAGACAAGGTAAAACATTTCTAACACTGTCCTAACTAGAGCTATATAAAATACACTGCAAAAATAGCCTGAATATTTGCTAGGAAAAGAAATCCTGAATTAGCCTCAAGCTCATTCCTGACTTGACTGCTTGCTTTTTAGTAACACTGATTCGTCATACTATGCTGTATAAACAGGAGTGTCATACATGAGATAAGTGTAGTAATCCTTTCACTTTACTCAGCACAGGTAAGGCTGGAGTATCATATTCAATTTGGGGTATGGCACTTCAAGAAAGATATGGCTCAATTGGAAAGACTTCAGAGAAGAGCAATAAAATGATCATAAGTCTAGAAAGCATGACCTATGGGGAACAACTGGAATAATTTGACCCCAGTACTCTTTCCTGCCATGGCAGGGGATTGGACATGATGATCTGCTCAGGTCCCTTCCGACCCTACTAACTATGAAACTATGAAATTGGGTCTATTTAATCGAGAGATGGGAAAACTGTAGGGAGACATAGTACCTTTTTTCAAATGTGTAAAAAAAGATGAAATTTAGAGATGAAAATTATAAACCGGTCTCCATGTTCATTAGGGATGACAAGAAGTATGGTACTAAAATTGCAGCAAAGGAGACAAGCTAGACATTAGGGAAAAGGATAGCTAGGGTTGCAGGGGACTTCTAACCCCTGTTATTTCAGTTCTGTAGAGGGAAATGGCAGATAGTAGAACAAGCAGCACAGTTAAAATGCTACGTGGTCTAGGCTGAAAGCTGCAGGCAGCAGGAAGCTAGGCTGCTGCTTAGATTAAATAGCAGCACCCAGGCCCTGTTTCCAGGGAGCTAGGTCAGGTGACTGGAAGAGGGAAGAGAAATGGGCCATATAAGCCTGAATATGGGGTTAGAATCAGTTTGGCCCAGATCTCCACAGCAAAGGAGCTCTGCAGGGAACAGTATACAAGAAAGCTAAGTTATATGTTTTGTTTTGCTTTGGGATTGTGTTACTTGAGGTTTGGGGGTGGCTAAAGAGGTGGTTAGAGGCCACAGGGTGTGCCTGGGAGGCACTCTGTATTGGAGCCCTGCAGGCCCTGGGGCTTGGGTGCCTGGGTGGCATGACATTAAGACAGGGCCAAAGGGCCCATTGAATAGAATTAGGGTAATGCCCATGAGGCATGACTGTGGCTAAGGAGGACATTGGAGGCCATGAAAGGGTACCCTAGGAAGGATGCTGTCATGTGTGCCAGTGATGTACCCTTGGCTTTGGGTCTAGTCCTTGGAGAAGACCTAGAAGGTGGGTGCCTCAAAAAGCAGAGAGAGAGCTCTGCTCAGGTTAGTGTGTTAGAATTGAACCAACTGGCAGTTTAATGATGAGCAGGGTGCAGCAAACCACTGAATGCTAAACTCTGGTTCTCTGGAGGCAGCCTCTTAAGTATACTAGCTTTTACATCCAGGCGTAGCAGGGGAGAGGACAAAGCCAAGAGAATGGTCATAGTATGGTCACCAGGGCATAGTGTTGTGTCAAAACCAACCCTGGAGGCACACCCTGTTACAGTAGGTACTGGAATAGATTCCTTGAGGAGGCTGTGGAATCTCCATCACTGGAAGATTTAAAGAACATCCTTTGGAAATGGTTTAGGTATGACTGATCTTGCCTTAGAGCAGGGGATTGTGGTCTCTTGTGATCCATTCCAACCTTTTTTCTATGACTGTGACCTTCAAATGCTTCATTTTTGCTATGGGTGCTGTATAGTGACAGACCTTACTGGTAGCACTGTTCATAGAAGCAGTGAATTTAAAATAATTAATAGAAACTACTTGTAGGTAGTGGGATTTGACTTGTGGATATCCCTATGTGCCTGATTTTATTAGGAGTTGTACTAAACCAATTAGGGACATGAAATAGTTTCATAGTTAGTAGGGTTGGAAGGGACCTGGGCA
>NW_017729022.1:110127474-110128344 GCF_001723915.1 Gavialis gangeticus
GATCTGGTCTCTGCTCAGGAAAATGGAGGCAAAGAAGTCGTTAATAGGTTAGCTTTGTTGTCTGGTGTGCAGACCAAATTTCCTAGCGTGTCCTGCAGGGGCCCTTCTTTTTGCACCCTGTGTATTTAAAAAAGGACTTCTTGTTGTCCTTGATCCGGGAAGCTAGTTCCAGTTCCATCTCTTCCTGACTGCCCCCCTGCATTCCCGAGCAACCGCAGTATAATCCTCCCTGGTGATGGCCCCTCCCTTCCATTGGGTGTACGCCTCCCTTTTAGCTAGAAGACATTCCCGGATGCTTTTGGTGAGCCATGGGGGCTTTTGTGTCCTCTTGCTCCCTTTAAGCCATGTTGGGATTACCTCTCTTTGGGCTTGGAGGATCGTCTCCTTAAGGAGCAACCACTCTTCTTGGACACCTGGCTCCCCTCCCGTCCAGGACCTCAGTGCTTCCCCGACTATTCTCCTTAGCTCATTGAAGTCTGCCCTCCTCAAAGCTAGGGCTGCTGCCTTGCTGCAGGCCTTTGCCACCTTGTGCTGGATGGTGAATTTGAGCAGGCGATGATCACTGTTGCCCGGGTGGTCGAGCACCCGCCGCCCCCTCGCCAGGTTGTCACCCGTGGCCAGCACCAAGTCCAACAAGGCGTCTCTCCTGGTGGGGCTGTGCATCTCCTGGGTTAGATGGAGGTCCTGCATTTTCGCTAGGAACCTACGTGAGTGGTCAGACCTGGCTGACTGCTCTTCCCAGCAGATGTCTGGAAAGTTCCGGTCACCCATGATGACCATGTCCTTTGACCTAACTACCTCCGTGAGCCGACTTAAGAATTCCTGGTCTAGCTCTTCCCCTTGGTTGCGTGGTCTGTAGTACACCCCCAC
>NW_017729022.1:110128406-110130057 GCF_001723915.1 Gavialis gangeticus
CTGTAGTAGACCCTCACTGTTAAGTCTCTTTCCCCTCAACTGCCTTGTATTCTAAGCCAGAGCACTTCAGTGTGCCCCTCCTCTGACACTATGCTACCTGGTGAGGATGTGTATTCCTCCTAAATGTACAGCATCACACCCCTGCCTTTCCTCCCTGTCGTGTCCCTCCTGTACAGCCCATAGCCCTTGATATTCACCTCCCAGTCATGCGCTGGGTCCCACCACGTTTCAGTGAGCCCCACTATGTCTGGGTTGGTGTCAGCTAGCAGGACGGTAAGTTCCTTTTGCTTGTTTCCCATACTACAAGTGTTTGTGTAGAGGCATTTGAGGCCTCCTGTCGATGTGTGAACTGGCCCCCTAATCACAGCATTGCCCTGGCCCCTGTTGCTTGCCTGTGTATATGTACCGCTCGTCAGTCTAGGCTGGGCTGCACTTGTGAGTGCTGCTTGGTTTAGTGGTCCAAAGCTTCCTCCTCCCTTGATTTCCCCTTTCCCCGATGAGCCTAGTTTAAAGCCCGCTGGAGGAGATCCACCAACCTAGAAGAGAACACATGCTTACCTTTAGGGGTAAGGTGGAGTCCATCCCACATGAGCATGTCTCTCATTGTGATGTGCGAGTCGTTGTCAAGGAAGCCAAAGCCTGCCTCAAGACACCATTCCCGAAGCCGCCAGTTGGTCTCTGCGATGCACATCTCATGCTATCTTCCACGTCCACTCACTGGTGGAACAGAAGAGAATACCACCTGTGCACCTATCTCCTTCAGCATGCCCCCCAGAGCGTGGTAGTCTGCCATCAGGTGATCAGGGCTTCTCCTGGCCGCATCATTAGTACCCACATGGATTAGGACCATGGGGTAGTAATCGGTAGGCTTGATCACGGCCTAGATCATCCCTGTTATGTCATGAATCTTTGCTCCGGGTAGGCAGTAGACCTCGCGTGTCGAGAGGTCCTGGTGACAGATGGGGCCCTCTGTACTTCTCAGGATGGAGTCGCCTATGATGATCACTCGACGCTTTCTCCTCCAGGACTGCTTAGCTTCTTCGGCCTGTTCGGAGTGTGGAGAGTGTGGAGTTGCCTCCCCTCCGGTTGCCTCCTCTCCCTCCTTCTCCTTCCGTGTTGCCAGGGCCTTGTACCTGTTCGCCAGCCGGACTGGAGGAACTGGTACTGCTGTGTTATGAGCAGCCCTGATTCCGGAGGTGACTGTCTGCCACTCTGCAGGGGAGGGCACTTCCCAAGGTGCTTCTTCCTTGGGTGAATGGCCCTGCAGGGAAAGGAAATAGCCATCAATTTCTTCCTTCACCTCCCTGATTCCCCTCAGACTGCTAACCTCCTCTTGGATTTCCCTCACCTGCACCTCCGGGGCCCTAAGGCAGGTGCCTGCAGGACAGGTGTGGGTGTCCCCAATCATTGCCCCCCCGGGCCTTTCTGGGCAACCCCTGCAGGCCAGGGGGTGGGGGGATGCCAGCTCCCCCATGGGCTCTGTCTGGGTGGAGGCCTCAGACAAGCCCCGGGTAGGCTGCTCCCCCCGGGCAGGGGCCCTGGCAGCACTCCACGTCAACACCATCATAGGAGTTGCTGCTTGTTTTTAGCTTAGTGCAGTGCCTTCGCCCTGCCCTAGTAAGAGTCTCCCTCCTGGCCCTTCCTGCTCGCC
>NW_017729022.1:110130280-110136195 GCF_001723915.1 Gavialis gangeticus
TTCCGGAGGTGACTGTCTGCCACTCTGCAGGGGAGGGCACTTCCCAAGGTGCTTCTTCCTTGGGTGAATGGCCCTGCAGGGAAAGGAAATAGCCATCAATTTCTTCCTTCACCTCCCTGATTCCCCTCAGACTGCTAACCTCCTCTTGGATTTCCCTCACCTGCACCTCCGGGGCCCTAAGGCAGGTGCCTGCAGGACAGGTGTGGGTGTCCCCAATCATTGCCCCCCCGGGCCTTTCTGGGCAACCCCTGCAGGCCAGGGGGTGGGGGGATGCCAGCTCCCCCATGGGCTCTGTCTGGGTGGAGGCCTCAGACAAGCCCCGGGTAGGCTGCTCCCCCCGGGCAGGGGCCCTGGCAGCACTCCACGTCAACACCATCATAGGAGTTGCTGCTTGTTTTTAGCTTAGTGCAGTGCCTTCGCCCTGCCCTAGTAGGAGTCTCCCTCCTGGCCCTTCCTGCTCGCTTACTGGCGCGAATGCCGACGCAAACACTGTTTGCGTGCTCTGTTCATGCAGCGTGGCTCCCTACTGGCTCAGCTAGGAGGGATCCAGGGGGCTTCCCTTCCGGATCTGGCTCAGCTGCGTCTGGTCCCCACTGGTCCTGACTCCTGAGTGCCAGGGGCTATGTCAAACCGTGGCTTTTAAAGGCCGTGTTTTGAATTTCCTGCTGCTGCCCCAATCAGCCAATCAGGCGCTTTGGTCTTGCCAGAAGTGCCTGCCAGAAGTCCCACCCCCTACACTCCCCTGCTGGGGGGATCCAGTGCCTCTGGAGCCTGCTCCCCGAGGGTTAAGCTGGGGGGTGCTCCCTAGCTTGGGGGGACAGTCCTCCCTAGCCCTCCCCGTTTGTGCGCTCTGTTCGTGCGGCGTGGCTCGGGAGCACAGCTCCCTAGTGGCTCAGCTAAGAGGGATCTGGGGGGCTTCCCCTCCAGATCTGGCCAAGCTGCGTCCGGTCCTTCTGCCCACTTACCTTAGGGGGATCAGTTGCTGCTGCCCCCGCTGCTGGCTCCACTGCTGTTGCATCCGCCTCCATCTCAGGTCTGGTAAGGGGGCACACGTGAGTGCAGGACACACGCGTGCCTGGATCCCTCCTCTCCCCACTGCTTCTGACTCCCAGTAATAATATACTGTGACCCAATGATCAGTCCAAACCAATCAATACTGCATGCATTTCAATGTCAAACTCTTGCAATATGTTGTTCCCAAACAACCAAGAAGAAGATGGGGCAAGATGGTGCCTTAGTGACTGCAATTTAAAATGGGAAGTTTACCTTAGTACTTATGAGGATTGACACAACACTCCCATCGATAATTAGCAGACAGGCTTTATTAATTAGATAACAAGCTCATAGGAAATCTACAGATAGGCTATTGCAATGTACAAACAAACAAGCTATAATCAAGTCCAGTATATTTTTAGCTGTAATAGCATTTTCTCACCAGCACAGGCAAGGAAGTGGTCTTGATCTTTACAGCTTTCACCAGGTGTGGATCCTTTGCCAAAACTGGTCAGCTGGGTGTAGGTTACGATGGGTCTTCTCTCCTGGAAAGAACACACTTTGCTGGCAACTTCACTCTTCTCTTATACTCTTTCTTCAAAACATATTTTCTTGATAGACCGATGACCAGATCCTGGACAAAGCTGACAGGGTGAAGGGTTATTGTCCTTTTGTTGTGCTATAATTGTTAACTGTTCAGATCCAGCCCTGGTTGTTGTCTGTGAAACTGACATGCACAGAACCCTTGATCACTCCAGAGGTTACCATTAAATTAACTGCAGTAGGGCTTGATTACTTGGATCAAACACCTTAGATTATGGATTGTGAGGCACTGTACGAGTCATTGTTGTAACAGGGCAGATTCCAAAATATTTTTCAACCAGCATAGGTGCATAGATTGGGAAGGAATGTGGTACCAAGGGAGAGGCAATCACTTTGAAAGGGGAAAATATTCATAATTGATTTAGAGTAGTTAGATATGGGGAGTGCTCGATACCAAAAACCAGAGATGGGATTAGCTTTATTGTTATATTTCAAGTGGTCCCAGTCATGAGCTTGCATTCTTCTGCAAGACGCACTGTTATAATTTAGTCATTTAAATTTTATGCATAGGTCCAGACAAGATCTGTGTCCAGCAGTGACTAAATGGTTCTGTGAGGCATGAATTGTTTTTGTGCATCTCATGTAGGCAACTCCCTACAACTGATGAAGTAGGTTGTTGTCTATGGAAGCTCATACCTCTCTAAAGTGCCGCCAAGCCTTACCTTTTTCCTGCCTTCAGGCTTAGGCCATGTGTCGACAAAACGAGGGGCATAGGTGCACGACACTTTAAAGCAAGTTAAATGCTTTTGCACCGCTTTAATGACATTGATGTTTGCATGTGGCGGCGGCGGCAGCGTATTGCGCAGTAATGCCAGCCACTGTAGCAAATTCGGCAGCATAATGTGCCTTAAATGACTTGAGGTCCAAGGAGTTTTAACTTGCTGCCCTACAGCCACAGAGCAAAGCACTGGGCTCCATGCAGCTCAGGGGCTTTGCAGGAAGCCCATGCAGGCAGCCTGGCAGCAGCCTGGGAAGGCAGGCTGTGTCCAAGAAAAAAAAAAGGGGCAAGCCTGATCCTTCTTCTCCCACTCCCTGGAGCCTTCCTGAGGTGCGCAGTGGCCTGGTGCTTCCCTCCATGACTGTGGTACCCCCCCAGGACCTCCTGATCCAGGTGCCTCCTGGTGGGTGCCACCTGGGGGTGGGGAGAACGCCACTGCCACGGAGGCGTTCCCCCTGCCCCCACAGAGGGAAGCACCAGCCTCGCCCACAGCCCAGGGACCACTCCACTCACTGGCAGCTCACTTTCCCCTCCCTGCCACCGGAGAGGCAGGTAAGTTTGGGTGTGTGCATGACACAGGGGTTTAAGGTGTCCTAAATTGAAACGGTGTTTTTAAAAACCCACCACTTCAATTTAGGGCCCCTGTTTCATCTACACATGTGCTAACAGAGGTAGCTACCTCTATAAACCATTAAGAGACAAATTTGGCTTCCACAGATTAATTGGATCGTGATGTCACCTAATTAATAAAAAATCATCATCTTTAGGGACCTGTTAGCTAACAGAAGCAAGGCTAAATCAAGGAGATAAAGTATGTAGGATCAAAGGAAAGTAGGGCTGGAAGGGACCTCACAAGGTCATCTAGTTCAGCTTCCTGCTCAAAGCAGGATCATCCTTGACTAAAGCATTCCAGCAAAGTAACTGTCCAATCTGCTCTTGAAAATTTCCAAGGAGATCCCATTGTTTCTTTAGGTAGCCTGTTCCAATGCATGACCATTCTCAGAGTCAGAAAGTTTCTCTTAATCTCCTGCTGACATTTCCTCTGCTGCAGCTTGAGGCTGTTGCTCCTAGTTATGTCCCCTACAGTCATGGAGAAAAGCCCATCTCCATCCTCTCTGTAACAGACCTTCAGGTATCAGAAAACTCATCAGTTCCCCCCTCAGTGGGTGTGTCTACACATGCGCCCAACTGCACAATTGTTACAGTAACCGCCATCTTATGTAGATACGCCTAGTCTTCTCTTCACTCTGCTCAGCTTTACCAAACCCAAATTGATTTTTGACTGTTTACATTTCTTGCCTTATTTTTCTACAGGTTTTGCTTGCTAATCTCTTGTCATCAGTAGTGGAAGTTTAGATCAATAATGGTGTGTGTATACTTGTGGCTAGTCCTAGGAGCTCTGTCTTCCCCTTGCAATCTCCCATCTTTTCACTACCCGCGCAAAGTCTTGCCTTGATACGTGGCTCTATTACTCTACTTGCAAAGTAATTCATCTGGAATAAAAATAACCCTTTGGGCATGGCTACACTGCTGTCAAGGCTGACCCCCACAATGGCCTTTGCTCCAGGTATGCCAAATCCCAGAAAGGAGGCAACTGAGCTGCTTTAGAGCAGTCCTGAGCACTCACCAAGTAGCAAGCCTAAGAGAGAGAGCCTGAGTGCGGCTCTGGGTGCCCACTCAAGGCTACTCTAAAGCAGCTACATGGCCTTATTTCTGGGCTGTGCACAGAATGCACTTCCCAGTACCACACCTGGACTTGGTACAGAGACAGCGTAGACAATCTCTTACTCCAGAACTGTGTCCAGCCAGAGTGCTCTTCTGCAATAGCAGGTATGAAATACAGGCAGTCCTCAGACTTACGACACCATTGGTTCCTGAAAACTGTGTCTTAAGTCAAAACGTTGTAACTCGGAACTAATTTTCTCATAACAAACAATGTGATAAATGGGGGATTGGTTCCTGAACCAAGGCCTGATACCTAATTTTCACCAAAAATACCCCAGAATTTTGTACTCGATCAATTATAGATGAGTAATATAGCTACATTAATGTAAATAGCAATCATATTGATTTGGAAGGACTTCTTTGAGGCAACTTTGCTGGAATTTTTGAAAAGCTCTTGGTTGGACTTTTTGAAGGGATCTTGGCTAGAGTCTTCTCAGGAGTCTTGGCTGCAGGTTTTTCTGGAGACTTGTCTGCTTTCTTAAAGAAAGTGTCCAAGGAAGTTTGGACAGATGTTCTCCAGGGAGATGAGCGACACAGCAAGCTTGTTCGCTGGCGTGGCATTGCATCGGATCAAACGTTCTAAAGTCAAAACTGACATCATAAAGTTGAAACTGGGTGTCAATTTATAAATGTTGTAAGTGTGAAACATAACTCAAAATGTTGTAAGTTGAGGACTGCCTGTAGTTTATTCTACAGTGGCTACACTGGTCAATTCTCTCTTGTAGATGAGCCTGAAGGGTGCCTGTACATGAGCTGGGGGCCTCCATGTCTCATGTATCAGCATCCTCATGCTTCAAAATAGCGGTGGGGGTGCTTTCACTAAATACACAAGATGCTGTGAGTGCTTTAATTAAAGCTGCCCCTGGAGCCACTGTAATTAAAGCACCCCCTGCCCCCAAATCCATGTTCTCCCAAAGATACAGCCTGGAGTCAATCTTCCACCCTTTCTGTAGGAAACATAGAATGAATTGTTGGAGGGTTTCAGTAAAATGGAAAAAAACATTCTTTTCATAACAAATATTAAAATATGGAATATGTTTTTGAGCTTCCTCATAAAGCTACAATGAGATTTGCATGAAGGACTATTTTGTATGTGTTTATTCAGTATCTTTTTTACCTCTCCTCCATCTTTATGCTAGCACATCTGACAGCAGCAGCGGTTTGTTTATATTCAAGGAAGTCACTGTGGACCTTGTTGCACATCACACACAGGATGTGTTAATCGCACTTAAAATGTAAGTGTCCGTACATTCAAGCAGTAATACACATGCTAAATGCAGTTGGTGCTGTAGCAAAGCCAGGACTTTTCATGGGAGGAGTATATCTCCACATAGTTTGGTCACTGTCTGACTGCTCCATGGAGATAATAGCAACACAGCTTGCTGGTTGTTTGTCCTATCCCCCACATTGCCCCAGTGCCTGGTCCAGAACCAGCTCTGGTTTGGTCCCATGAGTAGGGCTGACATTGGCTAATTTTTTATCCTAGCTGTAGGATCACACCAAATGGCTCCAATGCAGTCCCACACTGTGTAACGTTACATTTACAGATTGTAATAAACATTATCATGGAACTGCTCAGAACACAGTCTAACTTTTAATACCTCACAATAATTCTTACTATGATCTAAATAAAATGCATGCCAAGTGTCCTGTGCAACAAGACATTATGACTTAGAATCTGCTCTAAATGGTGGCATTCTTTTGTTAATTTATTACAAATCAATATAACCCCTGCTATATAAACTTATAGTTTCATAGTTTCATAGTTTCTAGGGTCGGAAGGGACCTGAGCAGATCATCTAGTCCGACCCCCTGCCATGGCAGGAAGAGCACTGGGGTCAAATGACGCCAGTAAGGTGGTCATCCAACCTCCTCT
>NW_017729022.1:110136663-110143909 GCF_001723915.1 Gavialis gangeticus
TGGACTGTATGGGTGTCTACGCCACAGTCCCCCAGCTTCCTAATGAGAATGGGGTGAGAGACAGTATCAAAAGCCTTCCTGAAGTCTAGGAAAACTATATCCACTGCCACCCCTGCATCCAATGATTTAGTGATCTGGTCGTAAAAGGCCACCAGGTTGGTCTGACAGGACCTGCCGCTGATGAACCCGTGCTGGTTGCCCCTGAGCATGCAGCTCCCTGCTGGCCCCTCCTGGATGTGTGCCAGAATAATTTTCTTGAACAGCTTGCCCAGGATCGAGGTAAGGCTGACTGGCCTGTAGTTCCCCGGGTAACTTATGTTACCATTTTCAAAATGGGTACATAAAAATAGAGGCCTTAGTCCAAATTAGGCACCAAAATCCATGGCTTGATTTTCTAAATTGGATGCTTATCTTGCGGGGATCCTATGACCCCAGCTGACTTCCTGCCCTTGGGCGGGGGGCTGGACTCGATGATCTTCTGAGGTCCCTTCCAGCCCAGTGTCTATGAAATCTATAAAAGAAATTGCTTATGCTCCAATATTTCAAAGGAAATTAAATGACACTGAAGGCCAGTTGCTTTAGGCCATCTTTGAAAATCTGAGTCTATGACTTCTACAGTAGCTACTCTACCATAACAGTGTTTGAAAATCAAAGGACCCATTAAGGTATCTTGGGTATTTTTTCCCAAAGCTGCCAAGAAGCACCTTATGGAGAGGCTAAGTCTTGTTGAAAGCCAGAAGGATGCATATTCTTAGTCCCATTGGCTTTTTGAGGCCAATATGCACTTGCTCTTGAAAACGTTTGCCCAAGATATCTTTTTATAAATAATTAATCAAACCATGGAATAAAGAGTAGAATCATGTTATGCTTCTAAATCTTGCCATGATGATTTACAAATCTGTGAATTATTTTGCGTTCATAATTATTTTTCTTCACAACCACCCACCACAACCCTGAATTCAAATATAATGCTCAAACAAGTGGAACATTGGGACTGCATCCAGCTTTCACATTTTGCAGAGGAAGATCAAATACACCAACAGTGATACTTTCTTGGCATCCTTATTTAGGACACCGAATAATTAATCAAAAATACCTTGCTTAGTTCCCAGTGAAAAGTTTGCAGCGGATATCTCACCACTGGAGCAGATGCACTGAGATATAAAGAGTCTCTAATAACAGAGATAGTGTAACTCACAGGACTAGTAATTAAAGCCACTATTGTACAGGAACTTGATGCTACCCTGTCACTATAGCCAGCCATTTTTTTCCTTATGTGATTTTAAGGGCTATGAGGCCTCCCCCAGAGACTCAAGTAAAATCTCACATAAACACATGTAATTTCAGTGGTTTGTGGTATTCAGACACTGAGTGAATAATACACTATTATCCTAACATAGCAATAATTAATAAAATATTAGGGGTCACACTAAGCAGCAATTATTGAAGCCAGTAGAGCTCTACAACAAAGTAACAGAAGATATCACAAAAGTAACACAAGGCCGGGCTCAGCATCATGTAAACCCTAGTAAAGCATAGGAACTCCTGTGATGTGAAGCTCAGGTAGAAAGGATGATTAATGGGCAAAATGAAAACTGACGTACTGTGTTTGAGTTTCAGAAAACAGGTCAACAGAAATACATCCTTTGTATCACAGGAACAGACCGATGTGACATTATGGACGTTGAACCAGGTGCAGGTGCCACCCTGCCTTACCTTCTATTAGATTTCAGACTAACACAGCTCTCTACAAAAGGAAGCAATGGATAAGGATATATTTTCTAATAACAGGAAAGCATTTGGTTCATTCAACAATGGTTTAAAAAATATTGCATGGGAAAGTGGCATAGCCCAGTGAATTCACAGGAAAGACCGCTATCGTCATCTGTGTTTCACAAGCAGATCATGAAGATATGCACTGAAGACTTGATTCAACTACCAGTAAAGTCAACACATAGTCACCCATTACTGCTAAGGGCGTTGGGTCAGGCTCTGAGTATACGTAAAGAAAAAAGACTGGAGATACATATTTTTAGTACGTGGGATCTCTAGTGAGAAGGAACATGCCTGCAAGGGCAAAGGTTTGCCCTACAAAGAGAAAGAACCCAGCCAGCACCTCATGAATATTGAGGGCCATGAAGGAATGCCGTGCACTTTCAGCTGCTACGCTTCTCTGTTTATTGACTAGTCCCCACCTGTTCCCATGCCTCTTTGCAAGTGTGAGATTTCAGCAAGCATTGTCCTGAGGGGGTGGGGAGTGAGAGAGGGCTACTTGACATGTCCAGGATGAAATGTCCAGGTGCAGGAAGCAGAAACAAAACAAGACAGACACATGCATGCACAACCGAAAAATCAATAAAAAGCGTAATGCATCTTTATTTAATTAAATCGCACTCTTGAATTCACTGGCCAGCCCCATCCCGTAGTGACCTCTGACCCTCTTCATTTTGTTGACTGGCACAGCTGTTAGTAAATCACCTGCTGGAGTGGCTCTCTGGAGCTTTAAAGGTCAGCTGTCAGTGGCTGCTAGAGGAAGATAAAGAAGAAAAACAGAACTAAAAGGCTGAAAAAAAGAGGCAGTTTGAACTTTGTGCATCCAAACTTCCCATTTGGCCAATTGTTTACCTTGCCAACACCTGTTTTTGTGTATTAATCTATAGGTTGGAGCTCTCAGGTCCTCCCTGGCCTTTGTATTATTGCTTTTAATCTTCCAATAACTTTTATAATTTAAAAAACCCCCCAACAATCTTTCTTTCCTTCCCCAGCCATTACTGTTACTTTAATCGCACAGGAGGGCTCAGGATGTACCCAAGAGTCAGACATAAAGCCATGCTCAGTTGCCTCCATGCCACTGTTTCTCATTTCCCTCTCGTAGGTCCCTACATAGTGTTTTACATTCTTTCTGAGTGCTGAGCTAAGAAAGGGATGGAGTTGGCGAGATGGGAGAGGAAGATGCACATATCTGAAACCCATTACACATTTACTGTAGTTAGCAAGTCAATGTAATGTAACTCCAGACTGCAGTATCTTCTTCACTAATTTGTGGGAACCACCCCTGCTGGAAGAGAGCTGAGCAGCATGGGTCCAACAGAGTCTGCCTGCCCTAGAACAGTGATGTCACCTTGGAGTGACTATTGGGGAGCAAAGACAACTTAAGATGTTCCTGGCATCCCATAAATTCCCCAGAATTTGTTAAATGTCAAGCCATCCTTTGGAATAAGGCAGGCCACCACCAAAAGGGTATAGTGACTGTAAAACTGTGTAAAAAGTAGGTCTTAATATGACCCACAGCGCCATTTTACCAGGAGGAGGTTAAAGAGAAGAAGCTAAATTGAACACTGGTCTAATTCTATTTGCTGATTCATCTGGCATGAATTTAGTCTAAGCCCTTTAAACTACATGGTCCTTGAACAAACTAACCTCTCCAACTTATGTGAGAAGACCAATAAGCTGTTTACCTGAGCAGGGGAACTTATATCTTTACTATGTCTTGGATAACTGAATGAAGTAGGTGTGATCTGCTACTAGGTCACCCTGCTAGAATTGCACAACAGATACAAATGACTGTTCCAGGTTCAGGACAATGGAACAACAGGAACTCTATTTTGATGATGAATAGTAAGTACTCCATCAATCTATTTTTGTTTTTTTTTCTACTCATAAATACATCATTAAAAAAAGTTATGATTGTTTTGTTAAACAAAGAGAAATCTTCATGAGTCTGATTGAAGAGACCAGATACAGCATTTACATTAATCACAGAGTTCAACATCCCCTTTCCTTTAAAACTTACCTCAAGTTTCTCCCGTACCCTCCCACCTCACTCAAAGATGAGATCAAATAACATGAGGAAGATGAGCTAAAAACCAGTTCACAGACTCCCACAGATTAAATCCAAACCCCAGACAAACTGGGCTAAAGCCAGTAATTTAAGCAGAGACATTGTACTTTTATAGAGGCATTCAGGGACCACTGTTAAACCATAATAAAGGTTAAACATGGTTTAATGAGCATTTTGGCAAAACGGCTCATTTTAGAGAAGATGATCCTTGCAATTTTGCTTGTTTAGGTCTCACAGGCATTGGTTACTATGAGAGAGAGAGAAAGAGAGCACATGCGGGTGCATCCCCAGCACAAATACAACCCAGAGCTCAATGGTATCAGAAGGATGGAAAGATGGTTTTGTTCAGGCAGAGGGTTGGAGTGTTGTAGCTGTGACAGGCAAGCATTTTGTTTTGGTGATAGCTTCTTTTGCAGCCCTTAAGTAGGGCATTTTGTGCCTGAAAGCTCATTTAAAATCTCTTCCAGTTATATAGTTGGTATAATAAAAGACATCAACAATAAACCTTTGCCTCTATTCAGCAGGAAACCAGGAACAGTATAAGGCAATTCATCATTAGCAGGAAGACTCAGACAGATCTCTCCCACTAACTAAGAGTGTTTAATACATTTCTTCATATTTTTTTAACCTGCTTATTGACTGAAGTTGGGATTTCCAAAGATGGTTAAGGCTTTGTCAATAGAAACTGGGTGCCAACTCCTTTTGACCTTGTGTTGACTAGGAAAAGTGACCAAATAGCAAAACATATTGGTTAAGCCTGACCTTATTCTAGTGTAGAACTGGGTTGATAACACACCTTTCAGTTGAGCTGGTTCAGTGCTGCTGAAGCTTCAAAAGATGATTTACTGGTTTATGTATCAGAGCTCTCCACAAAATGTGTTCTGGGCCTTTAGCCTGAATCTTAGTATGGATGGAAGGTATGATTTTTTTTCCAGCAGATGGGACACTATCTCCAGGACAGAAAACAGCTTCTTCCTCTTAAATAATGTTATTCAGTATTTCTGACATATTAGTTAGAAATGTGCAGATGGTGCTAGGAAATAGGGCTCTGCTAGGGAAGTAGGGCTCTGCTAGGAAATGGGGAAAATAGGGTTTGCTGTGCAGATCATGGGTGTTTGTTACATATGGACTAGAGGTTTTCTGGTCTCGCTTTCTTTTGCCCTCACCATTTGGGACAAGCAATAATTACCACAGAAAGTATTTCTCCCTGGGGGGGAGGTGTAGGTAGAGAGGGCAGGAGACAGTAGGTAGGAAGAGCAAGGGGGTTAACTGGTACCAACAGGAATTCCAGCAAGAAGACTGGAAGCCGTGATTCATGGCACTGAAAAAAGACAGTCACTTCACACACAAGGCAGAGGACTTACTGGTGAAAACTGAGAAGTGTAAGTGAATTGGAAACCTACAGTGGGAGCCAAATGAACTGGTTTATCCAAGGAACACCACTTTGAATGGAGTGTCATTTTACTGTCTGAATTTGCTCACTTGTTATCTCTGTTATTTCTTTGTATTTGTTGAGATGGACAGTGTTTGGGACTAGAGAGAAGGCCTCTGACCTGTGAACCATCTCATTTAGCTCACAGTAGCCTCCTGTTTAGGGATGAAAAACACCTGGTGATGGGAAGGACTCACATTTCACCTGTCTTTAACATAGCCTTAACATATACCAAACTTTAATCCCACACAGATTTTGAAAATATATGGTTTAAACATCTGGGTGTTTGTTTTCAGATAAAATCTGCTTATGATAACATTACTAGCTATGTATTATGAAAATAGGAAAGTAATCCCCTAAGGCTTTGCAGTAATGACTTCTGAGCATTTTGCATCATCACACCCAGACAACGGAGTTAAGGCTACCCTGCATGATTAAAAGGAATGTGGAAAATCTTGTTATTTCTGATATAGACTCCTCTAATGGTGAAAGGTACTATGTAGCTTCATGATACAATTGAATCAGGTAAAATACCTTTTGAAAAGAAACATATAATCTTGCTTGATTTCTTTTACTCTGGCTTTTGACACAGCAGTTAAAAAAATCCGGACAACCAGCCATTTCTGATGTATCAGCTCAAGGACTGTTAACTGGAAGGTCTAATCCTTTGTTTGTCATTGTGACAACATCTCAGATCTGACCTCATAGGCCAAGTAGTTTCAGAGAGTCACAGTTATCCTTGGTGTATCATTCCGTTGAAGTGAGAGTAGATACAAGGGTGTCATCGATTGATGACAAAGCAATTAATTGTCTTCATCAGGCCTGCTAAGTGTCCTCTGGGGAATGAAGATACAGACAATGTAAGGACTGCAGCCTACTTGTTCCTCTGACGGGGCAAAAAAACAGTTCCTAGGCAAGATTTTTTTTCCAAGCTAAATTCTATGCCTTGAGTGTCCGAGGGGCAATGCAAAGGAACCATGTGGTACTTTTAGGGTGCATCTACATGCGCTATTAGCATGGAGAATAAATTATGGTGCATATTGCATTCCAGTTTATTGCTCTCAGGTGCCATGTCTTCAAGTGTGTTTGGGACTGCAACATGTTGAGTTGGGTTGGAGCAGCCTTGACAGACAGAAGGCTTTGGGGATAAGCCTGCCAGACTAGAACTGCTAGATTCAGCTCAATGTGGTCTGGAAGGGCTGGCTGGGGCATAAGGGTGCCCCATTGTGGGGTTAGCTGGTAGGCAGCCCCCACACTGAATCACCCTCATGCCCCAGCCAGCCCCATCAGCGTCTATATGTGTTGCTGTGTAATAAAGAACTCCGCCAGAGGACAGTACTTGTATATACAAGACTAACCTATGGTGGAGTTAAGTAGTTTATTGTGATCTAATAGGGCTGCACACGTAGATATGGAGACATTTACTGCAGAGCTAACTAGGCAGGTCTGCGGTAAATATCTCATGTAGGTGCGCCCTCAGTTTCCAGAAGGAATACTAGGTAGATATTGTGGCAGAATGCCACCTCTGTTTCTCCCCAAAAACTCTGCTATGTGACAATTTGGTTAACATGGTCACTGCAGGACAGATATCCCATCTCTTCATAGATTTCATAGACATTAGGGATGGAAGGGACCTCGGAAGATCATCGAGTCCAGCCCCCCACCCAAAGGGCAGGAAGTCAGCTGGGGTCATAGGATCCCAGCAAGATAAGCATCCAATTTGCTCTTGAAGGTGTTCAATGTGCTTGAACCACCTCCGATAGCAGGCTAATTCCAGACCTTGGGGGCTCGGACAGTAAAGAAATTCTTCCTTACGTCCAGCCTGAAACTGTCTTGCAGTAGTTTAGTACCGTTCGACCTCGTCATCCTTTGGGGCGCTCTGGTGAACATTCCCCCAGATACTAGTGGTCACCCCTGATAAACTTATAGGTGGCCATCAGATGACCCCTGAGCCTGCGCTTTTCCAGGCTAAA
>NW_017729022.1:110148909-110151008 GCF_001723915.1 Gavialis gangeticus
TGAAACTTGTTCTCTCTCTTGAAACTCATGATCTGCCTCCAGAGGGAATCTCCATCTGCATCTGGATGATACTTGTGAGTAAGCTACCTGAGATCTAACTAGATATATTGCTTGCAGTAACTTAGATGCATGATCAAAGGCTACCCCAGCCACCCTGTTTGCTCTATGGGATTTCTCTGATACTGCTCAACCCTATACCCTATTCCAAACCTACTCCTTGTAACCAATAATGCTCTCCTTTGTACCTAGCATGGGAGACTTACTGGGAGAGGGGCTAGATTATGCCTTGGGGTCCCCTTGGTTCGGTTGACTAAGGGAGACCACTATTTGTGCTTCAGACTCAGGTTCTTGAAGTGGGTTGAGTATCCTGAAGGGCTACTAGGCCTGTGTTTCCCAGAGAGCACAGAGCCAGGATCAGTCCAGACCCTGAGTGGTGGCAGTGTTACCCCCAGGCTAGCAGGTGCGCTCCAGGAAGGGTGGCAGCCAGATGTGCCCCAGGAAGGCACTCGGAGCCTAGAAGGTGGTTGAGTGCAGTGAGGTGGGTGGCTCAGCACAGGAGTACCACCTACTGGCCTGCCATAGACATAACTCCTCTTAGGGTCCACAACCATGTCTTCCTCACACTACAAATAAGGGAAGGCCCCTTATTAGCACTATTGAACAACTAGGACATTTGGACAAAGCCTCTACTGGTCCTCCAAGCTATCACACAACTCATCAGGCTGTTCACAGAAGCTGCTAGAGGTGATCTTTGGCTCCATGGCCTCTCTTTATAGCTAAGATGCTTAGTAATTTCTTATATAGATTCATACTGATCTCAGGTGGCTTATGGACTTGGAGCACAGAAGCAAAGAAGCTGGTGGAGGGATACCACAAAGTCTTATCTTTCTTTGAGTGAGGATTTCATGCATGATGTGCATTTTTCTTGGGGGTAGTATGTAGTTTAATTAAGCCAGTCTGCCTTATCATGTGAGCAGAACCTTCAGTGGGCTAGCTGATAAATTTGTGACATTCTTCCTTGATAGAGTAGATCAGGTCGTGCTTGGATTTTGGAGCCATGTGAATATAAAAATACTCTTCTGGCTCATCCCTTGCACTGCCAACTATTTTTTCTCCCTGCATGTTGGCTGTTATAGCTGTATTGCCATTAATGACAAGTACTGCTGATACCTCATGAAGAGAGTAAGGTGGACCATTTTAAAGGAGGTAGAAAACTCAGACTTCCGTACCATACAGTTTAACAAGTATATGTGACCTGTTTCAAACACATGGTAGAGTACCATCAGCATACTGAGACGTGCAGTTGGCCATCATTTCCTACTGTAAAAATAAAAGCTGAGATAATACTTCCAATGAGATACATTTAAAGTGAGCTTTTGCTCAACCCTGGAAACAAAATTTTTTGATGGGATAGATATTGTTGTTTTTCATTGTGACAGGAGCCAAGGGACTTACTTGGTAGTACTGAGTACAGCTAAGCAGATTTCTATTGCTGTTTACCATTGCCTTTTCACATGTGGTATGAAAGCAGCTTCCCTCTTCTTCCTCCATAGTGCAATCTGCACAGGCTACTCTCTTACATTTGCTATCTTTCCATTACCACAGTATATGCTGTCTTTGGACAGGTTCAGTAACTCTTGACAGTAATCAGACAAGACAGAACAGTGTCACATCAGCTGATTTAATTAAAAGCACATTTAATTTCTTTTTATTGCTTCTCTCATTTAATTAGTAGTCTATATTAATAGCCTCCTGCAATCCAAAGATTGGAACCCATCTCACCGTGTTCTTATCTACCTACACAGATGTGGATGAGAGTCTTAAGTGGACAGGTAATAGTGGCTTAATGGCTAACTGAGTACATTGGGAAGGTCATTTGTTTATTAAAGACTAGGGCTGTGTGAAGCTTTGGGTGCTGATTCGATTCGGAGGAGATTCGGCTCAATTTGGTGGCCAAATCTCTGAATCTGAATCAAATGAGGGGGCCAATTAAAAGGTCCAAATTGATTTGAAGCTCTCTGAATCAATTCGGAAAAGATTTGGAGAGCTTCAGTGATTCGGGCAATAAGTAGGGGGTGGGGGCGGGGGGATGGAGGAGG
>NW_017729022.1:110151202-110152189 GCF_001723915.1 Gavialis gangeticus
GGGGGGATGGAGGAGGAGGGAGGGGACCATGGGGGACCCATGCCAGGCCCCATCCCCTGCCTGCTCCCCCAGCTCCTCTGAGTGCTCCCTGACCCCTGCCTGGTCCCCCAGCCCCGCACCATGGCTGCCTCACGCACCCCAGCTCCCGGTTGTCTAAAAAAAAGCCCGTACTCACCGGCTGCTGCCTGGTGATCCCCGCTGCCCCTACTGTTCCGCGCTGCATGGGGGGCTCTGTCATGAGCCCCCTGACCCTCACCCGCTCTCCTAGCCCCCTGTGACTGCCCCACCTGCCGCAGCTCCCGGCCCTTTAAAAAACAAACAAAGAAAAACCCTGGACTCATCAGCTGCTGCAGCAGCCTTGGAGCTTCTAGGGCCTTGTGGCAGAGCCCCTCATGCAGCACAAGGCAGTGGGGGGCAGTGGGGATCGCCCCCCTGCCTGGCAGCAGCTGGTGAATCTTGGGTTTTTTTTGTTTTTTTTTTAAAGGGCTGGGAGCTGGGGCGGGCAGGGCAGCCATGGCGGTGGGGCTGGGAGAGCAGGCGGGGGTTGGGGAGCTCATGGCAGAGCCCGCCCATGTGGCGTGAAGCAGCGGGGGGGCAGCAGGGATCACCCCCGCTGGGCAGGATCTCGTGAGTAGGGGATTTTTTTTTCCAAATAGCCGGGACCTGGGGCCGGGTGGGGCTGGGAGAGTGGGCACGGGTGGGGCCTGCGTAATTCAAAGATTCAGCTGATTCAGCAGCAGCTGAATCTCCAAATTAAATTGGGCCGAATTGATTTGGGATAGTGATTCGAATAACTGAATTGAATCACTGTCCCCCGAACCGGCGGAATCCGAATCTGAAGTGAATACTAGCCACTTCGCACAGGTCTATTAAAGACCCAATCTTATAAGATGCCAAATTCACCCTGGTAAGTGCTAAACACTTTCAGTCTCCATGGATTTCAGTGGTGCTGGAAGGTACTTATCCCCTTACAGAATGAGGCCCTAG
>NW_017729022.1:110157189-110157747 GCF_001723915.1 Gavialis gangeticus
CTTCCTCCATAGTGCAATCTGCACAGGCTACTCTCTTACATTTGCTATCTTTCCATTACCACAGTATATGCTGTCTTTGGACAGGTTCAGTAACTCTTGACAGTAATCAGACAAGACAGAACAGTGTCACATCAGCTGATTTAATTAAAAGCACATTTAATTTCTTTTTATTGCTTCTCTCATTTAATTAGTAGTCTATATTAATAGCCTCCTGCAATCCAAAGATTGGAACCCATCTCACCGTGTTCTTATCTACCTACACAGATGTGGATGAGAGTCTTAAGTGGACAGGTAATAGTGGCTTAATGGCTAACTGAGTACATTGGGAAGGTCATTTGTTTATTAAAGACTAGGGCTGTGTGAAGCTTTGGGTGCTGATTCGATTCGGAGGAGATTCGGCTCAATTTGGTGGCCAAATCTCTGAATCTGAATCAAATGAGGGGGCCAATTAAAAGGTCCAAATTGATTTGAAGCTCTCTGAATCAATTCGGAAAAGATTTGGAGAGCTTCAGTGATTCGGGCAATAAGTAGGGGGTGGGGGCGGGGGGATGGAGGAGG
>NW_017729022.1:110159062-110163889 GCF_001723915.1 Gavialis gangeticus
GCTTCTAGGGCCTTGTGGCAGAGCCCCTCATGCAGCACAAGGCAGTGGGGGGCAGTGGGGATCGCCCCCCTGCCTGGCAGCAGCTGGTGAATCTTGGGTTTTTTTTGTTTTTTTTTTAAAGGGCTGGGAGCTGGGGCGGGCAGGGCAGCCATGGCGGTGGGGCTGGGAGAGCAGGCGGGGGTTGGGGAGCTCATGGCAGAGCCCGCCCATGTGGCGTGAAGCAGCGGGGGGGCAGCAGGGATCACCCCCGCTGGGCAGGATCTCGTGAGTAGGGGATTTTTTTTTCCAAATAGCCGGGACCTGGGGCCGGGTGGGGCTGGGAGAGTGGGCACGGGTGGGGCCTGCGTAATTCAAAGATTCAGCTGATTCAGCAGCAGCTGAATCTCCAAATTAAATTGGGCCGAATTGATTTGGGATAGTGATTCGAATAACTGAATTGAATCACTGTCCCCCGAACCGGCGGAATCCGAATCTGAAGTGAATACTAGCCACTTCGCACAGGTCTATTAAAGACCCAATCTTATAAGATGCCAAATTCACCCTGGTAAGTGCTAAACACTTTCAGTCTCCATGGATTTCAGTGGTGCTGGAAGGTACTTATCCCCTTACAGAATGAGGCCCTAGCTCTGTGGACTCCTAATTCCAGCAACACTTGTTCATTCAGACCCTTGATTATGCAAATATATATTTGGAGGTGGTGCAGGAGGTATTTATTTGCATAATATGAGGGCAAATATAAGGGCTTCAGTAAATAGCAATATACCCTTTTTATTTAGGTTTATTATTTACGTATTTTAACAATAATGATGCATCATCCCTTTTCTGGAGAGCAAGGAAAGAATCAATTTCTTATGTTTGAAAATTGCTCATGTCAGTAACATTTCACAGAAACAATGCTTCAGATAATACATATAGTCAATTTGCAATCACATTCCATGAAAACTCAGCATTTTAAATTATAGACAGCAAATAGTATACTAGCAAAGTGACTAGCTTTTATCAACTGTATGTGCATTCAAATGTGGTCATTCAAAGTCACAACTTCAGCTCACAGCTGCCCAGCATCAGCTGAGGCATTGAATGGGTAGTTTCCAGATTCTTATATATACAGTTATTATCCTGGTGTCTTATATTAAAAATAAGGCAACTGGAATTAACAGTCATCAGTTAATGAAAGTAAAAGTTTGAAAATATGTTGCATAACAACCATCAGTGCAGGTGATAACTATTGAAATGTTCTTCTGTTGTTATTCTAAGCTGGTATTGTTTCCTGTATCTGACTGTTCCAACGTGCATCCCATCTCATTTGCAAACCTTTGACTTTAATTAGCTGAGAGCTTGCTTCAGTCTTCCCTATATCAGCCAGTCTGTCTACATGTTCATATTTTTAAGCAGCAGTCTATTGTCTTTATTTTGTCATTCACATTAGCAGTGCCCTTTTCATGATCCTTGCTGGTTGGTACTTATTTTTACTGCAAAACATGCTGTTCAATTTTCCTTTTGATTGATTTTCATTTGTTTTGTGTTCCAGTATTGGTCCCCTCTCCCTGCTTGGGTATGCTATGCACAATAAACTAGTGAGAACAGAAGATTGAATACTGAAAAGACAGTCCCTCCTTCATTCCTACCTCTGGATGAGTTGTCTTATGACTTAGATTTCCACCTCAACTCAGTGCTCTGTGTGTGCATTGCCAGTTAAATACTACAGCATTATTAGAGTCCCATGGGCTGGAGGATTCTCTCAGCATTGCTATGGTTCTGTGCACAAAGGTTAGGTTTTCTCACAGAAGCATAATCATGTTTTTCCTTTTGATTTAACAACCTGCAGCAGAATATTTACATTCCAGCAATGATGGTCTCAGAAGTTCCAGACACTAATAATAAAAATAACCATACTTAAATGAATGAGAGGGCAGCAAGCTGTTGCCTCATGGCTTTTACATTTTCCAGGTTAGAGGGGGGGAATCCAAGGATGACTGTAAATGTCTAGTGGTTGGGGTGGCTGGGGCTGATGTCCGTGTCGGCAACCACGTGTCAAACTGAGTTTGGAGAGCAATCAGGATGTCATCAAGCTTTTGATCCATCTGCATGACCTGTTAGGGAATCATAAAGCACATAGTCTATCAGATGGTTACACATCTTGCCCTGCTGTTGCTTATTTACATATACTTTAACGGAGAATGTTAGTGAAAAGTTTCAAGTTTATAATGCCGGCAGTGAGTACTGGCATTTTCACAAAACCTTTGCAAATCTGTTACAAAAGAAGTTTTACAATGCCCTAAGAATTAAAAGCACAAAATCTTCGCACAGCCCCATGCAATTTTTATCTGACCACAGAAAGCATTCTATAGTCATGACCAAACACAAGTGCACAGCGGCAGACAGCTTAAAAAATGGCTGATTGGGTGAAAATCTGAATCCTCATTGCATGAAAGTGTCCAATGAGGATGTTTGAAATGGAGCATCTTCTGTAATTTGTGCTCATGCTGCCTCTCAGCCTGTTGCTGTTTTCAGTATGGGAGGGGGTAAGGGAGGGGGTTTGGTCTGGGGTTCTTTCAGTCCCTGTTGGAGGGTGGGGAGAATGTACTGGAGTCTCCCCCAAGGGGGGGGGGCTCCAATTCATCCACCGCACCCTCCAGTGCCAGCTGGGGAACCCCAAGAAGGAATAGTCTTACCCAGCCTACCCTAGAACATTCATTGTAATGGTGCCTTATTTGGATGCTCAAGAATATCCACTGTGATAGTGCACCTGCCTTGATAAGCTACTCCAGGCCTCCATTTGCCTTAAATATTTTTTCCTGCTTCTATTCTACCTTTTTACCTTCCACAGCTTTACATCTCACCTTACCGTCTTGTGAAACTGAATGAGTGACATTTCTTTCTTTCTTTCAACTGTGAATAAACACCTCTTTGAGGGGTATAACCATCAGCAATTTTGCTAGATACCAGGTGCATTTTTTTGCATCCTTAGAGGGCTAGCTAATAAAGAGCATTAAGTTTGAGTTTGGCTGTAAATTATGGAGCCATGGAAGTGCTTTTAAAACTAAAGAAATAACTTTCTCTTGATCTGATTTCTCCTCTCACTTTATCAAAGAGGTGGCTATCCAGTTCAAATTCCTCATGCTCGTTCTGTAGAAAGAGAAGGATTTTAATGTTTTTAGTGAAGCCTTTCTATTGGCTTTATTCTAAAAACTTTGAATTAGTACTGTTTTGTTGTTCTTTATTTTTTAGTATTAATTGTTCTGAAGAGACCAAGCTACACTTTAAAATGCTGCCATATACCAGGGGTTGTCAACATGGACAGAGTCATCCCTAGGGGTATGCAGGGTCTGGGGCATATCAGCCTGTGTGAGGTCAGGGGCCGGGGGGGGCAACCACCTGTAGAAGCCAGTGGCAGCGTTGGTGGGGTGGCAACTGCCTGCAGAAGCCGTCAGTGGAGGGTGGCAAATCACTTGCCCTTTTCTTTGCAAAGATAACTTTAGAAATACATAATGGCAGTTAAGGATTGAAAATGTAGCACAGTGATTCTCAACCAGGGTGCTGCAAGAACCTTTTAAGGGTGTTTCACAATATTAACACTGTTAGGTATGGAAACACCCACACATCATGTGCAAGACCCAGAGATTTCAAATAGGAATCTGTAGTGTCAAAAATATTCTGACCTATCATAGGCTTTCTGAGTTATTTGTGACAGAAAAATGGCTCTATTATTTTTTCTGTAGTAAAAAATGAGTGAAAACCAAGAGCTGGCATTTTCCAAGGGGTTCCTTGAGTCTCACTGGGGGCTCCTTGAGCCCCCTGACCAGTTTTCTTTGGCCTAAAAAATTTGAAAACCACTGTTATAGCAGGTTATGATTATTTCAGAAAAAAATAATAGACTATGGTCTTCATTTTTCTTATTATAAGCAGCTATCACCACCACATCACAGAACACCAATGAGTGGCACCATCATGGCTTACAATATTGTCATCTACCTGCACCCCGCTACTAGGTAAGAGCAGCAATAGCATACATAAGACAGAAACAGGTCTTTCCATCTGTACTATTTTACTGCTTACCCAGAAAACTCTGATGACCTAATCTACTCACCAGGTGTGTTTACATGTGCATTTATACCACATTAAATTTACTGCACAGTAAGTTACTGTGCAATCAGTGGGTTTAGGCCAGTGTCTACATATGCAGGCATTAAAACACAGTATCACTGTGTGTGGACCGACTTGGAACTAAAGTTATTTCCAAGTCAGTCCACACACACAGTGCTACTGTGCAGTAACATGTCTACACATGTGTTATTGCGCAGTAACCTGCATGATGCAGGTATTAAATTTATGCCCAAGTCATAGTAAGATGCTATATTTACTGTGCAGTACAGGCATGCATGTGTAGATGCCACCTGTATTACACAGTAATTTTCGGTTACTGCACAGTAATTTTTGGTTACTGCACAGTAACTTCAGTTACTGCACAGTAAATGTGCATGTGTAGATGTGCTCACTGTGTATTGACTAAGAACCAAACAGCATCTAAGTGTACACTACCTCACTTCTGAGTGATTCTAAGCTTTGTGCCAGGAAACAGTAAGCATGCAACACTTTTTTAGCATGTATGCAGGGCAGGAGCAGGTGGGCAGGCCTGTTTCTTGGGGTGGTCTTAGAATTACACTGGGGCAGTATGCCCATACTTACATACTGAGGTGTATGTGTAGCATGTACCACATCTACATGTATAGTCAAATGACAGGAAAGTTTGTGAAGTTACTGTAATACTGATACACCTATATCCTTGTAGAGTACACTGGAGCCATGGGTATAGGCTCCAAGTTA
>NW_017729022.1:110168889-110169642 GCF_001723915.1 Gavialis gangeticus
AAATGACAGGAAAGTTTGTGAAGTTACTGTAATACTGATACACCTATATCCTTGTAGAGTACACTGGAGCCATGGGTATAGGCTCCAAGTTAAGGTAGAAGTTTTGGAATCTCATCCCCCAAAATCTCCTTGGTTTTTAAACTTTTATTTTTTTAAATAACTACTATTTGCTAGTAATGTTTTAAATTAACTGATTTTTATAATCTTTGTGAAATAAATTACCATGGATGCCATAGACCACTGGTGCCTAACATATGATTTCCAGGAAACATGCTGTTCAGAAGAACTTTTGCCATTGCTTACAGGAAAGTAAAAGGTAAAAGTGAAGAAGATTGGGAGGGCAGTGTGGTGTTGCCCATGGGCCATCAAATATTGAGGACCACTGCCATGGACTATTTATAGTTAGTAGGGCTGTGCAGAGCAGGTAATATTCGATTCGACAGCCATGTCGAATATTAAACCGGGTCCCACTTTGATTTGCCGTCTGCTTCGAGTTGAAGTGGGTCCACTTTGACTCGAGGTCGAAGCTCAGTCGAATATTCGAGCTGCTTCTGCTTCCCCATAGGCTAGAATAGAGAAGGCCAAAACAGGCTATAACTTTGGCATTTCTTGTCTGATCCTTTTGAAACTTACAGAAATGGTAGCTTCTGAGGAGCCCACACAGCGTGCCAAGTTTCAACAAGATGGGTTCAGGGGGTGCAGAGAAACTACACCCCAAATTCTTGAGAGCAAACCGCCTGTAACTTCTACGTG
>NW_017729022.1:110169653-110170798 GCF_001723915.1 Gavialis gangeticus
TAAGGTGGCTTAATGTGATGGGCATTGCTTTAAAAAAGCAGGTCCTCTGGGTTCTGGTCTTTACCCTGACAGGGATAGAAACTGCCCTGCTGATGTTTTTAACATTTTATCTAAAGATTATTAATGCAGAAAATCCACTGGATGGTTACTCTCTTGCCCCATTTTTCCTTTGGGTTTTTGTGCACATTCATGAGAGTTTCTATCCTGCTGCAGGTAGAAATCAATGTGCAGAAAAGCAAGCTAGGATTCAGCCCAGGTTGCCAATAGTCTCACAGGGTACGTAGGGACATAAACCTTTAGTCCTGAGATTTCTATGTAAGGATTATTTTCATGGTAACAGCTCTATATTTTATTAAACATCTTGAGAAGAAAGTCCCTCTAATTTCCTTCTTTGGCTAGAACTTTACTGGGAATCAATAAAAATGTAACTAGACCTTGGCTCAGATTTTTTTTTGCCTGAGAATTATAAAAGTGGAGTGAATATAACACAAGAGACTTTCTCCTGTGTCTGAACACTGGTTGGGGCAGGAAGGGGAGCAGGTTACATGCTTTGCTTACCTGATTGCATGAGCTAGTCTGGGCCAGTCCTGGGCTGCAGCCTAAGTGTTACTCTAATTTACACACCTGCATGTGATCCCTAAAGAGCAAAACATCAGCTGAGGCTCGGAATAGCAGTGTCCTGCCCTTCTTTTTTGCCCAACATACCTCTATGTCATGTGTGGCAACTGAGCTTTTTCTTCCCTAATGAGTCATAAAGCAGAAGGCAAGTGGTTGAAACTGTTACAGAAGCCACTCCCCCCCCCCCCCGGGTCAGTCGTTAACCCTTAAATGCACCCATGAAATCCCATGAAGTACAGGGATGGAACTCGGTCCACATTGTCTAATGTTTTGAACAAACTTTATGGTTTCATAGATTTCATAGACATTTGGGCTGGAAGGGACCTCGGAAGATCATCGAGTCCAGCCCCCCACCCAAAGGGCAGGAAGTCAGCTGGGGTCATAGGATCCCAGCAAGATAAGCATCCAATTTGCTCTTGAAGGTGTTCAATGTAGGTGCTTGAACCACCTCCGATGGCAGGCAGTTCCAGACCTTGGGGGCTCAGACAGTAAAGAAATTCTTCCTTATGTCCAGCCTGAAACGGTCT
>NW_017729022.1:110171007-110177533 GCF_001723915.1 Gavialis gangeticus
CTGGGGTCATAGGATCCCAGCAAGATAAGCATCCAATTTGCTCTTGAAGGTGTTCAATGTAGGTGCTTGAACCACCTCCGATGGCAGGCAGTTCCAGACCTTGGGGGCTCAGACAGTAAAGAAATTCTTCCTTATGTCCAGCCTGAAACGGTCTCGCAGTAGTTAATGACCATTCGACCTTGTCATCCCTTGGGGCGCTCTGGTGAACAAACGTTCCCCCAGATCCTGGTGGTCACCCCTGATAAACTTATAGGTGACCATCAGGTCACCCCTGAGCCTGTGCTTTTCCAGGCTAAAGAGCTCCATGGTGCTCAGCCTGTCATCGTAAGGTCTATTTCCTGAGCCTGGTTGAGGTAATAGAACCTGACTTTCCCTCTGCCCTATTTTTTGTTCCTTGCTCCTTCTTTTTTTCTCTGTGCTCCTTCACTTTTTGGCAAGTGGTAGGACTTTCAATGAGCGATAAGTGGGTGTTGGATAGGGAGTGAAATATGCTTTTTACTGAGGTATTATGATGTCATAGTAGTCTGCATGTATGAGTGTACAGGGACCAATGTAGCAAGCTGTATGGAACCAGACAAAATCTACATATTTTGTGAAGCATTTCTTTGGCTGGAAGTATGGAAAACACTAGCATTTTAAGGGTTAAGTAGCATGGAATTAATTTAAAAACCACAGCTTTTATTTTCTTGCTCCCCAGCTCTTGAAAAGCCAGTTTGCCAGACACCAGTAATGACTCAACAGAATTGTTTTTAAAACAGAAATAATGTATAGAGCAGAAATAAAATCAGAACTAATGCATCTGAAGATGACCAAGCATAAGAGCTCTAAACAGGGCAATGCAGGGAGGGAGGAATGAAAGGGGAGATGGCGAAAAGACATTTTAGGGCATTTTGATCTGTATGCTTGCTGTTAGATAAGTATTCCCAACATATAATTTAAAATGATTTATCAGTATTGTACAGGTTCAACAAAAGCATATAACTGGTAATAGCTTTTTTACAGAATTATTTTTTTCCAGAGCTAAAAGACACTGAAAGTATTCCTTTGAAAAGGGAAAAATTAAAAGGCCATGTAAAGAGTTACATAGAACTTTTTCAATATTCCTGTTTGCCTACAGGATCTTCCACATGAGGGTCTGAAAATACTCCCTAGGAGGAATTGAATAACTAATTCCTTCATTAAGGAATTAAGCTTCACCTCCCTCTTGTGCAAGGCAGGTACATGCAGTATTTTAATGGCCGTTTTACAAAGGATTTCAAAGACATGCCCAAACATGAAGATGAGGTGTGGGGCAGACCTCTCCTGACTCAATCCTGTGCTTGAACCACAAGAGCAAACCTCCATTTTGTGGAGGTAGTTCAATATGCAATGGCAACATGGTCCTAACACTGAGTGTATGAGTTAGCCCAGTGGAGTCAGCAGAGTCAGTAGAACGGCAGATAGACAACCGGGACAGAGGTGGTCAGGGATTGAACCAGGGGAGAGGGATAATCACAGCCCAGGGGATCAGGAACAGGCAAGGTCAGGGAAGCAAGGGTCCAGACTAGAGCCAAGGGATCAGGAACAGGAGGCCAATGTCTATAAGTGCCGAGGACACAGGTAGTCACCACGGGTAGAAGCACGGACCAAACAGGGTAGGAACAGGGGGTCTGGTGCTTGACAGAAGTTGCCAATGAGGCTGCTTTAGATTTGTCTTCAGTGGCTTCTCTCAGACCTACTTGAGGTTTAAGATGCCTAGAGCAGTCTTGCTGGTGAACATAAGTCTGAAGGGCATCAGAGGACTTGGCTAGATGGAGTTAGCTTGGCCACATCCTTCCAGGGACCTGGCCTTGGTAAGCCCTTACAGGGTCTGACTGAGGGCAGGGAGATTACTTATATGAGTAAGGGTTTTCAAGTTCAGGCTCTAATTATCTGCGGATCCTCAGGCACAATTTAGTTAACTCTGCTCAGTCGCGCAACAACTGCTGCTTTCCTGCAGCCTGGTTGCAAACAGGCTGAGTTGTCAATTTGGAATAATGTATCCAGGCACATGCCAGGGCAAAGGGTTAAATTTTGCAACACACTTCTGAGCTGAGTAAAGTGAGAAGCTTGCAGGCCTGGCCACAGGATTTTCAGGGAGATGTGATATGCTCCTCGTAGGCTCCTTGGAGACAGGTGAGTTTGGCAGCTGTCCACTGGCAAATGGCAATGAAACTTCTGGTCTTCCACATCACAAAAAAAGCTCCAGAGACAATCCACAAATGTTAATGCTTTTATATAGCCCTAACTGCCCTCGAGGAAGGAGACTGTAAATGTAGCCTGAAATATTAAGTTGATGTTATTGGGGCTGTTGCATGAACTGAGGGAGTGTTGAAATTTATATTCATGTTAACAGTCCCTATGCTAAGAGACTGGGATTCAGCGGTGACGTGCAGTAGTGTTAAACAAAGAAAATGTCTTGCAACTAACCCCAGTGAGTCAGAGCAGGCAGCACAGAGTGGAATCAGGTTAAACTAGCCAATGGGACCCAGAATATGAGTGTCATGAACCTCAAATACAGGGTTTGTACTTGGTATCTGATAATTTGTCATCTATGGTTGCTTGTATTTGTGTAAGCCAGTGCCTTGTTCCAGTACTTTGCTTTAACGCATCAAGTTTACATTGCAGAAATCACTTGGAAATAATCAGGGTAAAAATTGATTCTATCAGAATGGCTGCAGTGTGTAAGTCAGGTTTGTGGTAGAAAATTTATCATAGGCTGGAGAGAGCCCTAAGACTTCCAAGGCAATTTGCTTTTTAAAAGATGTGTGCAAACACAGACACACTAGCAACTGCACAATACATAAAGTGTGAAAAACAATAGAAATAGTCACCTATTACTCCCCCAAATTCTCTTAATTTTAAACCAAAACTTCCCCCTGCAAGGGTGTGCCTGTCTTTTAAATATTATTTTTGGAAAGAAAAAAAATATCAAGTATGTGCACAACTCACTGACTCGAACCAATTATTTCCAGAGTAGTATGAGGATGATATTTTGCCAGAGCAGTGAACTCAGTTTTGACCCCCACCTCAGACATCCTGCTAAGTAGATATTGCTTTCTTTAAAATGTATAGTGATAATAATAATAATAGTTTTGATGTTGGTAAAGTTACTACAGTTGTGATGTAATAGATCGGAACAGTTGCATTAAATTGCATAGCCTTTAACTGCTTGTACTAACATACATCTGGAAAGGAGGCAGGCCGCACTTTTAAAACCCTGCACAAAATGACAGTGTGTTCTGATCACAGTTCAGCTGGCCTGTCTTTGCTTCCCTGTTTGCTTAAGAAACAGAAATGGGAAACTGTTAGGCTGTGTCGGTAACTGCAACAAGAAGTGCTTCCACAGCCTGGGTTGACATATCTATACTCTTTGTAACTACAGTCCAGCTAGCTTGCATTCCAGCAGTAGTACAGATGTGGTAATTCAGGCTTGTGGGCAGGCTATAAGGCTTGCTGGGGATGCAGGGTTCTTAATTGGCAGCTGATGTAGGCTGAAGTCCCTGCTGTTAAGTCTTCACCCAAGCTATTAGACTGAGGCTAGCTCAGGTACATTTGAACACTCTGACTGCAGTATGGATAGTCATACACAACTGATCTTATGAATCTGCTCTTCCTTTTCTTTTTCTTTGTATTTATTTTGTCCTGATAGAAGGCTTTGTGTAAATCTCTACCAGCCTAAGGGTCCTTTGCAAACTTCTTTTTTCTCTGCCTCTGAATATTCACAATCTGCCATTTGTGGTAGGTGACTGGTCATGTCTGGACTTGCTTTTGGGAGGGAATTGTATCATTTTTAACTCAAGCAGTTAGCACTCTGTACAGGCTCTCTTTTTTTGGCCTAGCTGTGACAAGTATTCATTTAAAGTCAGTTCCTAATGATTTAGCTAAATTGGGATATTTTTCACATGCAGAGTGTTAAATCACATGACTCTTTTTGTTGTGCCACATGGTGGTACAGCAAAGGCAATATTTAGATTTCTATCCATTTATATTGTTTATCTCTTTGCCTACAGTGATTTCAAATGCAGCTTTGTGGAACAGTTTAAAACTTGATGGTAACTTGGTGTAGACGAAAGTTCTTTATCTAAAGGATTGTGACAGCATAGGAACTCTCTGTGCAAATTTCCCCACTTTACTCATGCAATGTATTTCAGCTATGAATATTAGAAAACCTCCAACTCTCCCCTCTCTTTGCCCCCTAGGATGAAATCCTGTGGCCATCTTTTTCCTTGCTGAGACAACAGGTGTGAATTTTGAGGAGGGCTTTTGTGATGTGGACACCTGTCTGCTAGGAATTAGATCATAAGAAAATTCACAGAGGCCATCAGTACACTCTTTTAGGACTCAGTCCTTTAAGATGCTGAGCATCAGAGGCCTACCCAGCAAAACACTCCCGTCCATATTAACTTGAAGCATGTGAGCACTCCCATCAAGTTCAAGTTAAAGCATATGTTTAAGTGCTTTGCTGGACAGGGGCCAAGATGGTCAACAGCTTGCAAAACTGCCCTTTAGAATAATTTTCTCTACATCTCCTAAAATACACCCTGCCACACACTCTGTTGTTTCTTATTAAATTTATAGTGATACAATGTCTAATATGCTTTTTAACTTTCTTGGCATGAAATGGATTTGGTGGTCTTATCGGTAGAGAAATGGCTGTTTTGAATTTTTTAAAGGCTTTGATTAACCCGATCCCATTAGCAGGCTCTGTTTTTGAGAATGGATAGAGACTGATATGGAATTTGATACCGAACCACCTCTCTTCCCAAGATGAGTCTGTCAGATTGTGTAATCAAGGAGTATAGGTAAGCATCTCACCTTGATGCTACCGTCTCAGAGATTTCACTGTGTGAATGCATAGCTATGCAGTTGCCAACTGTACAAGTCCTTTGCATTCATCGTCAAAATGGTTCATCCCACTCTGTTGAAAGTGAAAATGGAGGATCAAAAATCAACTTGTAAGTTGGTGTTTTACCACTGACTTCAGTGATCAGGGTTTTAAGAAGGAAACAGTCAAACAGTTCATTTTAGTGAAAATGTGTTGTCCTGACGTATAATCCACACAAAACTTAAAGAAATATATAACTTTTCTACATGTCTTGTTGGACTTACTGGCTTCTACCTCTTAACAACTATCACTTGTTTATTTTCATTTCATAAAACTTATCTATATAACTCCACCATTTTCCAATCCACCCTTCCTTCATCCCAAATGTACCCACCCATTCTTAGGTCAAGTGTTATGACCTTCTGCAGTCCATAGTACCATTTATTTAAGTATAGTTTCATTTGTTTTGGTTTCCATCTACCTTTCCTGTTTAAAATACAACACAAAGGTCTATCCCTCTTGAGTTTGTTGCTGGGGTTTTCCTTATGGTACATGTCTGATGAGCAATACATTTTAAAATTTCCTACATTACAGTTGTAATGATAAACCTTGATAACAAGTCTGCTTCTAGTTGCAACTTCAGGTATAACATACTGTCAGTGCTTTATTACCTGGCTGCAGCAAAGAGCTAAGTGTCATTCGTATTTCTTTTTAAATTAAGCCTGGTCTATGGACAATATAGACTATTTTGACTGAGGATGTGATTTTTACTTTAACTAAATTAGTTATACTGGAACAGTTCCTGTTAATATGTAGAATAGGAACCCACACTAAGAATGGTTATACTGCCAGAAAACATCATTTCATGATACAGCTGTGTTCAGCTTGGGGCAAAGGGTGGAGGGGGTGCTCACACTGCTTGAACTGTATGAAATGATACAGCTTGTTATCTTGCCATCTGTATTTGTGACATCATAGTGAAACTACTCCTGGGATGATATGCTGCCATTCCTTAGTTTACCTATCGTGGGATTATGAGCTCTGCTTCAAAACAAGAAGGAAAAAAATCAAAGCAGCCCAGAATAACAGGTGCACTTACAGCTTTATGAATCACACTCTTATTTCACAACACACCTTTCATTAGAAGATGCTGAATTTTTCACGCACATTTTTGATGTTTGAAGAATGGTAAGGTCCTCTATTATTTTATTGCTTTGCTTTTACTTTTTAAAAAAGATCTGTTAAAGCTCTACCACCAGAAACTATGTCTGTCTATTTAGTGGCCTGACTATAGTTTCATAGTTTCCAGGGTCAGAAGGGACCTGAGAAGATCATCTAGTCCAACCCCCCGCCATGGCAGGAAAGAGTACTGGGGTCAAATGACCCCAGCAAGGTGTTCATCTAAAATATTCTTAAAAACCCCCAGGGTAGGAGCCTGCACCACCTCTCTTGGAAGTTGGTTCCAGACCCTAGCCACCCTGACCGTGAAATAGCGTCTTCTGATGTCTAACCTAAATCTACCCTCTGCTAGCTTGTGACCGTTGTTCCTGGTCACTCCTGGCTGTGCTCGGGGGAACAGTGACTCCCCCAATGCCTTCTGATCCCCCCTGACCAGTTTGTAACAGGCCACAAGATCCCCCCTCAGCCTTCTCTTGTGGAGGCTGAACAGGTTCAGGTCCC
>NW_017729022.1:110178141-110224952 GCF_001723915.1 Gavialis gangeticus
GCCTTGGCCTTCCTAACTACCCCCCTACATCCCCGAGCAACTGCAGAATAGCCCTCCTTGGTGATGACCCCTTCTTTCCATTGGGTATAAGCCACCTTTTTAGCAAGGAGACATTCCTGGATGCTTTTGGTGAGCCATGGGGGCTTATGCGCTCTTCTGCTCCCTTTGATCCTCGTTGGGATTACCTTCCTTTGGGCTTGGAGGATCGTCTCCTTGAGGAGCAACCACTCTCCTTGGACACCTGTCTCCCCTCCCCTCCGGGACCTCAGTGCTTCCCCAACTATCCTCCTTAGCTCATTGAAATTTGCCCTCCTAAAATCCGCTGCCTTACTGCATGCCTTTGCCACCTTGCGCTGGATGGTGAATTCCAGCAGGCGATGATCACTGTCGCCCAGGTGGTTGAGCACCCGCAGCCCCCTCTCCAGGTCATCACCCGTGGCCAGCACTAGGTCCAACAAGGCGTCCCCCCTGGTGGGGCTGTGCACCTCCTGGGTTAGATGGAGGTCCTGCACACTAGACATTGACAAAAATATAATTTATGGTACATTCAGTGTTTCCAGTTAACAGTGATTATGGACCACAAAGAAAGGCATTTTACAAAAATTAGAGGTGGACAGACAGGTCCTTTGGTTGACTCATGTTGTTCAGTGCAATGCCCATAGGTCAGCAGTTGCAGGATCATTTTTTATCAGCAAATGGCTCAGTATAACTGGTATCTGGTTAACTGACACTGCAGGACTGGTTTGTTTCAGAATATCCAGTGGGATGAGATGAGCTATTTGATACAGGTATAATGTCAGGGACGACCATACTAGAGGCCAGGTACTTAATATGTATCCTTCTGGGCTGAAACAGGGAATATTTCCTCAAATCAAAACCATAAGCATGTTTAATTTGAGCCAAGTGAGAAGGTTAATTTGAGCATACAGTCAACCTCCAGACGTCAAAAATTTTCTAGAGCAAGGGTCAATGACTGAGGGCCTGCAGGCCAGATTTGGATCCATTGTGGAACCATTGGATCCAACCCGCGTTATACCACACTGCAGCCTGGGAGCCCGGCAGATCAGCAGCAGGGAGATGTGACAGTGGCGGCTGTGGTGGTGACTGGGTCCTCCCACCAGCCTTTCTTGGACCCGTGTTGGGTCATTCCAGCCTGCTGCTGGAAAGCTGTTGCCAGCCCCTGTTCTAGAGCAGTTGAGAAACACAACATCCAAAAAGGCAATGAAGTTTACGAGTTTTATTAATATTCTTGCAAATTGTGTGTCAGAACACATTTTACACAACTGAATGCTCAAAAAGACATCTGGTACCTTGAAAAGCCCTGCTACAAATAGGCAGTTTATAGGTTGTTATGGAAAGGGAAAGAAGACATGAGTATTTTTGTTTCTAACAACACTAAGAAAGGCTCAGATATTATGGGGATGAAGAGTTAGCTGAATAGACATTGGAATACCAGGGGAGTGGTACCTGAAGTGTTTGAAATGGATTCTGCCTACATAATGCTGGCACTGGAAGCTAAGAGTTAGGTAAGCAATCAGTGCAACTAGATGACATTTTGGTTCTGAAATCTGAAAAAATGGGTCTCTACTGGTTTCAGATCTCACAGCAAACTAACAATTCAGAAGAAGTTAATCAAGGGAGTTGTTAGAGCTTGAAAATAATAGGGACTTGGAACAACTTATTGTTTCACATTGAATTACAGAAAACCTGGAGTTTCTTGTGTTTTAGACCTAAAATTAGATGAAACTGGATAGGTTTGAGTAAATTGTTAGGGAATAGAAAGTGCCCACAGAGATTAGAGCCATCTAAAATACTGATGGAATCCCTTGGGAGCAATCCTAACACATGTGTGTTGAATGGCTCTGGTGAACAGGAGAAAGGAAATTAACCCACCATGGGAAAAGAGAGCTTTGGCTCTCTGTTTTTTTGGAGGAGTACAAGATAAGAGGATGGTTTAAGGAGCTTTAAGAAGTTGCCCACTTCTGTTTCTATTGTTCCTTCTTTCCTGGTTTTGCCATTAAGATGAATGACAGCATGTGGCATGGCAATGCTAGAAATACTGGTTAATTGGAGTTGTGGTAGTGCCCAAGAATAGATTTAATTAGGGACTGAAGGAATGATTGCTGAATGATCAATACATGTCACTGGGCAGCCAAGATCCCCAAGACCTATTTTCAGCACTTCCAATGACTCACAGTGCAGCTGTTTAAATGCAGTTAATCCCAAACATGGACTGAAATAACTGAATCAGTCGTAACGCTCACCTTTTATTATTTTGGGGTAGTCTATGCCTGGACACTTGTTTTGGCATAACAGCATCCTATTTCAATCCTCTTAGCATGGCAAAACCCAGGCAAAAGCTAAACTGATAAAGGGGACCTGTAAACTGAACTAGGCATGTCACATGCATAGACTTGCACTGAATTAACCAAAGGTGTGATTACAATCTAGTGTTTTCTGCAAGGCTGCATATAGACAACCCTTAAATTACACCTAGCTTGTTTACGAAAAATCAATAGCATGACACTTACCCTTCCCTCAAAGGGGTGCTGCAAAGCTTAATTAACACTTGTAAAGCAATTTAAGAAAGCATTTACAGAAGTACAAAGTGTTGTTATTATTAATAAGAAAAAAACAGATTTTTTTTCTATTTTTCCTACCACTTAGGCATTTTAATTGCTTGGATTACAAAACACCACTGTTGGTGTTTTGAAAGAAATCAAATATTATCAGTGACACTGGAGAGCACAGCTGCTTCTAATTACTATTTAGATATTCAAACATACTTTGTAGCACCTGTTTATTTTTTCCAAAATCTCATGTAATGCAAGTTTGATGTTTTTCTCCATTCTAGCAGAAATTTTCAGCAGACCTGATTTTTAGCACTGGTTGCTATGTATTTTCAACCAGTTTTGGACATCCCAAAAGGAGGATGGAGTAGGATGGACTCTAGTCTGTACAATTCTGTTTTGTAAATACTAGGATTAGCACTAGTTCCCTCACATTAGCGATGTCCATATGGCAATACAAGCTAAGGGCCTAGCCCACCTTGCAGCATTTCATCTGTAAGTCAGCTGGGATTTGCTGGGCCTTCCTGGTATATATTTGGGAAAGATTTCATAGATAGACATTAGGGCTGGAAGGGACCTTGGAAGATCATTGAGACCAGTCCCCTGCCCCAGGTGTAGGAAGTCAGCTGGGGTCATAAAATCCCAGCAAGATAAACATCCAAATGTCTCTTGAAGGCATTCAAAGTAGGTGCTTGAACCACCTCCTATGGCAGTCTATTCCAAACCTTGGGGGCTCAGATAGTAAAGAAGTTCTTCCTTATGTCCAGCCTGAAATGGTCATGAAGGAGTTTGTGACTGTTCAATTTTGTCATTCCTCGAGGCACTCTGGTGAACAGACGTTCCCCCAGATCCTGGTGAGCACCTCTGATAAATTTATAGGTGGCCACCAGATCACCCCTGAGCCTGCACTTTTCCAGGTTGAAGAGTCCCATAGCTCTCAGCCTGTCATCATAAGGTCTGTTTTCCTGACCTCTCATCATGTGCATGGCTTTCCTCTGGACTCTCTCAAGCTTCTCCACATCCTTTTTGAATTGTGGAGCCCAAAACTGGACACAGTACTCCAGCTGTGACCTCACCAAGGCCGAGTACAAGGGGAGAATGATGTCCTGGGATTTGCTTGAGAAGCATCTATGGATGCAAGTCAGCGTTTTGCTCGCTTTACTAGCTGCAGCATCACATTGAAGGCTCATGTTCATCTTGTGGTCAATCATGACCCCCAAGTCCCTTTTGTCCATAGTGCTAGCCAGCGTAGCACTGCCGAGCCTATAAGCCTGCTACAGGTTTTTCTTCTTAAGGTGGGGAACCTTGCATTTTTCATTGTTAAACACCAGCAGGTTCTTGACCACCCATTTCCTGAGCCTGTCAAGGTCAGCCTGGATCACCCTTTTGTCCTCAGGTGTGGACGCTTTACCCCAAAGTTTCATGTCATCGGTGAACTTGGCCAGTCCACTTCTGATACCAGTGTCCACATCATTGATGAAGATGTTGAATATTATAGGCCCAAGGACAGAGCCTTGAGGAGCCCCACTGGTCACAGCGCACCACGATGATTGACTTCCATCAACCACCACCCTCTGGGTCTGACCACAGTCAGTTCCCCAGCCAGTGGATCATGGCGAGGCCGAGGCCGCAGTTAGCCAGTTTTGCTAAGAGGTGATCATGGGATACCAGTTCAAAGGCTTTTTTATGCCTTAAATGGGGAGGGGAGCAGGGGCGCCAGAACAGAGCTGGGATTTGGGCACCTCCACTCCAGTTTTTCCTGTGTTTTCCAGCTTCAGTCCTCACAGCAAGCAGCAGTAGTGCAGGAATGTGTCAGTGGGTGTGTCTGCACATAATGTTTACTGCAGTTGACTAGTTAGCTGTGCAGTAAATGTCTTGGCAACCAAACATGTACCTCTATTAGACTGGAGTAAATTCATTTACTTTGCAACAGGATAGTATGTGTAACTCCACAGCAGCACATGTGTAGACACTGGAGGGGCTGGCTGGGGCATGAGGGTGTTTCAGTGTGGGGCATACTTGCTGTCTAATCCCACACTGAAGCTCCCTCATGCCCCAGCCAGCCCCTCTGCAGCATATTGCCCTGATCTGGCTCCACATGGTGTACATGGATAAACTCTGCAGCTTATTACTCCAAAGTTGATTGCTCCTGGGCTCATGTTCAAATGGTGTGCCTGGGAGCAATAAACTCCAAAGCAATAAGCTCTGGAGTTTATTAATGTGCAGTAATAGCACATGTAGACATGCCCATCGAACGTAAGGGTCCCTGGGCAATGTGGTTCTGTAGAACAGCAGCAGTTTCCTGTTGTAGGTGGGAGATGTCACCCTTTTTTTTTTTGCTGCCAAAAACAATAGAGTTTTTTCCCACTTGACATGGGGGTGTCTACAGCAAAACAAATGAGGTGACATCTTCACTCAGCAGCAGTGAACTTTAGTTGCTGTTACTGTGAGCTTCCCGTTGCTGATGTCTCTAGAACCAGAAGTTATGGAGGGAAGGGGAAAGGACTGCCCTGGGTGCAGTCCTGGATAGTTATGCCTCTGTGCATATGACAAAGACATAATTGTTCAGAGGTGAAGAATGTGTCAAATAGGGGAGAGGTGTAAATTTCTGGGTCTAATACAGTACAGAGACAGCAAATGAATGAAAAGGTTTGGACTCCTTGCCTGCTTGTCTGCCAAGCTTAAAAAGTGAAACAGAATATGTTTATACTTATGCATAAATATGAGTGAATATTTACACATACTGTGAAATTACCTCACATAAAATAGGAGATTCAGTGAGGTGGATCTTTTTAACCTAATATCTACATTGTGAACATTTCTCCCCTTTCATTTTTGCCTTGAATGTAAGAGAGTATTAAAAAAATTACCTTGGCTACCACCCCAGGGGAGGTTCTGATAAAGCTTTAATTATAGTCAAGGAAGGGAGGTGTCCCATTTCAAACTCTGCTGAGTTTGATTTCCTGCAGAGCTGGCATTGACACTGAAGCTGCTTGAGGCACAGCGACTACTATTCACCTGTGGCTTACACTTGCCAGGTTGATTTCTTTCTTGTGAAGTGCATGCTAACACAGCAAAAAATGTCTTGGATTTACTGCTGTTGTTGCAGGCTACTAAACAAAACAAAGTTTGCTGTAATTATGACACTTCTTGTGGCTCTTTGGAAGTATGTGTCACAGCACTTATCAGGGAGTAACTCTGGGGTGCAGCATAGTATAGATCTGGTTCTGAGACAATAATTTGTTTCTTGTCTTTCTTTGTTTCACATGATTTTATTGCAGAGGAGATGCACTGCAATAAAAATGGACATGTATTAATGTGAACATTGGGGTGTAAGAAAATGAGAATGGCCTGCTGAGATTTTACTTCCGTAGGATTAAGCAAAATGATCTGGGCCAGTGATGCAATTTAATCAGTTAGAACCTTGGATTATTGGCATTTCTGAAGATCTGGGGGTAAAACCCAGAGCTCTCACTCTGTGGGCACTGACAGACATGCAGGCCCCCACTCTAACTCATGGCACTTTTGATAAAGCACCATGAGTTAGAGTTCCCCTCCCACCCAACCCAACAGACATTTACCTGTTAGGTTGTGGGGTGGGGAGGGGATGGGGGGAAAGAACTGAGCCCACCTGCAGGAGCATGGGGAGCCTGCCTGTATCCAAGGAGCTACCCCACCCTGCCTCCCAGCTCTGAGGCTGTCAGCAGGAAGGGAGGGGGAGGGAGCTGCCAGCTGGGGTTTACCCAGCCTATGCTGGAGGGGAGGGCTGGGGGGAGGCTGCAAAGAGCAGGGGCTGTGATCCACCTTTCCCCTTCCCTCCAGCTCAGGCCTAGCCCACAGCTTTTTTTGTCCCTCTCCCCTCCTTTCCTGCTGAGAGCCCTGGGAGTGGGGCTGGGCTGCATCAGCCCAATCCTGATTGCACAACAAATTAATCCTAGGGAACACAAGTTCCCTAAGGTGGTCTAAAGTGGACCGCCTTCATCTGATCCCTTATTTGATGAGGGTTAATTTGTTGTATGATTGACCACTTTAAAAGCTGTCTTCAGTTGTGCATGTGTGTCATGGTACAACTGTAGAGCACTTTCAGGGGGCTGATCACATGAAGAAATGTAATGTAATTTATAAATTTTCCAAATACAGAATCTAACTACTGGGGGATTGTCTTCTAATCAGGGTCATCTATTCAAGTAAATATGGTATATGATAATTTTAAGCATCATCAATAACAAAAGAACCTCTCCTAAAGGTACCTGAACGGAGATAGCTTTTTGCTCTTGCCTAAAATTTGAATAATGTTCCAAAAGGCCCATAAAAAAATTATGCATCGGTACTCTCATGTTAAAGAAACCAAGGGTATACCCAGGCCACTCTTTGCCTAGGTAGAGAAGGATACAGCTGCAGCAGAACTACTGTAGCTGCTGTGAGCAGAATGGAGGGATTCTACTGCAAGATGCACTGCAAGGTGCTGTGGGGACCTACATAGGTTGTAGGAAGACAGGATATATGAATGTATCTGAATGACTTTGCTTTGATTTAATTCCTTTTTATAGTCTAATCTTTTTTAAGAATAAAAACATTTCCATATGAAAAAGTTGTGAAATGGAAAACAAAACAAAACTTTTCATTCTGAAAATGCTGAAACATTTTAAGTCTGTCTTTAAATCCCACTCCCACCCTCATTTTCCTCCCCTAAATTAATATAGGTGTGCAAAATACTTCAGTTTCACTGAAATGGCCATGGAAAACTGTTTGGATTAAATGTTTGTAACTAGCTTTGGTTATAATTCATGGAAGTTTACTTTCTATGATGCTATTTAACACATTAAAAATAAACCTTTTCTCCACCCACTAATGAGCCCAAGGTTGTACATGTATATACCATGAGGAATACACAGGGAATCTGCTTTTACTTGCATGGCCCCTACGCAATGGCAAATCCTGGTCTAGGCAAACTGCAAGGACTGCCAGGTCTATACTCCTCAGGGGCACACAGTACTCTGAGGAAGAAGTGGAGCCATGATCTCCCCCCTTTTCTTTCCATGCCCCCAATCTTGTGGAGTAGATGTGTCAATGAGCAGGAGTAAGATACAACTCTTGAAGAGGTGCTGTCATATATATATGCTGTCATATATATCTACACAAGATGCTGACTGAGCAGTTGTTACTGCACAGCCATTTAGCACTTGTATAAACAAGTACTAAATGAATGTGCAGTAACCTGAGTTGCTGTGCAGTAGTGCTGACGAATGCCTTTTTGTGATACTGCTGTGCAGTAGCCTGATACCATTGCTCAGTAGTGTTGCATCACAGTTTTTGCCATGTGATTGCTACTGTGCAGTAGTATCAGGCTACTGCTCAGCCAGCGTCTCATGTAGACATGGCCCCTGTGTACCAAGGAGCATTAGTAGGTGTTGTGACTCTTGAAAGAACACTGCTCTCTTCCCAGTATTGCCCTTCAGAGCAGGCAATACTTCTACCTGGAAAGAACCAGACTGTTATTGTTCACATTGGGATAATGACTAGAGCAATGATTCTCAACCAAGGTGCCATGGCACACTGGGGGTGCCCTGAGATCCTTTCAGGATTGTTACAGGGTGCCAGGCAATATTAACACTGTTTGGTGTGCAAAACGTGGTTTACAAAATGAACTCAGAAGGTTCCTATTCATGTGCTGGTTTGTGTTTAATTAAATTAATTAAGTCTGCTCTATGTTCTAAATAAAATACTCCAACATAGCTTCATTGTCATGTGTATAAAACCCTGCAGGTTTAAAAGTTGTCGTTGGGGCGCTTTATCTAAACCTCATCAAATGAGGCCATTTTTAAGCCCTTGGGGGATTAATACATGTGATTTTGAGGAGTTTTAATTAGAATGGCTCTCCAGGAACTGCTGTAATTAAAACCTACCCACCTCCAAGCATGTGTATAGGCAGCCAGAGATTTCAAATAGGAATCCACAGTGTTTATACTATGCTGCCCTATTGTGGTCTTTCTGAGTTCTTTGCAACAGAAGAATTTCTCTATCATTTTTCTGCAGCCAAAAAAACAAGTGAAAACTAAAAGCTGGTATTCTCTGAGGGGTGCCTTGAGTCTAAAAAAGGTTGAAAACCACTGATCTAGAGGCCTCAGTCAAGATACAGGCCCGATTGTGTTGTGCACTATCTGAGTATGGGCCCCATTCCAAACAGTTTTCAGTCTAAATAGATGGAGCAGGAGAAAGAAAATATTGGTATTCTCCATTTATGGAAGGGAGTTGAAGACCAGACTAGAGGTTTGATCCTCTAAGGTCCAGATCTAACAAAGAATGCATGTATCTTTAACTTATTACCAGAATAATTCCATTGGCTTGATCCCTCCTGTGCATCTAACATTGGTGCCTGTGTGCATTGAGGCTGCTCCAATGCACTGTAATTACTCAAACAAGTCTGCTGGAATGTGGTAATTACCACACTCCAGCAGACTCCAGCATCATGTGTATCAGCACCTCTGGACTGAAAAGTGGCAGCAGGGGTGCTTTAAGCACAGGGATGCTCTGGGTGCTATAATTAGAGTGGCTCTCAGATCCACTCTAATTTAAGTGCCCTCCTCCCCCGCCTCCAGGAGCACATGAATAAATGCCCTAAATGCCTATTTTTAGTATAAAAATTTCCGATTGGTTGATTTAAAAAAACAACAACTAATGTATGAAGAAGGGTCAGACTTTTTGAATAATGACTTGCTGACAAATTATTCTGGCATCATGATGGTTTGTTAACTTATACTAGTTACAAAAATGAAGATAAAAATCCTCAGTGGCAGAGCAGGTGGGTGAAGCTAGAACATTTCACAATGACTGCAAAGGGGGATGGAGGCTGACCTCTGGTTGTCTAAGTTTTCCTTATCATTGTATTAAGGGTTTCTTCACACAAAGTACTGTGTGGTTGCTGATGTGCAATGGCATCCCCACATTCAAAAATAAATGCAGGCATCTTCCTTCAATAACAAGTTCTACAGTAGAGGTGGGCAAAATAGGGTCCTCAGGTTAGATACAGCCTGCCAGTCCATTATATCCAGCCCACGGGTCCCCTAAAATAATTAGAAAATTAGTATTTATCTGCCCCTGGCTCCTGTCAAAGATGACAGGAGCAAGGGGAGGTAGGACCCAGGGGAAGCCATGGCAGACTCCTACAAAAGCAGGGCCTGCCTGGCCCCACTCCTCCCTGATCCTAGCAGGAGCTTCTGGCCAGCAATCATAGGGCTGTTCGTGCTTCCCTGCACCGGAGCAGGAAATTCAGGTAAGAAGTAGGGGATAGGGGATAGGCAGGGGAGGACCGCGGGGATTGCCCCAGTCCTCGGGGCCCGGCTGGCTCCTGCTGAGCCCCACAGTCCGGCCATGCAGCTGGGAGCCATGTGGTGCAGCAACCACCTGGCAGCTGGGCAGGAAAGTGGGGAAAGTGGTGGCGGGGGTGGAGGGGAGTGGAAGTGAGGGGCATGCGGGAGCATGGGACCTGCGTCGGTTTCCCAGGGCCAGCACTGGTGGAGCCCAGAGTGAGGCAGTAGGACTGCTGGGTGTGGTCTGGTAGGGGTCTGTGGAACTGGGCTGGGCTGCACCAGGTGGGAGAGGGGGGAGCTGGCCTGGCTCCATAGAGCCCGTGTTGGCCAGGACCTCATGCTCCTGCCACCCTGCTCTGGGCCCCAGTGGCATGGGCCCCACACTCCTGCCTGGCTGCCACTGACTCCTGCATGCCCGCTTGCTACCAGTGCCCCCAACCCTGCAGTACAGGTAGGGATGAGCACACAGCTCCAAATCCATGCGCCCCGTGCTCATCTATCTGGGATGAGTAGTGGTGGTGGGGACCAAACTGCTTCTCAGCATGGGAGAAAAGCACCGCCTTTCGGTGGCCAGCGCTTCCTGGTGCAGCCACTAACAGCCTGCATGGAGCTGTCCTGCCTTCTTCCATATCACTGCCACCCCGTGGGGCAGTGGTGGCAATGGAGAGCAGGCACAGGAAGCTCCACCTGGGCTCCAAGTGCCTGCAGCAGGGGGAACTGGCAGTGGGAGGGGCCGCTTTTTGCCCACACTGACCAGCAGTTTGTTTCCTGCCACCGCTGCTCAGCCTGGGCCCCGTGCCATCTCCAGGCTCTCCCGTCAGGGCTGAGTGGCAGTGGCAGTGGCAGCAGCATCTGGGCAGAAATTGCTGCTCAGTGCAGAGGAAATTGGCCACTCACCACTGCCAGGCAGTGTTTGCTGCAGCTGCTCACCTGGAGCTCACACCACACTGAACAGCAGTTTGTTACCTGCCGCTGCTGTTCAGCCCAGATGGTTGAGTGTGGGGAGTGAGGAGTTGGGGCTGCACACTTGTCCCCTCCTGTACTTCAGGGCTGGGGTGGGGGGCAGTGAGAGTGAGCGGGCATGCAGCAGCTAGTGGCAGCTGGATGCGAGTGCAGGGCTTATGCTGGTGTCCTGGGGCCAGCGCTGGCAGGGCCCAGAGCAGGGTGGCAGGAGCATGGGTTCCCAGCTGGCAGGGGCTCTATGGAGTTGAGCCAACTCACCCCTGTCCCTGCTGGTGCAGCTCAGCCCAGCTCCACAGACCCCTGCCAGCCTGCCCCCCCGTGCACCTACCACCACACTCTGGGCCCGACTGGCGCTGGCCCAGCTGCATTGGTGCAGGCTCTGTACTCTGCATGCCCACTTGCTTTCACTCCATCCCGACCCCTGCTGCTGCTTTCCCCACTTCCGTGCCTGCCCACTGGCTGGCTGCTCTGCACTACGTGGCTCCCATACTCACATCCATAGCCACACTACCGTACCCACACACACACATCCACTCATACCCAGAAGCCCCCATACCTACCCACCTACAGCTCCCCACAAATCCCATGGCCACCCACCCATACCCTCATCCCAACACCCCTGCACACCCCACACAATATACAAGAGTAAGACTGCATTTTGAGCTATTGTTCAATCACTTCTACATATACAGCACAAACACACACAAATCAGGACAAAAATATATTTTTAATTAAATTAAAATATATTATTATGGGTGTTTGATTTTTAGTATATAATTTGTTTTTTCCTCTAAGATAGCAAACCCTCTTTCCCAAAGGAGTACTTCCAGGGGCAAGGGGAGGGACTTTCAGTGACAAAGGTCAGAGGTTAGGGGTGTGACTTCTGGTCCCAAGATGGCAGCCAGGGGGCGGGTCACCTGTTAAGGGCCGGGGCTACCCATGTGGCACTCGATAGCTTGCAAAAACTTGGGAAGTGGCCCTCCACCCAAAATAAATGCCCACCTCTGTCCTACAGTGATAGGCAAGTGGCAACAAAGGCAGGTGATTACTGGAAACCCCTAGCCATAAATATTCACAGAGGCAAAAATTGTATGATGGTCATTTTGTACTTGAAACTGAGAACTGTAAAATTCAGCAGCTGCAATCATGATTGAACAGGCCTATTTAGGATCTACACTGCTTACCCTGATTGTGGGGAGTGGCTGGAAAAGGTGTACTATATGTAGGGAACAACCAGGGTTAAATCACTCCCAGGAGATTTTCTCCTAGGAGAGTGAAAGTCTGTGTGTACTTGGATTATCTCAGAAGAGAACATAGTCCTCTAGCATCTCCTCCTCCCCACTCTGGGAGACAGCGTGTCACTCTCTGGACTCACTGGATAGTGGAGCAGAATAAGCCCCCTTCACAATCCCCACCTTGTGCTGTAGGAAAACACAGGATGACCATGGGCAGTCTGGGTCAGCCAGTCAAGGCTGTCCTATGCACTGCTGCTATTTCCACCAGGCAGATGAAAGAAGCCTGCAGAGTACACTGAGATACGTGCACAGGGCATCCCCCTGGCTGCACAGTGGCAGCACTGCTAGCTCTCCACTCTTTAAGAGAGTGTCTCAGCATTCAAATGTCTGTACACATGGCTGTAAGTAGTTTCTCTACCACAAAAACAAACCTGGGAGAATTCTCCCAGATTATTTGAATGTGTGTATGCAGCCATAGCCTATCTCATTTAATTTGACTGGAAAACCATGTCCAGTGGGATCACTCTATCTATGATCCAAATCAAGTAATGAAATTTGCAACTTGGAATGTCCACACTCTGATGGACAACTCTAATAGTGACCGACCACAGCAAATGACAAACAACTATTTACACAGGAATGCATCAGTGGCAATGACAGTGCCACATATCAAAGAGTAGTTCCTGCTTTTCTCTTTCAACTATGTCATCCTCAGGGTACTTGGGCAAGTTGGGAAGTGGAAAACTGATCAAGTTAGTGCTACTACTCATTCAAGCGATGCAAACTAGATTTGGCCTCAGACCAATGTAGTATCATGAACTGCATTTCAGTTCCCTCCTCCCCCAAATGTGGTTCCCCAGACAAAAGAACTATAATATGTGATCTTAAATGTTATTTTGAAAAATGAAAATGGTGCTTGTGAATGGCATGTAATGGTCTGTGATGGAAGATGAAGTCTGCTTGTTAGCCCCAGGGCAGCAGAGCATGACAATTTGTACGTTAAGCAGAGCTGAGGGAAACTTCTGAAATGAAACCTGAAACTTGGCCCTTCCCCAGAATCTGCAGAGGTTTCAAGAAACTTTCAACAAACCTGGGCTGTGTCTTGGCAGATCTATCATTTCATGGAGGAACTGCTAAAAAGACTAAGTGGTTTTGTATGATTTCCAGCAGCCCCAATACTTGGTAGTTTGGGAGATTTGCTTGGAGCTTTTGCATACAAGTCCAAAATGCAACGTAAACACAGTAAGGAGAAACCCATGCAAACTGTAACTGCTGAGTTTTGCACAGCTCTAATTATAATCTCTTCACAGTCTTGGTATTATGTATTACTGCTTATACTGCAGTGCTGGTCCTGGGCTCCAGTCAACATTGGAGCTTCATTATGGCATGGGCTGTAAAAATACAGAGAAAGACAGAATCTGTAGCCACAGTAGTTTATGATCTAAATAGACAAGCCAGATAAACGATGGAGGAAAGGAATACAACATGCAAGAAAAGTGATTGCTGTGTTGGTTGGCAGGACAACTACTCTTATTTTTTTCTCTCACACATAAATATGCACATGCATACTATTTTGTCTATTTGAGGTACATACAGATGTTACATTTAGATTGACTTAACTGTGTTAGGACAATCTGGGAGTGCTGACAGATGTGGAAAAAACAAAGCAAAACAGCACTTTACAAAAGAGGAATCACATCAGTTTGACCCAGCTCCCCAGCATCTGTATAGCTCACGTGCTTCAGCAGGGCTTTTGGGTGCTTTTATTCGATAAAAGTGCCCAAAAGCCCTGCTGAAGTGCATGAGCTATACAGATGCTGGGTGAGCTGGGTCAAACTGACATGATTCCTCTTCTGGGCACACACTGCACTTGGTGTGGGAACATGCTGAGCTGAAAGTAAAGTGCTGTTCCCCTGCTTCCCCCCACCCCATGCCTGTAAGCAGCCTAAATGCCCATCTTTGCAGGCATTCAGGGGAGTGTTAAATTGAGCAGAAAATGGAGGACCTGATCCAAGTTAGTTCACATGAGTAGGTGAACTTAGATTGGGAATGGGTTAACCTGATCCAGCAAACATCTGCATGCATTTGGAGTGCAGCCTCGGGGCTGGAAAAGTCCAACCACCCACCCCAGCCTGGGGGCTATGACCTTCCTACCCCCCACCCCCTTCCCTGGCTGGGCTATTTATAGCCACCTCACCCCTGGAAAACCCCTTTGCAGACCCATCAACCCCCTCATACAGACCTGCTCATCCCATCCCTTCCCCCCAGCCACTAAGGGATATGTAACAGGGAACCCTAGACCTGTTACTAGGAGACAGGGTGGTCCCTTTAAATCCAGAAACTTCCAGTCATGGCTGGATGGTCAAGTACAGGTTAAGGCTGCCTCGGGCAGCCGGTCAGGTGACAGGAAGGGGAAGGCCAGGACCCTACAAATGGCAAGTGGAGAAGTGCTGCCAGCGGGGCAGCAGTGAGGGGGACTCCCAATGACCATGGCGCTGTGGCTGCAGTCTCTGTTGGAAGAATCTGCCATGCTGTGAGCCATCCTCATGATCATCTAAAGTAAGCAGGCATGTTGCCTCTCTTCTTTCTGTATTATCATTTTTCCATTATATGGCCTTAGGAGCCTATGTTTTGTGTTGGATGTTAAGACCGGTGGTTTGGGTGAGGCTATTTGGGGAAGGAGGAGGCCTCAGCGGGGGCCCACTGCAGTGTGGGGACACCAGTGCCAGAGAGGGTGCGGTACTTGGGGGTGAGCAGACCCCAGCGCCACAGAGGGCGCAGGAGCCTGAGTAAGGTTTTTTTTTGAGAGAGCTAGAGCCTGGGAGTCAAACCCTGATTAGTGGGTTTTTTGACTGACAGGCCTAGCTAGAGAGAGAAGGGTTAGGTGCACAGCGGCCGAGACTCTAACATAAAGAGGAATTTACAAATACCATCTGTGAGGCTTGGGCTGTGGTGTAGGGGAGGAATGGAGCCGCAGATAGCACCCCCTGGCATCAGGGCATACAATGGACAGCCATAACAGGTGTGCGGGGCCACCAGTAGATGGATCCGGAGCAGGCCCCTGTTACAGGATACTAAGGACAGAAAAGTAAGACGGGCATGAGGAGAGTGGGAACAAATATAGTCATTGGAGGGGAAAGTCCAGAGGTCAAACAGAACCCCTGCTTTTATTCTGTCTCCCACAATTTCTGGTATAAAAAAAGACTTTCTGGTGAGACAGCCAATACTATTTGAACTGGGTCAAATCAGAAATCTAGCAACATGGGAGAGAGTGACCCGTCTGTGCTATAGCCTCTCCATAAGTTGCACATGGATAAATACTGTTTGTCTCCATGACTTGATTCATTAATGATGTAAACTGCTTGGAGAAACTCAGGAGGACAGGGCTAGTATGCAAAGATTTATCAAAAACCGCCTCTCATATGATTTCAACTGCCACGGAACTGAGGGGATGCAAATATATATGAAAATAGACCAAACCCTTAAAAAAAAAACCCCAACAGGATTCTCACATTAGGCTTCTAAGTCCATTCTTATGCAATTTAATAAATTACCTGATTTCAAGTCAGGCCATTTGTTTATTTAAATGTAGCTCTAGATGACTAACTGTAAGCTCCTATTTTGGCAAATTTGGCCGCCAACTCATTGAAATATTTTGAATCTGAGAAGAGGTTAGCAATGTCTGTTTTATCCCTGACTAGGATGGGGGGCTTAAGTCAGCTGCATTATCCAAGCCAGTTCACCCTTCTGAAACTATTAATTAAAATAAACAATCCTCTGAAGGTATTTCTCACAATGTGAAGATACGTATCTTGAAACTGAAATCTACTTCCTCACTATCTTTCCCTGTATTATGTAAACATAGGAGTTTGTTATTGTAGGATTCAGTGTTGCCAACTCTCATGATCTTATTGCCAGTCTTATGATATTTATTGTTCTTTAAGGCCTGGCTACCACGAACACAGGACTGGAGGAGGCCTCCAGGCCCACTGAGTCCAGTCCTCTGTGTTCACAGGCAGTTGTTCATCAAAGGAATCCCCAAAATCACCACTTCAAACCCATACCCAGAGCACTCTACACCAGTGCTTCTCAGCTTTGTTAAACTGAAGTTATCCCTTTGGACAATCCTAACTGTGCTAACATTGCTTGGCACCTTGTAGCACCCCTGAAGGGATCTCAGAGCAGTACAGATTACCGCAGCACCCTGGTTGAGAATCACTGTTCTATACCATACCATAGGTAAAAGCAGAAAAGAAGAAAGCACTTCCAATGTCCAGCTACTGAAATGCTGGAGAAATCATTATTTAATATATGCTCAGAGGATCCTAAGAAAAGGACAATGCCCCTTGCTACAGAATGATTATGTGAAAATGATAGCTTTCTTCTGCAAGCATAGCATTTTATTTCCAGACCTCATGGTGGCAGAGAAAAGCTTGAAGACATGACCATGATATAATGTAAAGGATCAAAACCAAGAAGCAAACAAAATGATGCCCAAGTTTGTTCTTTTCTTAAAGTCCCATGATTTTTAAGCCAACCTCCCTATTTCTGAGATGTTGGTGGCAGGGAGGATTTGACTTTTGATTTTTAAATATGCTGGATTGAGAGGAGGGGGTTAAATGCTTGTGGCTGCATGGGATTGTAAAATCACTCACAAGTGCTAAGCTGCTGTTCCTTTCTTTAAAATAACTTTATTGAGATGTTCATTTCTGAACACTTCCTGCAACTGCACCACCTCTGCTGGAAGCGTGTTCCAGATTCTAGTTGCCTGTATGGAAAAGAAGTTTTTCCTTGTGACCAGCTGAAACTTTTCCTTGATTAGCTTGTGTCCATTGGTCTGCATCTTCTTGGGGGGGGGTTGGCGGGCTTCTGAAAAGTTGTTCACCTAGGTCCTGGTGTTCTCCCTTGATACATTTGTAGGCAGCTATCAAGTCACCTCTCAGCTTTCTTTTGCTCAGGCTGAGCAGTCCCAGATCCCAAAGTCTCTCCTCATAGGGCCTGTCCCCCAGGCCCTTGATCATACAGGTGGCCCTTCTCTGCATCCTTTTCAGCTTGTCCACATCTTTCTTGAAGTGTGGTGCCCAGAACTGGGCACAGTACTCCAGCTGTGGCCTCACCAACACTGAATAGAGGGGGAGGAGCACCTCTCTGGATCTGTTGGTGACACATCTGCTGATGCACAGTTCTATTTGCTCCATTGGCAGCTTTGTCACGCTGGTGGCTCATATTCATTTTTTGGTCAATTGTCACTCCTAGGTCCCTTTTGGATGCAGTGCCAGCCAGTGGACCGCCACCCATTGTATAGATATGGTGAGGGTTCTTCCTACCCAGATGAAGGACCCGGCATTTGTCCCTGTTAAACCTCATCTGGTTTTGTTCAGTCCATAGGACCAGCCTGTCCAGGTCTTCCTGAATAGTTGACCTGTCCTCTGATGTGCCTGCTTGTCCCCACAGTTTGGTATCATCTGCAAAATTAATCATTGCACTTTTCACTCCCTTGTCAAAGTCATTAATAAAGATATTAAAGAGGACGGGCCCAAGCACTGATCCCTGGGGTACACCATTGGAGATGAAGCCACCCCATCAATTAAGACTCATTGGGACTGTCTGCTGAGCCAGTTCCCAGCCCACCTCACTGTAGCCTGGTCTAGGCCAGTACTCTGCAACTTAACTGAGAGGATTTCATGGGAAACACTATCAAAGGCCTTGCTGAAATCCAGGTAGATGACGTTCACCTCCTGTCCCACATCCAGGTGATTAGTTACCTGGTCATAAAAAGACATCAGGTTTGTTAGGCATGACCTCCCCTCTCCAAAGTCATGCTAGTTGTTTCTTTGTACCCCACCAGATGTGAGCTTGTGGGAAATGTCCTCCTTGACAATTTTTTCAAGGATCTTCCCCAGTACCATGGGTTGATTTTTAAAAAGAGTCCTTTAGCTTTCAGAAAAGAAGAAAAACAGGGCTGTTTAAAAGTGGGAGCTGCCAAATATTTTGCAAGTATATAACATAATGTAAACATAATACGGATAAATACACATTTTTTTAAAACAAGCATACTTTTATCAGCAGTTATATGGACTTTACTACAGTGGAAGGCTTCACTGCTACAGATCCTTAAAATATATTGAAGCCCAAAACATCACAGCCTGAAGTAGGTTTAAAAAAACAAAAAACTTAACTGAATTTTTAACATGGGAAAAATTCATTTTGCCTGTTGATGTATTAAGTTTGAACTTCTTACTGTTCCAGCCCCCATTGCCTCATGCCCATAATTCCCCTTGGGAGAGAAAAAAAAATCAGTGAATGAATTTAACTAAGAAACATCAAAAAAGTGGTAAAGGAGGAAACCCTAAGTGAAGAGCAACAAAACAAAAATCAGCCAAGAGGAGGAACCAGGGAATGTTTACATATGGAAGAATGAGTAGAAAAGGTACAAGGTTAAAAAAGCATAAGTCTGGTATGTATTTTCATGAGAGAATGGTGAGATTTTCAAAAGTAACAAAGGACTTTAGAAACATTCTGCTCCTTTCAGTGCAGCAACTGGATAAATTCTGCAGGGAGAATGTGATGTGTAATTCCATGACCAGTGACATTCAAAGAATCATAGAGAAGTAGGGCTGGAAGGGGCCTCCAGAGGCCATCTAGTTCAATCCCCTGCCTGAGGCAGGATCATCTCTAGCCAAACCATCCCAGAAAAACCTATGCTTTTGGGAATGTTCCATCCTAAGTGCACCAGTACAGGCTGGGGACTGACTGGCTAAGCAGTAGCTCTGTAGAAAAGGACCAGGGGGTTACAGTCGGCAATAAGATGAATATGAGCTAACAGTGTTGCTAAGAAAGCTAGCAGCATACTGGGCTGCATTAGTAGGAGTGTTGCCAGCAGATTGAGGCAAGTGATTATTTCCTTCTATTCAGCACTGGTGAGGCCACATCTGATGTACTGTGTCCAGTTTTGGGTCCTTCACTACAAAAAGGATGCGGGAAAATTAGAGAGATTCCAGTGGAGGGCAACAAAAAGGGGGCTGGGGCACGTGACTTCTGAGGACAGGCAGAGGGAACCGGGCTTATTTAGTCTGGAGAACAAATGACTGAGAGTGGGGATTTAATAGCAGCCTTCAACTAACTGCAGGGTAGTTACAAAGAGGATACAGCTAGCCTATCCTCAGTGATGGCAGATAACAGATTATTCCTTTGATTATTTTTTAGTATCCCTCTTGAGATGTAACACCTCGCATTTGTCTGCATTGAACTTCATCCTGTTAGCTCTAGCCCAGATTGACAATTTGTTGAGATCCTTCTGAATTGCACTCCCATCCTCCAATGTGTTCACAAGTCTTCCCAGTTTCATGTTGCCTGCAAACTTTCTATGCCAGCATCCAAATTATTAATAAACACGTTGAACAGCACTGGAACCAGCACAGCCTCTGTGGGATTACAGGCAAAACCTCCTACTATTCTGACACGAACCCATTAATAATTACCCTCTGCTTGAGGCTATTGAGCCAGTTATCTATCCACATTGTAGTAGTTTTATCTAGTCCACATTTTTCCAATTTGTTTATGAGAAGGTTGTGCAGGACCTTGTCAAAAGCTTTGCTGAAGTCCAGATACACTATATCCACAGCATTCCCTTTATCCACCCAAGTAGTTACATTGTCAAAGACTAATTTCAAGTTTGTTTGACATGATTTATTTTTCATAAATCCATGCTGGCTGCCTTTGATCAGCCTTTTGTTCTCCAGATGCTTGCAAATGGCCTTCCTTAGGATATGCTGCTGCAACTTCCTAGTTATTGAGGTGAAGCAAGTTGGTTTGTAGATTGTTGGATTCTTATTTTTGCCTTTTTTCCCAGGTACACCTTGTTCTTTATCTTTGCCTTCCTGATTTTGTCCCTGCAGGTTCTTGCTATTTCCTGATATGCTTTCCCAGCGACCTGCCCATTCTTCCATTGCCTGTATGCCTTCCTTTTGCATTTGAGGTACTTTAGAAGCTTCTTGTGTAGCCATATTGGTCTTTTGCCATTCTTCTTGTGCCTCTATTGTTCCTGGACAGTTTCTTGTTGGGCTTCCAATATTCTGCCCATTAGAAGCTCCCAGCCTTCCTGGACACCTTTATCTTTCAATCTATCCTCCATGATACCCTTGCCTCCTTGAATCAGATCAAATTTGCCTTTTTGAAATCTAGCATCCTAATTCTGCAGACCCTATGCTTTCCTTGTCTTAGGATATGGAATTCTATTGTATTGTGATTGCTTCCTCCCAAGTTACTCAGCACCTTCACATCCTCCACCAATTCTTCCCATTGCAATGATTGCTTTATCATTGGGCACACCTGCATTTTTCCTAGCATTTGCATTCACTACATGGTTCTAAAGCCCATTTTAGTTTTTAAGTAAAGCATTTGGTTGCATGATACATTGATATATGATTGTTTAGCAAATAAGAGAGCAGCAGGAATTTTAAACCAAGCCTCTTAATAAAGTCTCATTATAATAACAATTATAATAATGAAACCAATACACATAGTGTAGATATATTACCTTACTCCAAAGCATCATGTTACCTTACTCGTCAGCACCATGACTGAAAGAGACTTGGGGGTCTTGATTGACCACGGGATAAACATGAGCCACCAATGTGATTGGCATGACTGGCAAAGCTAACAAAACTCTGGCATGCATCCATCGATGCATCTCTAGCAAAACCAGGTATGTTATCCTCCTGCTTTACTTGGCCTTGGTGAGGCTACAACTGGAGTCCTGCACCCAGTTTTGGGCCGCCTGGTTCAGGAAGAATGTGAATAGGCTTGAGAAAGTCCAGAGGAGAGCCATCTTTATGATCAAAGGTCAAGAGAGCAGGCCGTATGAAGAGAGGCTGAGGGACATGGGACTCTTCAGCCTGGAGAAGAGAAGGTTCAGGGGGGACTTGGTGGCAGCCTATAAGTACATAAGGATCTGGAAGAACAGCTGTTTACCAGGGCTCCCCAAGAAATAACAACGTCCAATGGCCACAAACTCCTAGAAGGCCGATTTAGTTTGAACATAAGGAACAGACTCCCCCTGGAGGTGGTGTAAGTACCTGCTCTGGACTCATTCAAAAGATGTTTGGATGTTTATCTTGCAGGGATCATTTGATCCCCCCAGACTTCCTGCCTATGGCAAGAGGGCAGGACTCGATGATCTTGTGAGGTCCCTTGCAGCCTCTAATGTATATGATATCTATGGAATCTCATTTCCCTCTTTAAAACAAAGCTATGGGTGCACAGTAGTGTAACCAGGGATATACCTAGTACTCCTAGACTGCTTCCCTCCTTGACATATGAGTATATGCAGGACAACACTTCTGCACTCCTTATAACTTAGGTGTGTGACATGCATGTGACTGTACTGTTTTTCTCATGGGGGGTGGGGAGTGGTATTTGGAAAGTTTCCTGTCTAGCCTGCTTCTTTTGTTTGTAAATTCTTTGCTACTCAAATGATTTGCTACCCCCTACACATGGCATCCCTCACTGCCCTTACCTCCTCAACTCTGGCCAAAACATCAGAAACACACTTTCTAGTTGTCTGAACCAGACTGTCCACCAGGAGTGCCATCCGTTTACACACACTTCAAATTCTTCTTTCTGACTTTACATAACCTATGCGCAGAGACACACAAACCCGTTATTTGGAAAGCAATGGGCACAGAGGCATCCAAAAGGATTTGTAAGTATTTTCATCTTGCCCTCTGCAGCCAAATACACATTTTTATGCTACTATTCACTGGGCATATCTACATGAGATACATTAATGTACCTTAGCCTAGTTTACTGTGCAGAAAGGGCGCACGTTGACACGTGTGCCCTTACTGCATGGTAAAAATGGCTAATCGTGACTAAGTGTGTTTTAGTCATGATTAGTTAATGCGCAGTAATGTACGTGTAGATGTGACCTGGTACTAGGTTTAGTGCCAGGTGTGCCCTGCCACCAGGGGGCTGGCTGACCCCAGCCCCAGAGCTTGTGGCTGGCAGTCTCTCCTGCCTTAGGACTAGACTGCTGTCTGGCAGCCCACAGCTGCAGGTTATAAAAGCCTGAAGCCATTTTGTGTCTTGGGGCACACTGCACAGAAGCTTGGTGGGTCCTGTGAAATCCCTAGGAGCCCAGAAGATCTTGTGTTCCCCCCGGGCAGAACACAGGCTGCCTCTGCCTGGCCTGTCCCCCTCCAGAGCTGCTGCTTGGCCACAGGTAAGTGTTGCAAAGGGCTGCAGCTTGTTGCACCCCTTGCCCAGCCCTGAGATCCTCCCAGGGCTGCTGGCTGTCTGGCTCTGACAGCAGGGCCAGTACAGCTCCCTGCTGCTGCTCATCCTCAGCACCCTCTCCTGTTGTTGCAGGTCCTGTGGTGAAGTACCTCTGCTGTGCGACTCCAAGGCCCTGCCTGTGCCCCTGCACTGTGTGCTGCTAGCAACTGGCCAGGGTTGGCATTGCAAGGACAGACACGTAGGGGCCCAGACAGCCAGCACAGTACATCATATCCTCACCATCCTCCCATCAAGCACCAGCTCCGTCCATGTGCGCATGCCCTTGCCAACTGCCCAGGTCCCAACTGGACCTGGGAGGAGGTTGGCAATGTCGTGGTGCTCTGGGGTGGTGCCAAGGTGCTGAGGCAGTTCAAGCAGGCTGGGTGCTTGAATGCCCACATTTATGAGGCCCTGCACACTGGCATGCAGAAGCGAGGGCACTCCCAGTCAGTGCAGTAGTGCCACATAAAGGTCGAGGCCTTGTGGGCACAGTGGATGGCCATGTCTGACTACAATCATCAGTCCAGTCATGCCTGCAAGACCATGGCCTTTATGCAGGAGCTGACCCAGATTTTGGCACCTTGGGACCCAGGCTACACCCCTGCAAGTGTCACCAGCAGGGGGGGCCTGCCCAAACCCCCGCCCTGCTCTGACCCCTTCGTTTGCCAAAATTAGAGTTATATTAATGCAACAGTTAATGGACCAGTTAATGTACCTCAGCTCAATGCCAAACTTTGGTATTGCCTGGAAGGCAGGCAAAAGGGAGGAGTGTGCAGGGCTGGGAGCACTTTAGCCTTCTGATCTGGTGAAGTGAGAACACATCTGTAGAAGGTTTCTGGATGAACAGGAAAGATTCCCACAGTCTGGGGTAAAATGATTTCTAGAGCAGTGTAGTGCTTAAGAGTCCTGGCAAATGCCCAAAGGTATCATAGCTTCCAACTCAAATGTACTACAGCTGCAGTGTGGAAACAGGCATAGAAGTACAACTCAAGTATCAATGAATAGTGTGGAATTGCACACTCAGAGTTGACTAACTCCGATTTCCAAACCTAATGAATTCTACTGTGAAGACATATTCTCCATGATGGAGGCACTTTGGAATATTAGAACCAAAATGTCTCTGTTATTATGTTCATTCACCACACCACTGTATTTTTTTTCTTGCTATTCAAAGAAAACTCTTATTTTCTGTTTTAGTGCCCCAAATGCCTTCTATTCATTTGCTCAGCAAACCTGCCTGTAAGTCCAAGGGTCAGTTTATTTTCTTCATGGAAAACATAATCATTGTCCTCAGGATTAGGTTCTCCAGGTCACTTTCAGCACCTGTTAATAGGTTTTGGACATGCTAACCGACATTATATGGATTCTGCTATTTACAAAGCACAGGACTATTCAAAATGTAAAAAAAACACGCAACTTCCTTTTGCATCAAACTTATCTTTTCCTTATTTGCATTTGCGTTTCTGAGCTCTTCAAGTAAAAGGAAATTGTATGGATGTGAGCAGCCATTTAAACTTTTTGGCGGTAAAGCTTGCTCTCAACTGAAATAGATTCCAGGGCCACTTATTCACAGACGTGTGGAAAACAAGCTGGGCTGGAAACTCAATTGGTCTGGAAAGCAAAGAGACTGCTTGGAAGATTTGCTTTCAATGCAGGTGCTGCTGCTATTAAAATTTGAGATCTTTGCACACCTCTGTTCTCTAGATGGATTTGGGTTGAACTGTCCTGTTGTTAAATTGTAAGATCTGTCTAATTATTCCAGCAAACTCAGTCTCATTAACAACACAGATGATTCATCTAATGATCTTGAAGAACATCTGGCCTCCTTTCAAGGAGTGAAATTGTCAGGTCCAAAGATGGGATTTGTTGTCTGCTATAAACAATTTCTGTTCCATTTTTTAAAATAGATACTATGGCCTTCATGAAAAAAATGGCTAGTCATTAAATACCTTTTAACTGTGAGTTGTATTCTCTTAAACTTCTATAATGAAGAGCCAGATACGTATCTGAAACCATCAGTCCTGAGAGAAACCCTTTTTGATCATTTGCTACTAACAATGGCTGATGAAAATTAACAAAATAGCAACAGCAGAAAAGTGCAGTGTCTTTTGGCAGACTGCTGCAAACTCTTTCAATGCAGGAAGCAATAGATTATAAACAAGTTTTTCTTTCTTTCTTTCTTTTTTTTTAATCCCTGCAGGACATATGCAGTGAGTCCAGGCACAAGACTTATTTCTCTTAAAGCTCCCTAGAGACAGTTTTTGAGATTCCCAATACAATATCAAAAGAGATCAGCTGGTAAAGAAAAGCTATCTGTTCCTGGAAAGACATCAAAACATTTCCCACACATTTATATTTGTCTGCATTCATCAGATCATCAAAGAAAAGAGTTCTGCAGGTATTTCTGTTGTTTTTTAGAGTCAAGAGGTGTTACTAATTCTGAGGACATGTATTTTCCACAGTGCCAGCCAAATGAATGCTGAGGACACATAAATCTCGACATCCTTTAAGAAATTATTTCCTTCAGTGCTATTTTATGTATCTACAGATATTTGTACATACAAAACATTGAGTTGATTGGGAAGGTAGGAGCTTCTGTTCTGCGCCCATATTTTTATAATTTGCATGTAAAAATGGGTGTGTGCACACCAAGGCATATGCTATGTATGCAAAACCCACACATGTATTTTTCAAGGTTCATTTTCTACCTAGGTACTTCTGTAATAGGCATTTTTTCTTATCCTGAGCACCTCACCCTGGCTTTTATTCTCTTAGTAGATCTGGAGGGAGGGGAGTCAGAGAATGGAAGCACAAAGAAATTAAATGACTTGCATATGGTTACAGAGGAAGGTTATAGCGGAGTTGAGAACTGAACTAGAATGACTTCTTTGTTGAACCACACTTTCAGGTTCAGTTTTAGGAAAAACAGCTTTTTCTCTGAATATAAGTCAATAACAACAACTAATGACTTGAAAGGGCAGTGTGATACTTATAGGTGTTTTTGAAGAAAAAAAGAAAAATTATGTTTATAACTAGAAAAATACAGTTTATAAACTATATTGCTTAGGAATTCCAGTCCTGAACTAGGACCTGATGTGCTTGGTATGGTGCAAACCTAGGCAGATATAAGATGCCCCCCAAAAGTTCCTGTGTTCCAGTCTTGTGTCCTATTTATTGTGTCTATCTGTTGCTGGAGTTTCCACCGAATTAAGAGTGACTGTCTAGGTCTATATAAACAAGGCTTAGCAGGATACCTCTACCAGCAAACCCTCCTGACAAAAATACAATATATACCTACAATGATGTTCTGTTGTTTGTATAGATTACATTGGCTTGGAGACTTACTTTTGCTGGACAGTTTGTTTATTTTATGCTAGTATAACTTTCTACACTTGGGGTTTTGCTAGTATAGGAATGCTGGGAAAAACTATCACACCCCTATAAGACATTGTTATATATTCTGGTGTAGACTAAGCCCATACAAAGTAATGGTATGAAACATCAGCTATAATCATTACGAAGTAGAGAAGTTAGATTTTGTCATCCTGCCTCTGACTCCCTGCCCCCAACCAACACTGTTTGTGAGTCAATGACAAAGAACTGATTGAAAAGAAGCAACCAGCTGACAGCTGCACAGGAGCTCCTTCCAGAAGACCTGTTGTTTTGCTCCCAGTCACCAGCAGTGACTGACAAATGTGCCATCTCTAAAATGCTTCAAGTGACCACAGTGCATAGCTCCCTCGCCCAGAGGGGAGTGAATTGCACATGTGAAGCAGGGCTAAGAACACAGCATGCTTGCAGTTGAATTTTTTTTAAAAAGCATGGAGGAGAAAAGAGTTAAGAAACAAAATCCTGGAGGAAGTGCCTTCAGTTCTAAATGAATCTTCTCCAATTTGAAGGCCAACAGCAGATAGCAGTAGTTTCATAGTTTCATAGATTTAGGGTCGGAAGGGACCTAGTAGATCTTCTAGCCCGACCCCCCGCCAGGGCGGGAGAACAACAAAACCCCAAAACAAAAACGGGACTCAAATGAGTCCAGCCAGGTAGGCATCCAGCCTCTTCTTAAAGACCCCCAGGGTAGGGGCCAGCACCACTCCCCTTGGAAGTTGGTTCCAGCTCCTAGCCGCCCTAACTGTGAAGTAGTTTTTGCGGATGTCCAATCTATACCTCCTCTCCGTCAACTTGTGCCCATTACTCCTTGTTATGCCAGCGGGCGCTAGGGGGATCACATTGTAGCTGGAAAACTTCTAGCCAGGCCTGGGGCAACACAAGAGAAGCTTTAGAGGCATTGTGCTGGAGGCACCATAACCATTGCTACCCTCCTTGAGCACATCTCCACTGCAGTTAGCCTGGATTCTTACTTGGGTGTTGTCTCATACCCCATTTTGTCCATGCACAAAAATCTCTGACCCAAGCTAGATATGGGTTAGAACTACAGCATAACTTGAGAGTGGGGAGGGGAGAAGGGAGGAGAAACGCAACAGGGAACTGATTCAGAAAGGGGGCACCAGAATGGCAGCTCCCAGGAAGCCTATGCCACCACCACTGCCATGGCAGCAACCCTGTTTGGGGAACTTTTGTGGAGGTAGCAGCAGCTTGTACCACTTCTATAACTGCAGCAGCTTACTTTTCTGACCTGTCCCATCCAGGTTGCAAAAATTTCAAATAATTTCACTTGTGCTGGTCACCAACCTACTTTGCATTAAGGACATGAGTGCTAATAGTCCACCAGTGCCTTCCCACAATTCCCTCACAGTGTGGCTAGAAGAACAGACAAGTTCTGCCAGTCTATTGGAAAAGATTCACAGAACTATTCAGTTTACTGCCATTCAAAGAACCATGGGATATTTCCCCTGAAGTCCTACTGACAGGCGCTCAGGTGACTGTAGCATGGGGAGGGTACAGACACTGGGTAAGCTTGCATTGTGGCTGCCCACACCCTAGCTAGGTTACCCAGGTGCCTATATGTAGGTGCTGATCATCTGAGCACACTATTTAGCGACAACAAAGTGCAGTGTCCATTCCTGTGAGTTGGTCATGCTTTACTGCCAGCTGAATTAGTGCAAGTCACAGACACACCTCTTACCCAACAGGTCTTCTATTTGGATTCCTCTTCTTACACAAAACATTCAGTCCACAACATTCAACAAAGGAAATCAAAAGGAAATAACTTTGCCCTTTCAATTCAGGGCTCAAAGATTCTTCAGCCACTCTCAGTAGCACCAACCTCCTTCAGTTCTTTGTCCTTTCTCAGCCAGGGCCCTTTTTAAATGTTCCCACCTAGGGATCTGCCCAGGGATCTGATTCCCCACACCTGCACCTTACCTTTTTGTCAAACAGGGCTAGCTGACCTTTCTAGAGCTGTAAAGGGACTCTATACCCTGTCACAAATTCTCTTTCCATTGATAGTAGCATGTGTCTTTCCTACATTAAAAGAACGGGGGTGAGAGGGCAGCTTTCATTCTAGATGTCTGTGCTTATATAGGTAGGCCAGTGAAAATCCAAGTGCACTTCACTGGGGCTAAACAAACATGGCATCAAAGCTATATTGTTTACTCCAGTTTGATGGTGTCTGGCCCTTGCACAGGTTTTCTTATGCTCTTCTTCCTTCCTTGTGCTTCCACATACCACAAGACACAATCTTAGTCTAAGTTGTGAAATAAAGCAAGGATTCATATTGCCAGCACCACACTTTAAAAATGTATGTATCACACATTTACAAAGATGTGACTAGCTTAAAAATCATGTGACATATTTAAAATAATATGTTTTATTTATCTTTTGGTTTCTGAGATATTAGAGGCATCTTTTGGTGCCTGAGACTTGATCAATGGAAGACACCTAAATATCTTTCTGCAGAGGACCTGGGGACCTGGGGACCGGAGGGCCCTGGCCCCCCTCAGGAAGAGGGCTGTCACCTGAAATGCATAAAAGTTTCCACATGACCATCATCTTAGGTCCTCCCTGTCAAAAGTAAAAGTCGGTACCAATGCCCTTCTGAATCAGATCCACCTTTCTCCACATCCTAGACTAGAAAGCTAGAAACTTTCTCTCTGTAATAATAGCATAAAGCAGACATTCTCACTGAATTACATGACTCTAAGAGGTGGGGATTCGTGGAAAAACCTTAAATTTTGTGAGAAAAAGCAAAACTGGATATCTTACTTGAATTTTCTAATTATTTTTCTCAGAACTCCTTTACCATAGCTGCTCTATTATTACCTTATGGACAAATGTTTCTGTTAAGTGTCACAATGAATGCTACCCTTTTACTGAAAGATTGGGAGTCCAGTTTGTTGAGTGAAGAGTCCCAGATTGTCAGGATATATCCGAGTACAGGGTGGAAAGAAAAGCAGAATTGTGCCAACACATACAATTATGCAAAATTGTGATGCACTGTGAAAGTAGAGCTGGATAATTCTGAAAGGAGGGGACAACTCACCATCAAGTATCTCCCTATAACAGAAAAAAATGATAGGATATCATTTTCTGAAAAGCTGATATTTTCCATATTCATTGCTGTCAGACAATGCACATAGCTTTGTGTAGCTCTCTCCACCTCAGAGATAGAATATATTAAAGGACATGGCTACCAAAAACATGAAAGATTGAGACTGATTTTTGCTATAAGCCACCCTCAAATGTGAGGAGTCCAATTAAATGAGATTAATTTATTCTGAAGAGTCTTTGTAGAACTGGTTCTTATCTAAATGATCAGAAATAAAAAATTATGATGCCCATCTAAAGGATATTGCCTAGATGGGCATCATACTTTTTTATTTCTGATTCTGCTGTAGGGTTTTTTCCCCCCCAGTAAACAGAGTTGCATAGCTATGCAAAGCCAGTTCAGTATGAATTTCGTAGATTTTTTTTTACACATACTGTATATTCAAATATCAGAGAGGTTGAAACAGTTCTTGTCTAAGTATTTTTTGCCAAAAATGTCTTTTCACACAAAGCAACAGTTCCACAGAAATTCAAATTTCAGTACATTTCCTGTCTTTTCAGTTTAAAAAATGTAAACTAAAACCTTCAAAGTTTATGGTAAAAGTTTCACTTCTTTTGGTTTTCAAAAGCCCATTGCTTTAAGTGCAACCTTTTTTAAAAAGAAAAACAGTATTCAAAAAGAAAGAAAAGAACTTGCAGTTTTTTATTAAAAACTTTAAAAAACATCACAGGAAATTTCAAAAAGAATTAGAAAAAAATTCCCACAAAAATAATTGTCATTTTTTTCAGCCAGCTCTACAATTCAAACAGATAAAAACATGTTGCAGGGAAGTAGAAAATAAATCGGCAACACACCATGGCAAACTGTGCAATTATATTGGACTCTCACATGTCTCAAGCAGAGGAACATATATGGAATTCTGTCACGTGTTTCTCAATGCATCTGAAGTGTGTGTATTGAGTATGTACACCTTGATTTGATTCCCACTTGAAGTGAAAGCCAAACCTTCCCTTAACTTCAGGGGGAGCAGGATGAAGTCATTTGCCTTGTTTCTGCTGCTGCTTTTTTCATACTTATGCCACCTGTATGATTTATTCTTTTCTTGTTTTAACAATGCCGTCAGCTACAATTTTAGTAATCGTGTTCCCCATTAAAGTGTCTTTTTATCTGAATAACAGCTACTTTGAATACAACGTAATCTCTTTTCCTGCCCTACATTCCTCATGACATGAATGAAGTTTAGGATGCAGTTCATACTGCATCATGCAAATATAATTGAAGTGATTGCAGCCTCTGATTTCCAGGTTAAAAAAAATATTCAGTTTCTGCAGAATAGCAAAGGATTCTACATTTCATTCCTTTTCTATCTGGCTGGACTGTTTGATCAGGTATGGTGGCCTGTTACAGAGGCATAGAAATGCCTGAAGGTTTGGTTTGTCTTAAAGAGAAATTTTATGTATATGAAATGACGGTACCCCATCTTGACCTTGATCCTGGGGGATGTTTTTTCCTTGTTTGTGAATGGTTTCTGGCAGCACGGTTATATAGATGCAGGTATACATAAACTATCCTACCATGGAAGTATTAAAATAAAACATTTCCAGCGACTGCAAAGAAAGTGATCCAGGAGTTGCTAAAGTAGTGTACACACTCCTGAGAGGAATCTCTTTCAGTTCCTTTTTTCTTCATCCTTATTTAAAAAGGTTTTGAAGGCTGGTTTAATTACGAAAACCAGCTCTCCAGACACCAAACAAAACAGCAGCCTAGCCTATCTTGGCACAAAGACACATGCATATTTTGCTCGCTTCTTCATGCCAATCGGCTGTAGCTCATCCAGGATGTCAATCCAAGTTGGCTGCCTGAAATCCAAGTTTAGCGGCTTGAAAATATCCTAGTCCTTTTTTGTTTCATCTGGTAAACAGCTTGGTCCATGTGCTTTTTAAACACATTAAGAAAGTTAAAACAAAACAAAACCCCAAACCTTTACTACACTGCATAGTAATAAGCTCTTCCCCTATTTTACACACTTGTGGGGCTTCACTTTTTTCCCTGGATGCACAAGTAGTAAAGAGCTGAGAAAACATTTACTTATTCAGGTCACAACAAGTGATTCTGTCAAGTGCTGAGCAGCTCTGAAGAGCTGAGTTCTAGGGGAAACTTAAAATATTTGATGGAACGAATGTTTGTAGAGTCTTTGTAATCTGGCACTTACAACTCTGTTAATTATTTCAAGTTACCCAGCAATCAGTTAAGATAAATCAGGACCACAATTTCCACGGTGCATGGATGGGCTGGAGCGTGGGGACTGAAGGTGCTCAGTACATCCATAAGTGTCTTTTAAATAGCTCAGCAGATTCTGCATGTGGTTTTTTTTGACAGGGGAAGGGGATATAGAAAGTTCTTTATTTTCCTTTTAAAAGTTTTGCAGGACAACACACATAAAGGAAGAATAGCATACAGTATTAGTAAGAGTGTTTCCATTTATACAAATTACCCAGGTGCATTTAAGTACAAATAAAAGGACCAGGCTCCTACTCAAGACAAAAAATAATTATGAATGCAGGATTAGGCCCATCACATGAAAACAAATACACAGAGGCTCCAAATGAAACATAAAATCAGTCAGTACTTCCTAAATGTAAAACCACGAAACAACACACTGAACACCAACAGTGGAATATTGTTTCCCAAATAATTAAATTCAAGTGAAGGCTCATCTCTCTTAGTTTCTTACTAGCTATTTCCTCTTGGAGGAAATTGAACTCCTCTGAAAATCTGAAATCTGTTTTCCTCCGGCCAGCTTTCTTAGCAGAAGCAAAAGAAAACAGCTTTCCACAGGGTACAGCTAAACCTCACCGATGTAATTAACAAGGTAGCAAAACGTTTTCCTTTCTGTCCATGGGGCCACACCACGCTGAGATGGACTTGTTGTTTACATCCAGCAACAGGGATATTTGCAAGGAAAAAAAGGTAAACATTTAAAAGAGGAAATAGATAGCAAAGCTCTAATTAATGAATATTAATGTCTTGGAGCATGAGATCCTTGAACAAGAAATGCCTTCTACCTTCTGAGGGAAATGTTGCTTATTAGCAAGTCAAGATTAAGCTGCATTTATTAATGATATTTAACACTCTGTATGGAACTTTCCATTTTCAAATTACTGTCCAAATATTAACAAACCAAATGAGCTCTTACAGTAAAAAAATGAACCAGGGTGTAATTGGAGGTGAGAATTATTGACGAGAATGAGAAAGTGGTGTTCACATCAGTGAGGCGATTTTGATCCAAATATCTGCCTCATCAATAGCCTTATAAAATAAAAAGAGAAAGTTAGTTGTGCAATGGACTCCACCGAGAGCCTTCTCTTTCTGGCTTTGTTCCCACCTCAAACATTTTATATCGCCATGATTTTTTTTCTCCCTCTCCTCTCTGTAGTTTTGATAAAATCATATAGGAAGAGCGAGTAAATCCAAGAATCTGTTTTTAGAACAGCTCCAATGGACAGGAGCTGTATTTTCATGAGACCAACTCTTTTTCCCAACCAGGGCACAAGAAAGGGAAGCAAAGCAGGCATTGTGTATATCGCAGGCTGTATTTGTATATATGTATCTCAGGGTGTGTTGTGTATTTCTACATTAAATCTGAAAAGGACTGTAAAAAACAACAGGTAGTCATGCAGTAAACTGAATTGTGTGATAAGCAGGATCGGCATCAGTTCTGGATTCATTTACCCCCTCACCCCATTCTTCAGACTGGAGTGCTTTCCAGAATCTCAGATTACACATCCCACTACCCTCTGCAGACCCCAGCATTGCTGCTGAGGGGAGGGGAAGTTTAATTTAACCGGCTCTGGTGGGATCTTTGTATGCACAGCTGACAGGACCTGTCGATCCACCCATTTATCACAGCCAAGAGTGGAGCAGGCAGGGTTAATCCTGACCACTGCACATGAGCGAGAACCCTTTCCTTCCCCCTCCCCCACCAAAAAGAAAAAATCCCTTTGGGGAAAAACTTTTCAGTCCTTTAAGCAATGTGTAATCAACAGTTGGAAGTACAGGTTTTGGTGTTTGGGCATTACTGAAGCATTTACTTTCCACATGGTTTTCTGTTGTTATTTCCCATCCTCATGAGGGAGGGAGCACATGCAGTTTTGATTGTTCAAAAGATGACTTTGGCAAAGGAGATGATTGATTAGGCTTGTATGCTATCCAATTAGGCCAACAGTACCAAAGGTTAGATTCCTGACAGGCATTATACATGGTACAGATTTGCAGTTGGTATCAGGAAATATATAATCATTGCACATATATTTATTTATAGATAAGATGAAATTATAACAGGTGTAATTGGAATGAATCTACTGGAACTTTTATCTCCCACGACAGATGATTCATGATATATTACTCAGCAAGATGAAAGTCATGAGCATGTCTTGCTTTTGCTGCTTTTCAATAAGGACAGCAGTAGGGCTAGAGGGTTGAGGGAAGGGAAGAGAAGCAAAGGGAGAAGTAAAGATTGATGGAAATAGCTTTGCTAACACAATATTGGACAGGTAATTGGTGCCATTTAATGAACATTGTATGATGAACTGTAGTTTTAGCGCAACAAGAGTCTTTTCCCCACTTTGTTTTCTGGGGTGGTAGAATTGACAGAGACTGAGTAAGCACACTGATCTGCTTTGGGGATAGAGAGGGAACCCTTTGTAGCACTCAGCAATACACTTTCCAACTGATTGAGGTGCAGTGTTGATGGATTCCAAAGTGAGTAGACTCTAGTGCAGTGATTATCAACCAGGGTGCTGTGAGATCCTGTCAAGGGTGCTGCAGAGTGTCACACAATATTAGCACTGTTAGGTGTGCAAACATCTACACTTGACTGATGAGAAATGCAGAGATTTCAAATAGGAATCCACAGTGTACAAAATATTTTTGACCTGTTGTGGACTTCTGAATTCTTTGAAATAAAAGAATTGCTCTACTATTTTTCTGTAGTAAAAAAATGAGTGAAAAAATAAGAGCTTGCATTTTTCAAGGGGTGTTTTGAGTCTAAGAAGGGGTGCTTTGAGCCTACAAGTTTGAGAATCACTGCTGTAGTCCTTCTGAACCAGGCACATGGTAGCTGGTTTATGACTTCTTCAGAAGTATAAAGAGAAGGAAATCATAGCGAGGCAAGGACTTTCAGGGGCTCAGAGAACGAGACCAAGGTGCCTTTTCCCCAAAGAGAAAGCAAATATTTAAAAATTCAGACAAAGTCTTAACATTCTGCTGCCTTTGATACAAAAATGTAACCTTTGCTTAAATTAGCTTAATTTGCTTAAGGGGACATTTCAATTCCTGACAAGGACTGCGAAGATTTTCTTTTTTTAGGGACTCCTGTGAATGTTTCTTTTGGGCTTAGTCTAAGGAAATTTACACCTCCTTGTCTTGAGTTTCACATTGAAGTTTCAACTCAAAACCCCACAGGGCAAAAAGGCCACATTACCAGCGCTGAGGAGGTCACATCTCAACTGGCATCTCTGTTTGCAGTCTCAGTGGTGAGGTGACCCACTGGGTATATCAACACCACATCTCCAGAGCTCTGGAGGCTGCCACTGAAGAACGTGTCCTGGTCCAGATGCTCACGTTCCAAGGCAATCTTTTAGCTGCAGTGCTCTGGAAAGCTTGGAACATGTCTGTCCTGCTGCTAACCATGGTAGGGAGTGCTACTATGAAAATATACCCTGCTGACTTGCTCCCACTCTGTGTTTGCCAAAGGCCACAAAGTGCAATGCAGTTGCCATTACAGTGGCCCTGGGAGTGAGCACCCTGTTTACTTGCCAAACAGCCGCTACATTACATTTTCTCAGCATTTGGTATACACAGAAGTGGGAGTGAGCAGGTGAGTTTTCATTCTGATGCTTCCTAGTATAGTAAGATGCAGTACAGCTGTGGCCTTCGCAGAGGGGTGGATCCCAGTTGGGGCATGGGGGACAGTGGTGCAGTTGCATTTGTCTTCAGCTGTGCACTGCATTCACAGTAAACAACCTGAGCTTACCAGTTGGCTGGCACAGGCTCCTGCTAGTAAGCACCACTGCCATTTGCCCCTGGTTTCCCCCTGCCCACAATTCAGCACAGGAAAGGTGGGGGAGGGCAAATGGCAGCAGGGTTACCCTACTGGGCTCCAAAGTGATATGAAAGCAGTGGCACCAGCAAGAGTCCACACTAACCAGCTGGGGCTCAGAAGGCACCGCACAGCTGAAGGGGTTGTGGCTTCATCCCCTTCAATCCTCTTTTGGAGCTGCCCATGTCTTTGAATTCCTTCTTTGTGGAATGTCGCCTTGTTTGTAATGGTGAAATCAGTTGTATATAATATGTCTCGTCTGCCCCAAAATGTGAGCAGTTAGACAACTGTCAGGTTACACCCCAGCAGTGGCAGCATTTCAGTGGTGATTGAAGCGATTGTAGCTCTGATTCTGGCAATGGCCTCATAGAGAAAACTTGGAAAGATTGGGTGCAGAAAGAAGTTATGTTTACTGCGTGACTGGCCCCCTGAAATCACTCTGTAGCCGTGCCATGACACACATGCTTGGCTGCAGAGAGCTTTTAAAGTGGCTGATCGCATGATAAATTAACCCTCATGAAATGAGTGATCAGATGAAAGTGCTGTTTTGGAGCACCTTAGGGAACTTGGGTTCCCTAGGATTAATTTGTGGCATGATTGGGGCTGGGCTGATGCTATCCAGCTTTGTTCCTGGGGCTGTCTGCAGGGAGGGTGGGGGGAGTGAGTTGCCAGCTGGGTTTGCCCAGACTGAGCTGGAGGTGGGGCGGGTTGATTGGAGCCCCCCACCCTTATGGCCCCCGCACCCCCAGCTCAGGCCAGCCAAACCTTAGCGGGCAGCTTGCTCCCCCTCCTCCAACCATGCAGACAGCCTTGGTGCTGGTGGGAGGGGGAGGGTTGGCTGGAGGGGAGTGGTGGCTCTTTGGCTGCAGGCAGGCTTCCTGGGCTCCTTCAGGGACGCACAATTCCCACTCCCAAACCAATAGGTGAATGTCTGTTGGTTGGGGTGGGGGGTGCTCTAACTCATGGTGCTTTGTGTAAGGCACCAGGAGTTAGAGTGGAGGCCTGCATGGTTGTCAGCATTCATTGTTCATTGAAGTCAATAGGAGTTTTTCTTTATTTAGGGCTCTGGGACAGGACCCACAATTTGTAAACTACATTGGAGCTGGACAATATTATGGGTTTTGTTTGAAATGTTTTATTCTTACTTTTAATTTATTTTGGGATAACACTTTGTTGTCTTAGGGCACTTCTACATGAGATGCTTAATGTGCAGAAGGTATTCATCTGTGCTAATGTGCAGTAGTGCCAATTACAGCACATTAAGTTAGTACCTGTAATTACCAGTACTAAACTTAATGCGTGTAATTACAGTGCATTAATGAACATGTAGATGCACCCTCAATGTCTCACAATTGCACCAGATTTTAATGGAAACTTTTTTCCTGCTTGATAATTATAGCCTACTTTTCAAAATTAGTTGTACAGACCTGTAAATTAAACTCACACATACAATTGTTAACATGTACTTGTATGTGCAGGTGTTCACTCAGTGGGAATACAGCATTTGCGATCCACAAGAATTTTGCTTGCTATTTATGTGTGCATGGTGGCAACTAACTTTAAAATTCAGGTATTATTGTGGGCTGTAGAAACCAGCTTCTTTCTGAGTTACTCACCCCATGACATGTTTCTCTGACTTGTGTTTGACAGTGTTGTTTTGTAATGTCTTTTTAAAGGTAAAAACTGATTTAAAAATATATCAGTGTTTTAAAAGCAAAAGTGAACCCACCTCAACGTGTCTGAAGATTGCAACATATATAATAAGCAAAAGCACATTCTGTTATGAGACTCTTGTTATACATTGCAGAACAGAGTGACACGAATGTCAGCCGTTTTATGCTGACCTTTGCTCATATGAGTTAAACCATCAATATTATTAGGAACAGGTGTTCCTGCAGTGGCAGAACACAATGATTTCACAGTTGCTGTGTGAGATTTACGGAGAGAAGATCTCATGGGAAAACCATTTTGTTTCATTGAGCTTCTACAGTCTATCTTGTCCCTCATGTTACACAATTCCAGTGAGAAGCTGGGTTTTTTCTGGTTTAATAATACTAAAGAAATAAACCCAAAGGAAATTAAACCATAAGAAACTATATTCAAAATACAAGGGCCTGGCTCAGAGCCAGGAAAGCAAGGAAATTTAAAGATAAAGGAAACTGTCCTTATTTCACCCTGTTGTGTCTGAGGATTGCTGATGTTTCCAACCGGGGCATGTTGCTACATGCCATAGAAGATGTGGTATGACCAGCACCTGAGACCTGAGGAGGGGTAGTTTGTGCCTAAAAGCTTGTCTAACTTCTGCTCTAACTAAACAGTTGGTCCCACAAACGATATCACAAAAGATACAACAAAAGATTGTCAGCTAGGATATAAGATGTCTTAGCTGACAATCAGGACTTCCCCTTTAAACCTTTAATGGGAAAGTTGTGTGGCAGAAGTGAAAAACAGACATTTTGAAATGTAGAGACCCTCCCAGCCATCTGTGCTGCAGGGGTCTATTAGAACCAAATAAAGCCTGGACTCAACAACAGGGCAAGTGCCCTTCCTGCAGAATTTCATATAAGTAGGTAAGTTCCGTAGCAATGCTATGTTTTCCCTGAATTTATGAATTAGTGCTTGGCCTGTGGCCTGAAGTCAAGCCACAACTAGTCAGCCCAACACTGAGTTGTAGTCCTGCATATTGTGGTGCTAGATCTATAGCTTGAGCTGCTGTTCACATGTTATGGGTGGAGGAGAGTTAGTGCCTGAGGCTCTTCTGTCCTACATTTAAAGGTGTTTGGTTATCTATATTCCAAGCCTCACTTCCTGTGCATTTGGATGTCTTTAAAACTGAAAGTGCATGCTGCCTCATAAAAGAATAAAATTCAAGCAAACTTTTAGGTGTGCGATACTTATACTTCTATATATAAAAGAGATTGTTTTTGTACCACAGTAAGACACAACATTAGTCCTAAGTCAGTTCACACACAGCGTTAATGTTCTTTAACGCCTGCATATGTAGACGTCAGCCTATACTTGCTTACTTTAAGCCAGCATAAATGTATTTATAGACATACCTAATGTGATGATAAAATGGAGCCTAAAAATTTTGTTACAGTGGAATCTGCTCATTTTTTATGGAAGCACCCCAACTGTGCTCATATGTGTAAAGGATGTGAACAGGTGCTCATATGAACAAAGTGCAAACAAAATGTTCAAACTTGATATTTTGCTGGTGCATCTCCTGAGGTTATGTTTGCAAAGCTGGTGTTTAAAATACAATGATTGATTACTTAAAATGTACCATTAATTATTGATATGGCTATGGTCACTAGGCCACCACACAACGAGCACATGAAAGATGACATGAAGAGAGTGAGGTCTTGAGATGTGACACAAGTTTGGATAAACCTCTAGATTCTTTTAATGCTTTAGAATTTAATTATTTATGCACAGGGAAGCATGTGGAATATAGTGCTTATGGGTACATCAGCATAGTAATCAGAGGCATGATCGCAGCTAGGTTTAATCTTTAAACTTTAATCTAGCTAGGCTTCGTAACAACAGGATTGAAGCTGTTGTATCATGGGCTGTACTGCATGGACCCTAGGCACTTTCCTGGAGGGCTGGCCTAGGATAAAGCCTTACTGGCTTATTGCTACTGGTACAATATAACAACAGGGCAGGGATGACAACAGCCAGGTAGGTGAGAAGTTTGGTTTTGGTCCTAAAGTCATGATGATTGATAACACAGTTTTGGAGATATCCAAAGGTAGCACTGGCAGATTTTATCCAGTGTTGAATATTATCTTCTATGTTTATATTTTGGGAAAAGTGGCTACCCAGGGAGGGAAAATGCTCGATATTCTCCAAGGATTACTCTATATTTGTAATATGTAGAGGAGCAGCTAGTTGGTTTGGGATAGATTGGTAAAGTATCTTGGTTTTTGCGAAGTTGATAGTGAGTCCAAGAATTTCATACACTTCACAGAAGCAATGGAGAGTGACCTGGAACTCTTCAATTGAGTGCACACACGACACAATTGTCAATGTACTGAAGATCAGTAATAGAGGTGTGGTTATCTTGGATTTGGAATGTAACTGGTTTATATTAAAGAGATTCCTGTCCATACAATACTGGATGTTGATTCCAGATGGAAATCTATTAGCCATGAGGTGCAGAATAGCTGCAGTATAGATGGAAAAGAGCATTGGTGCAATCATACATCCTTGCTTAATTCCAGTTTAAATAGTGAAAGGGTCTGTTTCTGATCCATTGCTTAGGAGGGTTGCTGGTACATTGTCATGAAGAAGTCTGATAATGGTAACAAGTTTTGGCAGATATCCAAATTTCACCACAATTGTCCTTAGGGCCTCTCTGTTGATTGAATCAAAGGCCTTAGTCAGGCCAATTAAGGTAATGTAATGATCTTGGTGTTGCTTGTGGCACTTCTTCTGCAGCTGTTTAGCAACAAAGGTCATATCTATTGCACCTCTGACTGGTCTGAAACTACACTGGGACTCAGGTAGAATTTCCTCAACAAGGAAAGTGAGTCTACTGAGGAGAATGCAGGGGAGGGTCTTCCCAGCTATGGACAGGAGTGCAATACCACAATAATTACTGCAATCTGATCTCTCTTGTTTCTTGAATATAGCAATGGTTCTGGGATCTCTAAGGTCACTGGGAATCTGTTCGTGTTTCCAGATTTTTATAACGTGTAATTGGTGAGAAAACTTTTTTTTCAGAAACACCCGGAAGCTTTGAAACATGACCACCAGTGAAGTCTTCTAAAAATATTCCATACAGTGTATTGTCCTTGAAACCTGCTCATAACACACAAGTAACATGGTATCAGGCACAAAGCAGATGACTGAGAGCTGTAATGGAAAAAAAAGATGCCTCAAAGGAAAGAGATTAGAAATAATGGTACAGAGCCATCAAGTCAGCACCTCTACTGGAATAAATTAATGTAGTTCCAGCAACTTCAATGAAATGACCCCAGTTCACACCCACTAAAGACCAGGCCCATCTTGCCAAATTCACTGAGCCAGATTCTTAGCTAGTAGAAGCAGGTGCCACTCTGCTCAAGCTGACAGAGTTTTATCTGGCTTACACCGAGTCTGAATTTTGCTCATAATGCCAAGAATACAGGAGGGGACTAATTAGTAAACGCTGTGAGAGGGATAACATCCAAAACAAAGAAACCAGTTTTGTGCATGCTCATTTGTTAAGCAAATATTCCTCTCAATTAAAATATTTGCTGGTCTCATCATGACAGCTGTTGGCTGCATGCTCCTTGCTCCCAACCAATGTTAATAAACCTTGCTCCACCCGGTAACATTTTGGTGGAGTAGGCTTGTCCACATAAGGAATTATTTTTACTATCATAGCCTTGTCATCAGCCTTGAAAAAGGACTTGACAAATCTGGCTACTGTCATCTCTGTCCACTCCTCTTAATTCAGAACGATTATAGCAGAGTGGCATTTTATGGATCCACAAATACTTTGAAAGTAGGATCTGCCCTCCCCTCTTTTTGATTCTATGTTGCCTCAGTGTATGCATTCACTGACAGGTGAAATCAAAAGAGTAGGAGCTGAAGATGTGTCAGACCATTGAGAAATAATATACTATGCACCCTCCACAGCAACTGTATCCTGGACAATCATTCCTGCAGGTGCATGTCTTAGCAAAACATGTAATATGCACATTGAGTTTAGCTGTTTGTTCTCCTAACTGAAACCCTATTAGGCAAATAAACCCCACATTTTTACCCAGTAGTCTTGCAAATTAATTATTCATTGATTTTGACTGTGCTGATTTGCATCATACCAGCATTTTCTTTTGAGAAACGGGGAAAAAAGACTCTTCAATAAAATAGGAGATCACTCTGAACTCCCACATTTTTAAAACAGGAACCACAGCCAAACTGATCAGAATATTTCAGTGCTTTTTAACATTCAGTGCTTTTTAATATCTGATATAATATGCCCTCTGTTGGACAACTGTATCCCATACTTGCATGGAGATGGATGCTGGGATCTTACAGTATTTTCCATTTCTAGCTGCTCTAAATCCAGTCCTTTTTTCTGCATGAAATGTGGTCTGTGCCAGACCACTTTCTTGGCTTGGTGTCTCTGTGATATGGTCCTGAGTCTGCATCAGAATCTCCTGAAAGAATCTCTTAAATCACTCATTTAAGAAGGAGATGTCTGAAGCACAGGGGGGAGGGACAGAAAAACACTCGGGGTATGGGATATTATTTTCTGTTTCCTTGGTTGAGGTCTGTAATAGAGTTGTTTGGAAAACTCCTGATGGAACAAGTCTGTGTCAGAAAATGTTGTGACACTGAAACTGAAATGCTCCATGGGAGCAATTGGTTTAAACAGCTTTGTGGAAAGCAGGTGGGTTTCCAATGGAAACCTGCCTGCCTTTCCTCCACCCCCAACTCCTTGTCAGCCTGCCTAGAGGCACAGTGTGTGCCGGGGCTCTCAGATATCCTGCTGTGTAGTTCTGAGCCTAGCAGCGTTTGGAGGTCCTCTCACAGGAGCTGGGCCTCTCACAGTTTCTAGGTATCCTGAAACACAAGAAGCCTGGCAGTCCTTACTCAAGTGGGGATTCCTAGTGGTTCTTTGCTGTGAGCCAGAAACTTGGAAAGGCCTAGAAATCTTAGCAGCCTGGCATGAAATGGGGTGTTCATAGTACATAGGCCTCCCACCCTGCAGTTGGGGGCTCTGATATCTCACCCCAACGAGTCCTCTAGAGTCAGGGGCCCTTTGATTAGAGGAAAAATTGGAGTGGATACATTTGTGATTTTCCTAAATGAAAAATATTCAGAAGATCTCTTCCATGGGAAATGTGGAAAAATATTTTTTTATCACAAATTAGAACAAAACCTTTATAGAAATGTTGGAATTTTCCATCAAACAGAAAATCTGGGTTTTAAGCTTCTCCATTACTTACCCCCTATCATCTTTGCCAGACAGTTGACAGGTACAGTTTGCGCCTGTGCTGTTTACCATGGGAGCCCAGGCCAGAGGTGTGGAGTATGTGGGGGCCCAAGGGCCCTGGCCCCCCTTGGGAAGAGGGCTGTCACCTGAGGTGCATAAAACTTTCCATACATCCATTCCATTCCATCTTAGGGTCCCCCCGGCAAAAATAGAAGTCGGCACTTACGGCCCACGCTGATACTTACAAGCTGTAACTTACCTATACCTAACTAACTTCACAGTAAAGTCTCAGCATCTACACGTGATCCTATTAGGCCACAGTAAACTAATAAATGCCACTGTAGGTTAGTATTTGTAAATACAAGTATTATCCTGTGGTGGTATTATTTAGTATGCCACAATGCAGGTGTAGATGTTGACAGGGCTGGCTGGGACATGAGGGTGCTTCAGTGTGGGGGCCGCCAGCCAGCTATCACTGCACTGAAGCACCCTGGTGAGCCCTTCCACAGCAGGTTGAGCTGGGTTGGAGCATCCCCAGGCTAGCAGGCTGACCCCTAGGCCTCCTGCCAGCCAGGGCTACTCTGCCTTGGCCCAATGTGCTGCAGTTGTGGGTACACATATGAACACAGCACTCAGGAACAATAAACTCTGGTGTAAACCAGAGTTTATTCAGTTGAATTAATTGCAAGCATAGATGCTCCCACAGAATTAAAATGTTCCTACTTGTTCTAATGAAACATTCATCTCCTTACTATTAACCCCTTCCCACTGACTCCTGACTATACAAATGCATGATCATTTGACTAAATTTAGTGCCATGTACACTCTTTCAGTGGCTGGGGTCTTAGAGCATATTTTCAGTGTTCACAATATTTCCATGAGGCTAGTTTGAATTGGCTGTACACACAGCCAATGTTGGTAAAATGTGTTTCTTGACAAAGTAATTGCCCTGCAGTGCATCTTGTGCCACTGTTTACTAGAACGATTGTATTGTGACATTTCTGTAACAGAAAAGGCTTCCAAAACCTAATCTATGTACGGAAGCTGGCATGTAGCCTTTACTGTAGAGGACTCTGTATACATTAATTTGTGTCACTCCTATTCCTACATAGAAAGCACTTTAGATATTAGGGTATAAGAACAGAGGAAATGCTATGCTGGGTTAGAACACAAGTTATCTTGGACTTCCCGTACTTGCTAGCTGTCCAGTCAGCCAGCCTGCATCTCAAACCTATTCCCTTAGGACAGAAGAATAATGGGATATGGGCTTCTCGGTTGTTTTACTGATGAAAATCTCAGAGTACCACAAGACCATAACAACCTCTCTCTCCCTCTTTCCTTGTGGCTCTGAGTCACCAACAGGATTTCTGCCCTCCTCCACAGTTGGGTGTTGGCTGCCTGCTCGGATTAGAATTAGACAAGCACAGGTGGTACTGCCTATTGCACAGTTTTCTAGTTTGCATACACTCAGTTAATGGTTTCTAGTCTTTAAATATGTTTCATGGGAGAAAAGGATGCAATGGATGAGACAAAGGGTGCCCTGTTGTTCTGTAGTCCATTTGATGTTTAGCAGCACGTTGGGTTGGATGCACCTCGTGCAGACAATGGGTTGTGCTTCTTTCTAAGGGTGGCAAGATCTTTATTTTATTACAAATTCTTCATAAATTGGGTAGTCTTCTTTCTGCCACAACACCCATGCATCAGAAGGTGATTTCTGGGCCTCCATTACCACTAATTGTTGGAAGCCAATGTGTGCTGGATGCATTTCTTTTCCGCTTTGCTTTTCTCTCTTCAGTCTGTTCTCTCTAGAAAGAATCTGGAAAGTTATGAGAACCATGAGCACCAGTGGATCAGCTCCACAGCAGCTGCTGCAGTACAGAGACTATGCTGGCATCTGTTACGCTGCCTCTTACCTCAAAGTCTGGGTTTTGGCCAGGTATATTAATGGACTCAGCCAAGTCACATCATACCCTTCACTTTTTCCAACCCCATTACATGCTACTCTGGAAGGAATTATCAGGGAGCTCTGCTCTTCAGTACTCATGGAATACAGAATTCCTTTTTGGCTGGTCTATACCAAAACAGACACATTTTCCAACCATTTCCACGCTGCCCACCTGCAGGCACCAAAACCAGGAATTGGATGGTACATATACTGAAGCCATTCCTCTGAGACTGTTCTTGAGATCTCAGTCTCTGGTATGCTTGTGATGTGCTCTGGGTTGGTCCCCAGCAACCAGCTTATGGATGTACTTCTGGGTTTGGACATACCTTCTGGCCTGAATGATTAGGCCATGAAGGGGTTCATCTTGACTGGGCTTGATGTAGGCAAGCCCTTTGTGGCTTCCCTACAGCCTGAAGTTCTGATGTATTTTACTTCTTTTGCACCTGGTAAGAGGTGGAGTTTGGTGATTGCTTCTAAAGCAGTGCAGCATATTTTCAATTAGAACCCTCCACCCCCGGTATGTAAAACCAAGCAGTTTAGAAGTTTCATTGCAAAGGTCACATACTTATAGGAAAAAACATAAGACAGGAAGTGAAATGACTTGGCCAAGGTCACAAAGTTAGTTAGCATTAGCACTGGGATTAATACCCCACTGGCCTTCATCCCAAATCCCATGCCCTCTCCATTGGAACTCATTCCTGCAGACATGCTATGGCTTTTGTGCTAAATCACTAGGGAACTTCAAGGTTTTAATTGTATTCCACCATCTTTTAATGTAAGGTTCAACTGTGTCAAGCAAAATATGTGGATCATTTGCTTGCTAGCATAATTTCTTAAAACACATGCTGTATGTATCCACTGCTTAATTTAAAAACAAGTTGTTCTTTTTCTGAATAAATAAAATGTTTAATGTATGTGTGTGTGTGTGTGTGTGTGTGACAGAGATTTAATCAGTGCATCAAAATTAACTGATGTAGATACTCAACATTGTTTAAGGACAGGCCCAAACTTCTGCCTGGGCCAGAAAGCTGGAAGGATACTGAGAGCTGTGATCACAAATGCAGCAACAATTATTATATGCCTAATTCAGTGGTTTTCAACCTTTTTTCATTTGCAGACCCCTAAAAAAATTTGAATGGAGGTGTGGATCCCTTTGAATTGTAAGTGTGGATATTTGCATACTTCTGACTGATCATAGTAATCTTTCACAGACCCCTTAGACTCAGTCTGCAGACCCTCAGGGGTCAGTGGACCACAGGATAAAAACCACCGGCCTAATCTGTGTTTTTACACTGTGCACATCACCACAGTGCCTTGACTAAACTCTTTTAATCTCTCTAAGTCATTTCAGCATCCAAATCAGGTGGTGTGTAGGTGATGGACAGAGAACAAGTGCCTTAGAGAGTTTTATCCAACTCCCACTGACTCCAGAGAGAATGAATAGCATGCTTAATTGGTTTCATAACATTCAGCTTTGTCTCCACCCTATACACATTGACTTTTTTTTTTTAACTATAGCCAGTAAGTGAAAAGACAGCTCTAACTAGCGCACATAGTCTTAAGGAAAGGAATACTGTAGATAAGATTTTTGCATCCAATCCAAGGTGAGCAATGGTATGAAATGCTTGGATGGGAATGTATATTCATTTATGAACTACCAGTGGGGTTTAAATGCTGAATATTAAGAAATCACTGTGACTCAAAAGGCTTTGTCAGCATGCATAATCTGGCACCATTCTTCAAGAAATCTTCTACCTTGGATGCTTTGAGACCAATTTAATTTCAATTAAGCCAACTGAGACCAATTTGATTTAAAAAAATACATCTCTTCTTGCTTTTCAATAAGTGCATATCATTCTCAACAACGTTTGCAACTGCTTTGCATCCCATAAAAAACCATTCCTAAATATGAGGAATTTGTGATTTACTGTTCCAATGATCTATATGAATCTAGTGATGGTTTCTTCTTATACAACAGTTTTACAGCTCTCCATCATTCCTTGAAAGCTGATCCTGAAGCTGAGATTATATAGCTAAAATCCATATTACATTAAGAATACCAAGATTCATTTATTGGCTTAAATGTCACATGGCAGAAAGACAGAGTGGATTTTTTGCCTCTACCCTAGGTCATATTCCTTGTCCTGGATCCATCTTTAGCCACTGCTAAAGTCTAACTTTTGCTTACAAAGACTCTGGACACATCTTTTCTTTTCTTTTCTTTTCTTTTCTTTTCTTTTCTTTTTTGCTTTAAATGTCTGATTGCTTAAGATCGCTAGCCCTGATCCTCTCCCCTCCATGCCTCAGCACTGTTTTTGGAAAGGGAGGGAGAAGGGAGCAGAGGGAGCTTGTTCTGGGGGTTGCCCAGCTGGCATTGGAGGGTGGGGTGGGTGGATTGTAGCCCCCCCATCTCAGTTGTCACAGCCTCTCCAGTCCACCTGCCCCACCCTCCAGCACCAGCTGGGCAACCCCCTGAATAAGTTCCCTCCACTCCCTTTCCCCTTCCTTTGTTGAAGACAATGCAAGCTTGGTTGCATCAGCCAAACCCTGCTCCCAGCTGTGCTGACAGACATTAATGAAGGTGCTCTACTTCGGAGTACCCTCATCAGATTGTCACCTGACTGGGCATTTTTAAAGCTCTTTGCAGCCATGTACTTCTGTCATTTAATGGCTGTAGAGAGCTTTCATTGGCTGATTGTGCGACAGACTCCACATCTGTCAGCATCACTGTCACGTCTGTCAGTGCCCTTAAGTTGCACAGCCATGTACAACTCATGACTGAAAGGGACTTGATCAAATTTACTTCTTACAAAATTACCTTTGGATGAACAGTACCATAAAAAGTTTAATTCAGAGTGTTTTTTTAAAGGTGGGATAAGAAAACAGGTGATAATAGAAACAGTTTTATTAATTTAACTATCCAGCTACTATCTAATGTTTTATCCTTATATATAATTATCCATACATAAGTTTTAATTGTATCTGCACCCCCCGTATGTATCTCTGTCTCTCTCACCCACACCAACCCACCCAC
>NW_017729022.1:110225192-110231071 GCF_001723915.1 Gavialis gangeticus
CCATATATATGTATATAGGAAGTACTTTAATGTTAAGAAAATATTTTCAAAGTACCCAAGCATTACTAAAAACCAGAAAACTTATCAGACATGGTCACAACTACCTTAACATTCTTGGTCACTTTTGGGATGAAAAGGTACCAACTATTCAACAGTACACAGCAATGCTAAACAACAATCAAAGCAGTTAATGAACATCTAACTGAATACATATATATATATAGAGAGAGAGAGAGAGAACCAAGCATTGGTGCAGGAAAAGTGCAGTTTAATATATTTTAAAAAATTGGCAACTGCTTTTGGATGTTTACATGCTGTACCTAGCTTCTGAGTTTGAACAAAAAGGAGGTAAGTAACTAGCATTACATTAGTCCTGGTCTTGTTGAGATTCCATTTTCATTTACTCTGATCAAGCATCATGGTGTAAAAAAAAAAATGGAAAATGTGGCTATTTTTAGGAATGATTTTCATCATTTTAAATATATTAAACAAACAAGCTAGGCCTGATTTTAATGATTTTTTTTAACTCCAGGGGGAAAAAAATCTGAACTTACAACACTGCATAATATCACTGTCAAAAGCACCAACTCTTTTAATGGCTGTATATGAAATTTAAAAAAATCTTCAGCTTAGTGACTGCAGCAAATCATATTTTTTTACAGCCATTAAGATTCTTATTTAAGATATAAACCAGAATCCAAAGGGATTTTGTGTGTGTTGCATTAAGATATCCTACTTAGAACTGTACTAACATTTCTTATGATGAGACAGAAAAGAAAGAAAAACTGAATGGGGGAAGAAAGGGCCAGGACTTGGCAATAATTGGATGCTGACCAGCAAGTTTTTAATACATCCAAAGATAACAATGCAGAGATTCAACTTTCAGGTCATAAGTTGCTGATTCGTTTGTATTTTGAGTAAAGTAGTTAAAAGTAATTGGCAGGAAACTACCTGGAGAGCCAGTCCCTTAGCCTCTCAGGTGCTGCAAACAAATTGGAAATAGGATACAAGTGGCCAGTAATGAAGTCTTCTTGTGGAAGGGAACTACTTGCTGGTATCAAAGTAATGAGGCCTCCAGCCCCTGAATTTCCTGCCCCAGCCTTCAGAAAGGAGTTCATTTGGGAGGTAGCAACATTATATCTGGATTATGGCCATTTCAACAGATATAGTGATGCCATGTTAGAGCAAGGCTGGAAGTGTGCCTATACATGCACTTGAGACAGTGCACCCACCAGCACCACTCTTAAAGCAGCTACATTATATTGATTTTAGGGTTTAGTCTCTGTAACATGGATGTGTTGTACCATACAATGGTGTTACCTAGTGTGGCTCGGAAGCAGTATTGACATGCCTCTGGTGTAATGGAGCTTGGCTAGGCCATTGAAGTGAGGCCTATTAAGGAATCAAGACTAGCTATGTATCTTAGAGTAGTCTGTTAGTGATCTGAGAACCATGGGGGCCAAGGTCAAGAGGAGGTCAGACATAGCACAGCATAGTTTCAGTGCCTTAAAGGAAACAGTGAGAACTTAAAACTCAGTGCAAGTAGTATTCCTCTGATTTCAAAGATAATTTGCCCAAAGTTGTTTAATTTCTCATGGGATTATGGCTGATGAAAAATGCCAGTTTAGCAACACTTGTATCTGAAGCTTCTTAGACAGATAACTCTCATATCTAAGTATTTGCATAATTTTATGTCCAGCAGTAGTCCCACTGACTGGAATGGCTGTACTCAGGTGTCTATTTGCAGAACTGTAGTCTAAAAGGAAAGAACAGCAGGTACAATGGTGCATTTTCCCACCTGGCCAGATCAACAGATGGCAACTCTGCCTTTATGAGCTGCTTTTCATATTAAAACAACCAGAGTTTATACTGAACAATTGTATTGGCCTTGTTCAAGCCTTGCAGACTCCTATGGTATTATCAGCCCTATAGCTCTACCTTTCAAAATGGAAAAGACTTAGCTCCTCACATCCTCACAATGAAAGAAGCCATTCACCCAGCTGTTTTGCTGAGACTAATAAAGTGTTGTGGACTTTTTGTCCATCCAGAGTTGGACTCTGTGTGTTGCTTTATTTTTCTTATGCTCCTGAGCCATCCAGTGGTAATAATTCGGTTGCAAACAGCTTTATCCAGACTCAGATTAGCAAAGCTATGTCAAAGACTTGACATGTCATGAGAAATTCAGATATCTCGGCCTCTTGTATAATTCTATCTTAGGGCCCATGTTTCCTTTTAGTATCTGCCATACAAGCTACCAGATGATCAAAGATACAAGTGGAATCTCCTCTGAAAGTGCTTGAAGGAAACTAAAGGTAATAAATATGTGGCATTCATATTATCTAATATGAACTACCATAATAAAAATGAGCAATCTGGAAACATGACTGCACAAAGTCTTTGTAATTCCTATTATATACTATATGTATAATATCTCTGTGGAAGATGTAATGGAAGTATGTCATAATCCTGCAATGAACCCCCCACCCCATTTCCTGTTAAACTCAGAAGGGATTTTCAAAGGGACTTTCAACAAACAAATGGGTTCATATTATGTATTAAAATCACACCATATATGACTATAACATCAGTGGGAAAAAAACGTAAGGACAAGCAGTCATACAATATAAATCACAGTTTCCAGACAGCTTCTTTTTCCCAGTCTTCCATTGATACATTTCTCGGGTTTGTGGTCTAATTCAGGCATAAGGTTATTGGGCAGTGTATCTGTTAAATTATGAATACTGATGATAAAAAGTAGTTTAGTTTATTGAGTGTATTACTAAAAGGTATGCAGGATTTGCAAGGTGAACCCACTAGATAAATTAGTCAAAATAGCCCTGTCTTTTCACATCCATTTTTATAAAACATAAATTGTTCGAAGAAAAATGAGCAGACTTCAGGAGAAAAACAGGGATTCTGATGTATTTTCTTGGATAGGTGGCATGTGTTGCTTTCTAAAAACCAAATGCAGAGTGTCCATGAACAATGCTGAGAACATAAGATGGAGGAAAGAGACAACTTGTGTAGCAAAAAGCCTCTACTTTAGGAAAGGGAGGGAGTACATAACCCTTCAGTGCATCCACAGGCATACTGTAGGCGGGGGAATGCAGTTATCCAATATAACTGCTAAAACTGGAATAGTCTTTCATTAAAATATTTTTGATGAAAAAATGGCTTTTTGGTCAAAGTGAATTTGTCATCAGTTTTTCAGATTATCATTAAGAATTCCAAAGCTAAAGATGTAATTTTTAAGTTTTTAGTGGCACATCAAAACATTCAATGCAAATCTTAATTTAAACTGATTCCCCCCTCCCATAAATAAAATGTTTCTTGAGCAGCTCAAACATTTATCTGGCAAGAGATGCATCAGAAATAAAAGCACCTGAGACAATATGTGAAGCAAAACTCAGCCCAAGTAATCCTGTTTAGAGATTGGTCCGATATAAGAACAGCTTAAAACTTTGGAGGATTTTAGATCATGATCTGAAATGTGGATCTTATGCCCATTTCTGAACATTTTAGATGTATGGTTTTATTTAAAATAAAAGTCAAACAGTTAATACAAACTTTTCACTCCATCATATTACTAATATTAGACAATACAGTTAGTGGTGAGCCCCTCATAAGGACAGCAAAGGTACTTTATGAGATTCAGGTCCCTTGAATAATCTTACTGCCCTTATGAAAGCTTGTCTTTGTTGCAGTCAACTCAAGTTATAGTCAAGTGCTGTCCACACATACTGATGTCTGGTTCTGGCAACAGTTTTAATTCAAGCCAGAGAGTATTATGCTAAAGCTCAAGACAGCATGTTTGTTAATGCGAACACTATGGAATATAGACATGGACGAATAGTACTCTAATAGCACTTTAATGTTGCTGGTCTTCCAGTGCTTTCCCACACTTCTCCCTGGGTGTGCTATTAATGTGATACAGACTTACTGTGCAGTAAAATACTGTGCAGTAAGCCTTCCTCAGAAGCATGTCTACATGTGCACCCTGTTAGGAACAAATCTGCTCCCAAAAGGAATAGCTTTGTGTAAGGCTTCTCCTGCCCTGATCTGCCTCCCTGCAGCAGCCAGGAGAAGCTCCAGGCTCCCCCAGGGTGCTAGCTCAGGTTGCAGGGGGCACAGGGGACAGTCCCAATGCATACAGGGCCAGGAGAGCTCTGATGGTTGCAGTCACAGCTATCTCCTGGTCTCACGCACAATTGGGACACACAACTGCCAGCTAGCCTGGTGCCCAGCAGGCATTCACCACCCAGTTGGGGACTGGCTAAGACCTGTCCTGTTCCTGGAGCAGCTGCCAGCGAGCCCCTGGCTGGGCAGGAATTCTCTCACTGGGTCTGTCCTGCTTGTCACCATGTAATGGTGGGTAGCAGCTACTGAACCATAAATTAGGATAATGTGTGGTTTTCTACTACGTGTAAATACAGATAGTAGATTAACTGTGCATTAGCTACTGCACAGTACTGCTTGTGTAGATGCTGACTGGGAGGAAATTTGCTCTCGGTCAGCCACACCAGCAGGGGCCACAGGAGATGGGGGAATTCTCGGCCCCCAGTCCTGGCACTGCTCACCTCCCTGCTCTCCGCAAGGAGCTGAGAGCTGATCAGTGCCATGATATGGTTGATCTCTGCCATTGGCAATGAGTAGGGGGTGCATGTGGGTGCACGTGCACCCTCTGAGATTGGTGGTGCACCCCCTGAGACTGGACAGCACAGATAGTGTTGGTGGTGCTCAAGGGCGGTCACTGCTCACCACCTGCCGTAGCCGATGCCACCGGCAGCGTCTGCGGGTGGTCACTAATTGCTGCTGGATGCTGCAATGCTGCCGGTGGCATCTGCAGGTGGTTGCTGACTACTGGTCAGTGCTTGCCACCCCCCACTGCTGACACTGCTGCAGCCACCTGCGGGCAAGCCCCACTTAGCCTGTCCTTGCTGCCAGTGTCAGTGCAGCTGTATGCAGGAGCTCCTTGCTCACCGCTGCCACACCCCCACTGCTGCCACTGCTGTAGCTGCCTGAGGGCAGTCGCCGTGTCCCCCCAGCCTTGGGAGGCATGAGGTATTCATGATCTCTGTCCCCACACCCCCACCCCCTGTCCTGGCACTTCAAGACTCCTGGTTTCTCACAGGAACTGGGAGCTGAGCAGCACCAGGACTGGGGAGCTCACTGTTTCCCTGCCCAGCCAGGCATTTTCATGTTCACCATTATAGCCTATGGGCAAAACGTGTCAAAACAGTGAAACAATTTCAATGAAAGAGAACAGTGCTTTGAAATGAAACAAAACTTCGAAATGAAATGCTGTCCCTTTGAAATGGAGAAACAGAAGTTGAAACAAAACAGTGTTGTTTTGCACAGTCCTACATGTCCCCACCCCTTGCTGTCACCATGAACTCTCCCCCGCATGGAGGTCTAGGCTTCAAGAGCAGGTTATCACAGCATGCCTGGCAGCACAGGCCACAGAACAGGGTGGGCCACCCGGGCCACAGCCTGGCCAACTTTTAGCATGTTAATTTAGCTAGCTATGCAGTTAAAAAAATAGCTATACAGTTTTAACTGGAATGACAATTGCGCATTTGTGGGTTTTATAAATTAATGTGCTAGAAGTTGGTTGGGCCATGGCCTGGGTGGCCCATGCCATTCTGCAGCCTATGCCTGGCAGTGCAGCCAGTGGTGGCGTCTGGGGGGTGGGGGAGAAAGGGGCAGAGTGGTAGCAGCAGGAGCTCTGAGAACTGGGAAATTGCAGCTGCCACAGTCTCCTGGCCCCAGGACTGTGTTAAACCTCTGGAACCGGGAGACTGCAGTAGCTGTGATCTGCCAGCCCCTGAGGTTTCACTCACCCCAGGGCTGAGAGATTGCATCCACACCCTGCAGCTGCT
>NW_017729022.1:110236071-110243605 GCF_001723915.1 Gavialis gangeticus
AAACCTCTGGACCCGGGAGACTGCAGTAGCTGTGATCTGCCAGCCCCTGAGGTTTCACTCACCCCAGGGCTGAGAGATTGCATCCACACCCTGCAGCTGCTGGGACCTAGGTAGGTCCCAGCACTGGAAGGCACACTACTGGGACCCAGCATCCATAGCTATGGGACTCTGGGTCCTGGTAATAAGGGGTGATTCCAGGACCCAGAGTTGGCAGTTGCTGGGGCTGAGAGTCCCCTTGGCTGGGAGATACATCTGCCACCATCTCCTAGTCTCAGGGCTGCATAAACCCGCAGGGCTGGGAGATTATAGCTGCCATGATATCACATCCTCAGGGCTGTGTGAAACCCTGGAGCCTGGGAGATCGCAGCTGCCATCGTCTCCCAGTCCTGGGGATTTCATACAGCCTGAGCTTGGGAGACGATGGCAGCTGTGATCTCCCAGCTCTCAGAACTCCGGTGAATAGCTCGGTGCAGTTGTAGGAATTACGCCGGGTGCCTGCCATTCCCTGGAGCATTGAGATGCCCAATCCTTCCTTCTAAGGAACACCGCCTTCCCCCTCTCCACTTACGGACATTGTATAAAGATGGAAAATTCCTGAACTACGGGTGTCCCCTTTCCCGTACCCTGCCTGTGGCTGACAGCTCGGAGCAGCTGAGCATGGCCAAAGCTACTGAGCCACCCTGTGAAGCGGGGCTAGCGGAGCCCCACAAGCAGCCTGGCATGCCAGGGTACCAACTTGAGCCAGGAGAGGATCTGGTACTGACGTTCAATAGACCAGTTTAACCTAAATTGGTCAAGTCTGATGCTACATCCATCCAGGTCTACTTTAGACCGGGTTCTGCCATTTTTAAACCAGTTTACATGCTCCAAACTTATGTTCTGTTACAGATATAGATCAGTTTCTGACCACTTAAACCAGAAAAAGTGTAATGTCTGCACCTGGCCTTATGGTTTATTCATGCTCAGGTCTTTTGTTTTTGTTCTATTACTATTTTAAGTTCAGAACTGTTTTAATGGACAGCTGGAGCTTATTTTTTAAATAAGCTTTTTCACAGCATTATTTTATATCAATACTTGATTATAGTGCACCTGTAAACACTCTTTATAACTAGCACCTTTAGACTGGCATGTGTCTACAGTGCTCTGCAGAGCAGAAATACAAAGTGGCAATACCACTATTGTTTAATCCGAAACTTTCTTTGATATATTTCACTCCCCTTTCTTAATATCTTGTGAGACACTGTTGAAAGTTATGACTTAAGAACATAAAGCAAACCACTTGTCAATTATTTACCTGCTTACCAGGTACCCAAACATCATTACTACAAGCTAAGGAAATACACGGCTACAGAAAAAAGCAGAAACGCAGTTGTGGTCATTTGACTGTAGGTGACTATATAAAATCCTTTCTCTGTCAAAGAAAAGCCAAGGCTTCTAGTACCTTTTTTGATATCCAAGTTACATCTGTATAGACATTAAACTTCATTTGAAAGCTTATGGAAAATGACATTTTAACAGCTGCATAATAGGTGTTTAAGTGTACACATTGCCAAATATAAGCATGCAGAGGGTGTTTATGTTAGTCTATTAACTGTCTCAGTTTCTGATGTTACATAAGACAAAAGTTCACATCTGTGTCCGGATTATTGTCCAAAGTGCTCCTGTCATAAGGCCACATAAGTTGCAAAGTTTGTTTCCCTGCTTTTCCTGGCATGAGGGATGGAATCTTCAGCAGCACTCAGTGTTTGCCTAATTTTGTTCCTATTGAAGTCACTGGGAGTGACTTCACAGGGAACAAAGCAAGTCCAACATTAAGTGCTTTTGAAATGATGCCCAAGCCCCAAAACAGTCTAAATTCTCCATGTTTCATTCTTCACTGAATGCTAGAGGCTTATATCTACATTTTGTTGCCAGTTGAATAACTTGAGAGTAACTTGGAAAGCATCCAGATAAAATCAGAGAGACAAACCTTACCTTTAGAGAACTTGCATCATTTGATATTGACATTGATAAACTTAGTGAGACAAGACATGCAACAGAGGGGCAGCACTCACAGAGCCTGTTGGTCGCTACACCTTCTTTTGGAAAGGAAAAAATGAAAAGGACACGCATCCACAACGTTGGTTTTGCTTACAAGAACAAGATTGGTCTCAGAAGCCGGAATACCTAGTTGGCATCAACAAGTGTCTCATGCCCCTTCATCTTCAGCTGACCAACATGCGATAGTCATCAATGCATATACACCCTGACCCTTGATGCAGATAACAAAAAAAAAAGAAGTATTGTGTTCTTAACTGGAGCAAGTCCTGTCATCTGTCCCCAAAGAAGATAAGGTAATTCTTGGCGATTTCATGATTCAGTGGGCAGGGCCTCTGAGCTATGGCAAAAGTCAATTCAAATGGAATTCTTTTCCTGAGCAAGAGTGTTTACACAGGAATATGATCTCATCATCATGAACTCCTTATTTCTTCAAAACAATAAATGGAAGACTTCATGGGTGCATCCCCACTCAAAACACTGGCACCTGGCTGACTGCATCATAGGGCATTTTTACACATGCTCTGGAAGGTGTGGGCAGGCACTTCAATTAGGGACCTCTGCTAATTAGAAGTGCCTGAGTGTAACATGTATCAGCATCCCCATGCTGAAAAATTGTGGTAGGGAACTTTGAACTAAAGCTCAAATTGCCCTGCCACTATTTTTCAGTTCAGGGACGCCAATACATGTGATACTAGAGCCTGCGTTAATTTCTGTGCTTCAGCAGACTCGATTAATCAAATCTGCTCCAACACACTGGATTTCCAGTGCATCGGAGCAGGCTCCATGCATGTGTATAGGACCCCATAGTGTGTGCCCAGGATCATTGTGACATCTGCATGACCAAAGCTATGGCAAGCACAGATGACTGCTGGATGGTTCATGGTTTGATAAGTTCTGTCATGTTGATTCGTACCACCCAAAAACAATGTAAGCAAAAGAAGCAACCAAGGAAGAGATTCAGTATTGAGTGGTTGAAAGGCTCTACTAAAAGCAATCATCTCCAGTAATACTTCAGTGAGAAATCTCTAACCTCCTTTATGATTTTGGAACTGTTGATCAATGGAGAGCCTCAAGAAAGGCATCTGTGAGGCATGCAAAAAATCTTTATAAAAGCTTCTCTACAAAGTAACTTCAGGACTGGTTTGATGAGAATAAGGAAATGTAAGCTCTTATTGAAAGAAAAAGGAAAGCCTTTAAAGCTTGGCAGAATGACATCAATTCCAAAGAGAAGACAGACACTTACTGCTACATTAAAGCTGTGATCCGGAGGAAAATTTGAGAGTGAAATAACAAGTAGTGGGAGGACAAAGCAAAAAGGATTCAAAAGTTTGCCAAGAGCCATAACATGGGTAGTTTCCTAGCACAGCTAAAGTTATCTATGGGTCATGTACACAAGAAGCCATCTTCCTGGGGTCCAAGGATGGAACAAAACTCCTTAAAGACAACTCCATCATCAATGCACAGTGGAAGGAGCACTTAAGGAGCTGCTGAACAGAGATTCTAATGTTGGAGACAATAGGATTGAAGCCATTTCACAACATTGCATTAAGGACTACCTTGCAGATCAACAAACTTATCAAGAGGCCTTAAAAGCCATTAAGCATATGAAGAACAAATTATGTGGTCCTGATGGAATGCCAGCTGAAAGTTATGAGCAAAGTGGAAAAAAAGCTGTCACCAACCTCACAAAAATCTGGCAATATGCACAGATTCCCAGTAATTTGAGAGATGCCAAAATTATTACCATATTCAAGAAAGGAGATAGATTGAATTGCAGTAATTATTGGGGTATTGTACTCCTGTCTATAGCTGGGAAGATCCTCACCTGCACTTTTTCCTCAACAGACTTACTTTCCTCACTGAGGAGTTTCTACCTGTGTTCTAGTGTGGTTTCAGATCACTAAGAGCTACAATTTGTATGATCTTTGTTGCTAGACAGCTATAGGAGAAGTGGCATAAACACCACCATGATTTTCACATGGCCTTCACTGACCTAAGTCCTTTGGTTCAGTCAGCAGAGAGGCTGCATGGAAGATCCACATGAGATCTGGATACCTGACAAAATTTGTTACCTTTATCAGACTTCTTCATGATGACATGAATGCAGCCATCCTAAACAATGGCTTGGAAATGATCCCTTTACTATTTGAACTAAAGTAAGCAAGAATGTGAGATTTCACCAACAGTCTTTCCATCTGTATCTCAGCAACTCCACATCTCATAGCTGATAGACTTCCATCTGGAATCTCTTTAAACCTACACTGGTTATATTCCAAATCGAAGAAAACTAAAACCTCCGTTATCAATCTTCAATATGCTGATGATTGTGTCATGTGTGCCCCCCCAACTGAAGAGCTTCAGGTCATACTGGATTGCTTCTGTGAAGCATATAAATATACTTGGACTGACTGACAACTTCATGAAAACCAAGATACTTTACCAACCCACCCCAAACCAATTGTCCCCTCTTCCATACATTAGAATTAGAGGGCAATCATCGGAGACTGTTATTTCACCTCCCTGGGTGGCCACCTTTCCCAAAAAGTAAACGGACAATGATATTTAACACTGGATAAATTCTGCCAGTGCTGCCTTTGGATGTCTCCAAAATCATGCATTTGATGATCATGACATCAGAACCCATTCCAAACTTTTCATCTACCCAGCTGTTGTCACCCCTTCCTGTTATGTGTCTGTAACTTGGATGAAATATTGGAAACACCTGAAAGCTTTAGAATGTCACTTTCAGCAATGCAGGAAGAATTGGAAGTCCCTGCACAGTCATGGAACTATGATAAGACTGGAATAATAGAGACTTGGTGCAATAGCTCACATATGACTGAAGCACTGTCATGGATGGGTATAAACTGTTAAGGAAGGACAGGCAGGGGAGAAGAGGAAGAGGAGTTGTGCTTTATGTAAAGGAGCTGTATGATTGCTCAGAGTTTCAGTATGAAACTGGAGATAGGCCTGTTGAAAATCTCTGGGTTAGGGTCAGAGGGGAGAGCAACAGGGGTAATGTCATGGTGTGTATCTGCTATAGGCCACCAGACCAGGAGGATGCAGTGAATGAGGCTCTCTTCAAACAGCTAGTGTAAGTTTTCCAGTCATGGGCCCTGGTTCTCATGGGGAACTTCAATTACCCTGATATATGCTGGGAAAGCAATACAGCACTGCACAGGCAATCCAGGAAGTTTTTGGGGAGTGTTGGGGACAACTTCCTGGTGCAAGTGCTAGCAAGGCGAACTAGAGGCTGTACTCTTCTTGACCTGCTGCTCAAAATCAGGGGAAAATTGATGAGGAATGTAGTAGCGGATGGCAACTTGGGCAGCAGCAATCATGAGATGACTGATTTCAGGATCCTAAGGAAAGGAAGGAAGGAGAGCAGCAGAATAAAGACCCTGGACTTCAGAAAAGCAGACTTTGACTCCTTCAGGGAACTGATGGGCAGGATCCCTTGGGAGGCCACTCTGAGGGAGAAAGGAGTCCAGAAGATTTGGTTGTACTTTAAATAAAACGTACTGAGAGCACAGGAACAAACCATCTCAATGCATAGAAAGACTAGCAAGTATGGCTTATCAGGGAACTATTCAGTAAGCTAAAACACAAAAAACAAGCTTATAAGAAGTCAGAACTTGGACAAACAACTAGGGAGGAGTATAAGAGTATTGCTTGGGCATGCAGGGATGAAATCAGGAAGGCCAAAGCACAAATGGAGTTGCAGTTAGTAGGGGATATGAAGGGTAACAGGAAAGGTTTCTAAAAGTTTGTCAGCAGCAAGAGGAAGATCAGGTAAAGTGTTGGTTCCTTACTAAATGGGGAAGGCAATCTAGTGACAGAGGATGCAGAAAAGACTGAAGTAATCAATGCCTTTTTTTATCTCAGTCTTCACAGGCAAAGTCAGCTGCCAGACTATTGCACCTGGCAGCACCATTTGAGAAGGAGGTAAGCAACCAACAGTGGCAAAAGAACAAATTAGGGACTATTTAGAAAAGCTGGGCATATACAAGACAATAGGGCCCCATGGGATGCACTCAAGGGTGCTGAGGGAGTTGGCTGATGTGATTGCAGAGCCAATGGCCATCATCTTTGAAAACTCATGGTGATTGGAAGAGGTCCCAGATGACTGGAAAGGGCAAATGCCTATCTTTAAGAAAGGGAAGAAGGAGGATCCAGGGAACTACAGACCACTCAACCTCACTTCAGTTGCTGGAAGAATCATGAAGCAGGTCCTCAAGGAATTTTCTAAGCACTTGGAAGAGAAGAAGGTGATTAGGAATAGTCAGCATGGATTCACCAAGGGCAAGTAATGCTTGACCAACCTAATTGCTTTCTATGATGAGATGATTAGCTCTATGGATGCAGAGAGACCAGTGGAAGTGATATACCTTGTAGGGCTGTGCAAAACTTCGGGTGCTGATTCCATTTGGAGAAGATTTGGCCTGATTTGGCAGCCAAATCTCCGAATCTGAATCAAATTGGGAGACCAATAAAAAGGTCTGAATTGATTCAAAGCTCCCCGAATCAATTTGGAAAAGATTTGGAGAGCTTCAGAGAGCTTTGGAGATTTGGGCAGTCCCCACTTGCCACCACAGGGAGTTGGATCCAGAATCTGTGCCAGTAAGTAGGGGCTGGGGGGCGGGAGTGGAGAAGGTGATAGGTGACCATGGGTGGACCTCCACCAGGCCCCATCCCCTGCCTGCTCCCCTAGCTCCCTGAGTGCCCTGTGATCCCTGCCCGCTCTCCCAGCCCCATCAATGGCTTCCCCACCTGGACCCAGCATCCCAGCGCTTTAAAAAAAAAAAGCCCTGCACTCACCGGCTGCTGCTGGGGGGTGATCCCTGCTGCCCCCCACTGCCCTGTTCTGTGTGGGGGGCTCTGCCATGAGCCCTCATCCCCTGCCTGCTCTCCCAGCCCTGTCAATAACTGGCCCGGCCTGCCCCAACTCATGGTTCTTAAAAAAAAAATTAAAAACCCCACACTCGCTGCTGCAGAGGCCGTTGGGGCTTCTGGGGGCTTGAGGCAAAGCCCCACATGCAGCACAGGGCAGCGGCAGCAGGGATTGCCCCTCCTCTCCAGGCAGCAGCAGTGAGTGCAGGGCTTTTTTTTTTCCAAAAGTTCCAGGACCCTGGGGCTGCAAGAGCGGGTGAGGGATTTTTTTTTTAAGAGCCAGGACAGTGGGGCTAGAGTGGGGCAGCCATTGATGGGGCTGGGAGTGCGGGTGGGGGATGGGGCCTATTTGATTTGGAGATTCAGCCAATTTGGCAGTGGCGGAATCTCTGAATCAGATTCGGCCGAATCAATTTGGGACAGTGATTCGAATCACCATATCGAATCACTGTCCCTTGAATCGACTGAATCTGAAGCATAGTTTCATAGTTTCTAGGGTCGGAAGGGACCTGAGCAGATCATCTAGTCCGACCCCCTGCCATGGCAGGAAGAGCACTGGGGTCAAATGACCCTAGTAAGGTGGTCATCCAACCTCCTCTTAAAA
>NW_017729022.1:110248605-110278896 GCF_001723915.1 Gavialis gangeticus
CTAATGTGCCCACATCCCCCCACATCTTAGTGTCATCAGCAAACTTGAACAGGGTGCTTTGCACCCCCTCATCCAAATCACTGATGAAGATATTGAACAGTGCGGGCCCAAGGACCGAGCCCTGTGGGACCCCACTTCCCACGTCCTTCCAGGTCGAGAAGGACCCATCCACTACCACCCTCTGGGTACGACTCTCTAACCAGCTGGCGACCCATTGGACTGTATGGGTGTCTACGCCACAGTCCCTCAGCTTCCTAATGAAGCAAATCCTAGCTGCTTCACACAGGCCTAATACCTCAACTTTAGCAAGGATTTTGATATGATCTTCCACAACATTCTTACAAGCAAGCTAAGAAAGCATGGGTTGGATGAATGTACTGTAAGGTGGAGAGAAAACTGTCTGGATCATTGGGCTCAGAAGGTAGTAGTCAGTGGTTCAAGTTTTAGTTGGCAGCTGGTATCAAGTGGAGTGCCTGTGATTGATTTTGTTTAATATTTTCATCAATGACCTGGAAGATGGGACAGAGTGCACCCTCAGCAAGTTTGAAGATGACACCAAGGTGGGAGGAACAGTAGATATGCTGGTGGGTAGGCTAGAATTCAGAGAGACCTCGACACATTAGAGGACTGGACGAAAATAAATCTCATGAGGTTCAATAAGGACAAGTGCAAAGTTCTGCATATAGGATTGAAGAATTCCATGCACCTGTACAGGCTGGGGATTGACTGGCCAAACAGCAGCTTTGTGGAAAAGGACCTGGAGGTTACAGTGGACAATAAGCTGAATATAAGCCAACAGTGTGCTCTTGTTGCCAAGAAGGCTAGTGGCATACTGGACTGCATTAGCAGAAGCACTGTCAGCAGCTTGAGGGAAATAATTATTCTCTTCTACTCAGCACTGGTGAGGCCACATCTGGAGTACAGTGTCCCCCCACTACAGAAAGAATGAGGACAAATTGAAGTAAGTCCAGCAGAGGGCAACAGAAAAGGTTAAAGACTGGGGCACAAGGTTATGAGGAGAAGCTGAGGGAACTGGGCTTATTTAGTATGGTGATGAGATGACTGAGGGGGGATTTAATAGCACTTTCAGGTACCTGAAGGGTGGTTCCAAAACGGATGGAGATAGACTGTCCTCAGTGGTGGCAGATGACAGAATAAGGAGCAATGGTCTCAAGTTGCAGCAAGGGAAGTTTGGGTTTGATATTAGGAGGGGAGTAAAACACTGGAACAGGTTACCCAGAAAGGTTGTGGCATTTTCATCTTTGGAGGTTTTAAAGACTGGGCTAAACAAAGCCTTGGCTGGGATGATCTATTTGGGGATAATCCTGCTTTGAGCAGGCGGTTGGACTAGATGACCTCCTGAGGTCCCTTCCAACCCTAATTTTCTATGATTCTATTTATATCTTTGGAAAATCCCCCATATCAGTTGGGAGGACAGAAGAATGAATGCCAGTGTTCTGGCTCAAGCAGACACCACCAATATTGAAGCCATGTTATACGGCACCAGAGCAATTGGATGCAGTGCCCGACACTGCTTTCCCTACCCCGCACAGTGAACTGCTCTGCTCAGCCCAGCCCAGGCAGGGTTGGGGCTGCATCTCCTCCCAGTGCCCGGTGCTGGTTTCCCTGCAACACCTACCTCTATCTCAGGCATGTGCTAGGCTTCCCTGCTGCCAGGACACTGCCTGTGAGAGAAGTGGCGTGCACTGCTGGCAGCTCTGTGTGGCTCAGCTCCTGCTTACACTGCACCCAGCTTCTCTCAGAGGCAGTGTCCTGGTGGTAGGGAAGCCTGGTGCATGCCTGGGATGGAGGTAGGTGTTGCAGGGAAACCAGAACGAGGAACTGGGAAAAGACGCAGCCCCAATCTTGACCAGGCAGAGCCAAGCAGAGCAGCTTACTCTGTAGGGCAGGGAGAACAGTGCCTGGTGTTGCAGACAGACAATTCAACACCCATCCCTGCCCATGCTGCGCTGCCCCCTTCCTCTGTAAGGAGTCATGGGGGGGGCTTTCTGTACTGCTGGGACCATGGCTCCACCATCTGCAGCAGCGTGCACCATGACACCCAGCAAGAGCACACCACCTGCTGGGCTTAGCTCCTGCCTGCTCTCCTCGGACAGGAGGCAGGAACACGGGTAAGAGGTTAAATCTGGGGCCAGGGCTGTCCAGGGTGTTGATTGGGGCAGGCTGATGCGGTTACCTAGCGAGCCACATTACGGCACCTTAAGGCGTTAACAGCTGCATGTGTAGATGCCAGCCTAAAAACCACTTACTGCGCGGTAAGTTACCACACAGTAAATGCAGGTGTAGACATTCCCACTGATGGCTTCTCTATTTATTGAAAGACTGTCATCCTCATATTGAGGGATTTCTGCCGCTGCCAACATAACCTCACTGACTTCCCATTAAGACTTATAGACAATGATTTGCCAATATTATATTGACTACTTCTGTTACATTTTAATAAAGAACAGGACGTCTATTTGTTTAACATAGACACTGTCTGACAAATCTGGCCCATGTTTTCATGTGCTTTGCCATTACTTCTTTCCATACTCAGCACTTAAAACAATGCAATGCATACAAATCTCTATTGTACTTTTGGTAGCTTTAAGGAAAAACTAAGCAACCCATCTCAGCAATTCAATTTGAAGAGTTGTTTGGTAGACTCAGGAAGCACTGAACCCAGGCTCACTGTACCTGGCATGTTTTATGGGAGTTTATAGGGTGGTCTTGTGTGAGTCTTCAAAAAATGTGTTATTCATATGCAACTTATAGTCCACATGAGCATTACTGCAGTCATACATGGTGATGTAATTAAAATGCTTATTATTATCATCTAATTCCAAATATATATGGCTTTGGCTGACCAGTGTATAGCTTGAAAAGATTATGAATTTATTCTTTTTTGTTTAACTAAATTAAATAGTTAATTCTGATATAAAAGATAGCTGTCTTTCATGCCATTGTGCCTGATACCTGCTTAACCTTTCAAATATAGTGTGCTCAGTATTTTCTAGAAGGTAACCAAAGAAGGTATCAGAGAAACAGATACATTTCTTAGCAATCAGCATTCATAGAATATTATATCAGTTACTGGAATAACTACTTGCTCAGTTTCATGTATGGTCTTTGTGAGGACACTTTATTTCCTCAGGTATAAAAAGGAGGAAAACAGAGTGAGTGAGATTTTTAAAAGCATTTAGTGTTGGCTAAACTTTAGCTACCTATTGACTTCAGTGGATCAGAATAAAGCCAGTGCTAAGCAGTTTGAATGATTTGGTTGATTGATGGTTGATGGTTTGTTGGTGGTTCTGTTGGTTGATTATCACAATCAACAGAAGCTAGATATTTTTTCATATCAGATGGCCAGGAAAAGGTGCTGTCTGTATTAGTCAGAGACTAACTGATTACCCTATCTCAGCAGCAACTTGTCTGTCTTAAATTTAAAGAGCTTGTTAACAGACAGGCATTCTAGGGGACCTTTCTACAAGTGAACTTGTACAAAGTTGATGGTTACTGAACAAGTGCAGAACTAGCAGCTGCTGAGGAAGAGGTTATGTGGCTTCCTGTGGGCCCAAGAGCTGAGTAGAGGACATCCAAGGATTTTCAAAGTTTGGGCCTCATTGTCCGCTTGTTTTCTTTTAACTTAGGGCCAATGCTCTAACTTTATGAGTTGTGTCAGAAAAGTATTATCCTTTTTCCTTTATAGCCAGGATGAAAACAAAAAATACCTACACTTTCCAGGATTTTTTAAAACCAGCTTTGCTCATGTTGTTCTGCTAGAAAGTTACTCTCCAGTTGAGTTGATCTAGCTTTGAGAAAGAACCACATTGTAAAATTCAGGAAAGATTTCACTGCAGAAGTATAAACTGCCCTCATGCTGGGGGCTATTGCTACTGCCTCTGCTCCTGTCACATATGTTCTCTGCACACAGGTCTTGGCTGCTGCTGCTGCACTGGCTCCCCAAACACTGGTACCTGTTCCTATTGTCACAGTTGCACGGGATCCTAAGGGGCTGCCATTCTGGTGCTCCCTCTAAATTGGTTTTTGGGGCTGGTGCTCCATTCATTCACTCCTAGTTATAGTACTGGAATTTCAAACACCCTAAAACTCAGGGACATTCAGACCTGAATATAAGAATTATATTCAGACAAAATCTGGATCCAGAGCTAGGCTTGAAACTCATACATGCTCAAGGCTGAACCACAGAATCATAAAAAAATGAGGCTGGAAGGGACCTTAGTAGGTCATCTTGTCCAACCCCAGTGTTCAAGGCAGAATCATCCTTGTCTAAACCATCCCAGATACATGTTTGGCTAATCAGCACTTCACCATTTTCCAATAACAGATTCCATGACCTTTCTATGTAACCTGTTCCAGTACTTACCCACCCTCATAATTATAAAGCACTTTCTAATATCCAGCCTAAATTTCCCTTTTTTGTAATTTAAGCCAATTACTTCTTGTTCTGTCCCCTTTGGACAAAGAGAACAATTGATCATGATCCCCTTCATTAAAACTCATTTTCTATTAGAAGTGTCGTAAAATCTCCCCTTGGCCTTTTCTTTTCCAGACTAAATAAACTGAGTTCTTCCAACCTTTCCTTGTATGCCATCTTTTAGACCTCAGTTCATTTTTGTTGATTTCCTTTGGACCCCTTCTGATTGATGTCGCCTTTGAAAAGTAGACGTGGTAGCCCAGGGGAAGCTCCATTAGTAGTGAGGCAGAGCAGAAAAATAACCTCCCAAGACTTGCATATGACAATACTATTAATACAACATGGTATACTATTAGCATCCTTTGCAAAAATATCACATATATATCTCATAGTATAAACCCCAGATTATTTTCTGCAGTGTGGCAACCTTGCTAGTCTTTCCCAATTTGTCTTTGTGACTTTGATTGTTTGGTCCTAAGTGCAGCATTTTAGATTTGTCTGTGCTGAATTTACTCTCTTTTACTTCAGATGTTTTCCCATTTTGACCATGTTCCTAACCTAACCATTAAAGTGTTTGATGCCTGATCATTTTAGTGACATTTACATCACACACTGAGGGGCATTTTGACCCAGGATTTTGGTTGAGGCTTGATCTGGTAGCCAGTTAATAATTTCCATTTTATAGTATCACAGAGCACATTTTGACCTGCCATGATGATAACTTAGTAGCACGGTGGACAAGTGTCAAGAGTACACATGCTGCAAATGCCATCAAATGCAAGTTAGTGATTTCAAAGACATTTTTAAAATACTCTCTCTGGAGCTTGCCTAGTCATTTGTTAAGCAAATGGCACTTGGGGAGCCTGGAAACCAGAAGCAGGCATTAGGTATGTCTAAAATATGCATCATCTGTTTAGTGATGTATCCCCTTACCATGCTGCCTCTTCTGAGAGGCCATCCTTTGAGATTTACAAAAGGACAGATCAGAGAGAAATGGGAGACCCATCTGCAACCTGCTGATTAGTGAGTCATCAACAGATTAACTTGTACAAAGGGATGAGGGCAGGGGGCACAGACCAGCTAAGTGCATATATGGTAATGAGAGCACAAGGGACACAGAGATAAGAAAGGACAGAGGATATGAGTTCTGTGGAAGGCACCTTTAAAAAAATAATAAGGGTGGGGTACTGGGCGATTCACTCAGGAAGATCTGGCATTGACATGAAATCAATGGGCTCCACATGATCATGCTGTTTCCTTTCTCTTCGGGCAGACATCTCTGCAAGCCAGTGGAGTGGGTGGGTGTATGGTATTTGCAACGGTTTTATTTTCTCAGGGCTAAAAATACTTTGCAAACTTTGGTTTTATTTTCCATCCCTAACAGCTGAGCCCTGGTCCCAAGGGAATGCATATTATCCCACTGTGAAAACATCTAAACAGGTGGAAGAGGACAAGGGAGGGTGGAGATGGTTCCACAAACTTTAGACAATTCCTGTTTCCTTTGTGAAAAAAACCCCAAAACAAAACACAAAGCTTTGTTTCTGCAGGTTTATATATGTGTGTGTGTGTGTATGTATAAATAAAACCCAGTTCCCTCACTTGCCTACACTGAATATTTCTATAGCATTTTAGAAAAGGAGAGTGTGAAGTAGTAGAGTGAGAGGATGTTGTGGGATAAACTTGGCTATTGTTTTGGACTTGGCCCTCAAACAATTCTGTTGAGGCACTTCTGTTATCTCATATACCAGTTTGAAGGCCCAAGCAATGACTCTCCACCCTAAATGACACACTCTCTCTTATTCCTGTTCTTAGTCCTTTATGCAGGTCTTCTAAAGTATAACTGCAGATCAATAGTACTTTTTGTCTCAGTGAGGCACAGTTCACATCTCCATTTAAAATTTAAGAAAAATAAGATGTGTTTGACCTAACAGAAAAATCAGCTCTGCTGCCTTTAAAAGGTCAAGAGAAACTATGACAGGACACTGAGCCTGTAATACTTCCCCTTATACCCAATGCAAGCGTCTTGACAGTGGCAGAAGCTATTGCACCTGGAGCTAGGGTGGGTGGAGCAGAAATAGAGCCCCCCCACATCTCAGGCCCAGCCTGGCTCCACCCCCAGACCCCAGCAGGGGTAGCTGGGGGAGGGGCATGTGGCAGGGGGGGCTCCAGCCCAACCTCGTTGCTGCTGACAGTTGCCAACTGGTGGGTGGAGCTTGGTGACAGAGGAGATCCAGCAGCCTCATGGGAGGTTGCTGGAGTCCCCCCACCTGCTGGCCTGGGCCAATGTAGGTAGTCCCCTCCCCCCCAACCCAACAGGTGAATGCCTGTTTGGTGCAATGGTGCTGTAACTCATGGCACTTTGTGTAAAGTGCCATAGTTAAAGCACCTCCATGACAGGCTTCCTAAACTTCTGTACACATGCTGTGGGTGTGTCTAGACGTGTGGATGTTTGGTTCCCTGAGGACAAATAATGGCAGTGCACCTGGGGGGGTGTCCGGGGCTGCAGCTGCAGCAATTCTGCTGCACGGAAACTGGCTGGCAGTGGAGCACGGCTCTGGGTGGGCCAGCTCTGCTTTTCAGCGGCAAGTGCTGGCCGAGCATGCTTTGCTCTGCTTTCCCCCCTCCCACATTTGACAGGGGGTCAAAAAAACTTGTGGAAAAAGCCCCCCAGTGCAGCACATGCTCGGGCAGCACACATTTGCAGTGCAGAGAACACGTTTGCAGTGCCACCTACCACACAACTGCGCTTGTCTGGACGCACCCCATGAGGCAGCCTTTGGAAAAATCATGTTCAGGACTAAATTATAACTTAAAACACAGAAAGCCTAATGGATTATTAAATCATCCAATAATATTATAGAGCAGTTTAAATCATTCACTAAAATAGGTTCAAAACAGGACTGAATAATATAAATCCAGAATAAAGTATCTGTTTTATCTCTACAGTTGTATAGATGTTTCTAAATTACCCTGACTATCACAGCCTGTGGACATACAGGCAACGGAGATGTAGAGAAGGCCAGCAAATAAGGAATGAGAATCAATGAAATTGCCAACGTCTGAATCAGCTGTTTTCAGCTGAGGTGAAGTCAGGACTTGAACAACTCAGAGTGCAGAATGGGGGGAATCATGGCAAAGGAAACTGTGTTACTGACTGAAATAATAATAAATAAAAAGCATTTTGACTACTGGCTTCAAGGTCATAATGAAACCATCAAGTTCAAAATGTCCATTCATTCTGATCCCTTACTTTAGCTCTGTCTGGTAAGGTTGAAAAACCAGAAGTTCAGTTTTTATTTAAAACTCAGAAAGTGTAATTCAGGGTCTGTTCAAAGAGCACAAAGTAATGCAGGGAAGGCTTGTAAGGCCAGTACAGTAGAAAGTAGTTGTGTTACATGCTTACATTACTATAAGCTCAGGAAACGCCCCCCAACATGTATTTTTTATAGCTTTGTGGGGAGTGGAGGGCACAGAGTTTTGGGATGCTGTGGGACTGCTGTAGTTGTGTCTTGGTAAGTTACTGTATTTGTTGCTACTGGACTATGTTTGCACAGTAACCTCATGTGGATTTCAAAGGTAGTTGTTGCTAGTGCTTAGGTATTGTGTACAGCAAGTCTTAGTACAAAAATCAAAATAAATACATAATATCTTATGTAGTAAAAATTTACTAATTTCTAGTTTGCTAATCCATAAAGCCAGTCTCTCATACTACACTTTTTAGCTGTGACTTAGTAACAGGGAACCATATTGTATTACTAAAACTTCAGGATCAGAATTAATTTCTCATGTTACTCAGCTGAAATTAATGAATTTACATAATTAACCCAATGGTTACATTCATTGCTTTCCTTCTTTTCTTTTTAATCAAAATACAGCATGCTACATTTGAAAGTGCACTATGAAGCAAAACATACATAATTCAACCCTATTACATGACAAAACCTATCAACATGCTTTGTTGTGGATAGTTGTGTTCTTGCTTATGGTCCACTGATTTCAGTGGACTTTGGATTAGATTCACATTAATTCACCTTCAAATTCAGCACAGTTTAGGGAAGTGATCAGTGCTGGTGAAGACACTAATGCCAGAGTAAGTTATTAATTTACATTGCAAAAAAGGGGCCTACCACTGAGTCTGAAAACACCTTTAATATTCTGTCACCATTAACAGGGCCATCTTTTATCAGCCAGTCTCAGCATCTGAAATAATGTTTTCCTTATATTTTTTGCCACAGTAAGGGGAACAAGTATGTCCCAAGAATGTAGGTCAATACCAGACTCTCCTGAGATTGAGAACCTGAACCCTCAGCCTCTCATCACAAGTCATGTGCCCCAGCCCCCTCACCATTTTTGTTGCCCTTTGCTGGAATCTCTCCAATTTGTCCACATCCTTTCTGTAGTGAGGCGCCCAAAACTGAACACAGTACTCCAGGTGTGGCCTCACTCGTGCTGAATAGAGGGGAAGAATCACTTCCCTTGACCAGCTGCCAACACTCCTACCAATGCATCCCAGTATGATGTTAGCCTTCTTAGTTACAAGGGCACACTGTTGGCTTCTTCATCTTATTGTTCAGTGTAACCCGAAGGTCCTTTTCTGCAGAGCTGTTGCCCAGCCAGTCAGCCCTCAGCCTGTACTGGTGCATGGGATTGTTCCATCCTAAGTGGAGAACTTCGTATTTGTCCTTGTTGAACCTCATGAACATGAATGACTGGTGTCTCCCATGAGTGGGGGGGGCACCATGGCGGTGAGTGGAGATCAGAGACTGCCTGCAGCCACTGCTGGTAGTGTCAGTGGTGATGGGTGGCAAGTGGGGACGCCCACAGCCTCCAGTGGCCACATCGGCAGCAAGTGGGGGAGGAGGCGGTGGCTGCCTGCAGAAGACAGCAGCAGCTTTGGTGGCGGCCAATCCCGGGGGAGCATGTGCTCCCCAGTGCCCTGCTTTGCATCACATATGCTCATGAGATTTCTTTTGGCCCAATCCTCCAATTTGTCTAGGTCACTCTGAATCCCAATCCTATCTTCCAACATATCTACCACTCCTCCCAGCTTGGTGTCATCTGCAAACTTGCTGAAGGTGCACTCTGTCATCTCCTAGGTCACTGATGAAGATATTGAATAAAACTGGTCCCAGGACCAACCCCTGGGGCACTCCACTTGATGCCAGATGCCAAATGGACATCAAGCCATTGACTACTACCCTCTGAGCCCGATGTTCCAGTCAGTTTTCCATTCACTTTACAGTCTATTCATCTAACCCATATTTCCTTACATTTTTTTGCATAAGGAAGTCTCCAGAATTTCTCTGTAGCCATAACACAACAAACATTCACAGATGCAGAGAGAGCACTTTTAAAATGGCTTATCATGCAAAAATCAAATCCTCATCTGATGTCATATTGGATGGGCACTCTAGGGCCTAGCACCTTAGGGAACAGCTGTACAGGTTTCCTGTGGGGGTTAATTTTGGGTGATTCTGCCTGCATCCCATGCAGCTTTGTGGGTCTGGGCTGGTATTCATGCAGCTGAGCACCAGCCTGGTCCCACACCCAGGGCTGTCACAAAGAGGAGACTGAAAACCTGTCTCCTCTCTGAGCAGCCAGAAGGAGGGTGGAATGAGAGCCCCCTCCTGCCATGTGTGCCTTCTGAGCTACCCCTGATGGTGTCTTACGGGCTCCTGTGGTTGGGCTTCTGCAGCAGTTGAGCTCCCTTCCCCCTCCCCTCCCCTCCCTGCCCCACAGCATGAGCATTTTGACAACAGCAGAGGCTGCCATGCCCAGAGCTGGGGCAGGGGATGGGAGGAGTGGGGGGAAAATGGAGCCTGCCCACCTTCCAGGCCTTGCCTGGCTCCTTCAAGGCCCCAAAAGGGGCAGCTGGAGGTGGCACATGTGGCATGGGGGTGTTCCTTTCCCTTAAGTCCCATGCAAGTGTCTTGACAGCGGCAGAAGCTGCTGCACCTGGAGCTAGGGTGGGTGGAGCAAAAATAGAGCCCCCACAATGTCTCAGGCCCAGTTTGACTCCCCCCCAAAATCCCAGCAGGGGTAGTTGGGGGAGGGGCTTGTGGCGGGGGGCTCCAGCCCAACCCCATTGCTGTTGCCAGTTGCCAACTGGTGAGGGGGGCTTGGTGATAGGGGAGATCCAGCAGCCTCCTGAGAGGTTACTGGAGCCCCTCCACCTGCTGGCCTGGGCCAATGTAGGCAGGCTCTTACTCCCCCTTCCCCCTGACCCAACAGCCTGTTTGGTTCAATGGTGCTCTAACTCATGGCACTTTGTGTAAAGTGCCATAGTTAAAGCACCTCCCTGACAGGCTTCCTAAACTTCTGTATATATGCTGTGGGCACATCCAGACATGTGTGGATGTTTGGTTCCCCGAGGACAAATAGTGGCAGTGCACCTGGGGGGTCTCCCGGGGCTGCAGCTGCAATGATTCTGCCACACAGAAACTGGCTGGCAGTGGAGCACAGCTCTGGGCGGGCCGGCTCCACTTTTCAACAGCACGTGCTGCCCAAGCGTGCATTGCTCCATTTTTCCCCCCCACATTTGACAGGGGTCAGAATAGTTGCAGGAGAAAAACCCAGTGCAGCACACGCTTGGGCAGCATACCCTTGCAGTGCAGAGAACACATTTGCAGTGCCACCTATCGCACAACTGCGCTCATCTGGATGCACCCTATGAGGCAGCCTTTAGCAAAATCATGTTCAGGACTAAATTATAGCTTAAAACACATAAGAAAGATGTTTAGAGACACAAAGACTAATGGATTATTAAATCATCAAATAATATTCCAAGGTCACTAAGATCAATGATGCATCTAATATGCGAGACAGAGTTAATTAAGACTAACATTTTTCACTCATCAGGGGCTCTGAATGTTCTCCAGCCGTGGAAGTTAGTTTAGGAAGTTCTGAGAGGAGCCTAACACAAAGTTAAGCCAAAAATGGGCAAGGAGGTTGTGTTCTGATCTGGACCACATATGGATTAGGTTTACAAGAGATGGCAAATAAAGGTAATGGCTCTGATGAATTTTTAATGACAAGGATTTCGATACCAAATTGTGCAAAGTCCTTGAAATCCACTGTTCTCACCATATTCTTACCATCTTGGTCTGAAATCACATATGTGTTACAAATTCTGGCAAGAACAACTGCTCTCTGCTTCACAAAAAGCTTAAAACCATTGTCTCTAGGTTGAATGAAGATTCTCACTAGCTGCTTCCACTTTTCTTTTTATGCCACTAAGCCTTTGCATGACAGCCAGTGGCAACCTGTCTCCTGGCACATGCTATCAGATCAAGGCATGAGGTTCCATGCCAGCATCTGGACTTGAAAGCACCCTCAGCAGCTTGTGCTAGAGTAAATGGGGGTGGTATCACTAGCAATATCCCTAAGAAGTGCCCCAAGTACCACAATTATTTGATCGTACTAAAAATCACTAAAACTCCAAGGAGTAACACAAACAGCATGGAAGCATGCCTAATCCTTGACTGAGATCCAGACACTGACTGTACTGTAGTTTCAGCTCAGGCATGTGTCTAACATGAGTCAAAGAGCAAATAAAGTAGAGGCAGTCAATGTGATTGAATCAGTGGCAACCCTGATTTAACCCCTTCACAACCAAAACAACTGCTGCTGGACAGAATCTGCTGAAGGAGCTTTTTAGTTTTTGTTTTTTAAAAAGAGCATTCATATCAGCTGAGTGGGAGCCAATACCGAAAATGGAGCTGCCAATTGTATCACTGGCCAGAAGATTTGTATGGGACCCAAGGGAGATTGGTACAGAAAGATTAGAAACAGATTATCAGCATGCTTTTAGCTTTATCTCTTTTCAGAACCACATAATCAGTCTCACACAAACCAAGTTTTGAGTAATTTTTCAAGTACAAGTTATTATCATGAGAAATCAGACTGATTAAAGAGAGGTTTAGGAGCTATTATTTCTGCTAAAGAAATTATTTCCCATAGGGGTTATTTTAAATCAGCCTGGTTTCTACAGCTGTGTTACATTTTTGCAATGAAACCTAATTTAAAGAAACTCACTCAGTTAGGGACCTTGCAATGTAACTGGTGGGCAGAAAGAGCAGAAGAGAAAGGGCTGTGTCAAAATGTCCCTCTGAAACTGGCATATTTAGCTTCTGGAGTTGTTGTTATGAAACTGACAAAAATTGCTGGTTTCATAATTAAGTGGATAGATTCTTAAATAGATAAACAACATATGTCAATTTCACCTGGTGTTTGAAGTGCACTTAAACAAAAAACCCACTTGAATGTGCCAGTGGGTTGCATCAAAACACATGCAAAATTCAGACTGGGATGCTCAGCAGATCTGTGCTGGAAACCAAGGACTACTAAATTAAGCACCACATAATGTGGTCTTTATCTTATCATCTAGGGCCAAATCATTATCTGATATAAAATGGCATTGGGTTCACTGAAATCAAGGGAGCTCCCTCAACTGATACCTGCTGAGGATATAACCGTGAAGTTTGGGGGGGTTGGGGTTCTAAAGCAGAGCTCTCAGCACTCTAAAATTCTATTTCACTATCTTCAGCTATGTACAAATTCCATTTAAAATAGCCTTGTACAATACAGATATTTTGTACTTCCCATCTCTGCTCAAACAGCCAGTATACAGTACTCTAGGATTCTACCATGGTGGCCTAAAATGTTGTCTTGTCACTGCTGCATGCTGAGATTTCCAACTTTTGAATGCAGACAATATTATACTTAATGGCAGAGGGTTATCCAAGTCCAGTGCCGTAGTAAGGATGGACTGCCCCAGGTGCTGAAGTGAAGGAGTGCCAACAGGTGCTGCCCATCTGGGGCAGGGTATGGGATGGTGCCGTGATGGCTCATTTGGGGGGCACGGGGATGGGGGAAGGGTGGCTCCCACTGATGCGTGCACTCCTGGGCAAGCATGGGGGGGGGGTTGCCCCCTGGATCTATGTGCAGGGCAAGGGCGGACTGCCTCTGCAGGCTTTGTTCCAGGCACTGAACTCTGTTGCTGTGGCACTGTCCAAGTCCATTCTTGGTACTGGTCTGGACCAGAAGGGTCCTTTTCCTTACTTAAAGCATTGATTTTTACTGAAAACTCACATGTTTATTCCTAGAAATTAAATAGGACTCCACATGCTCAGGTACATACAGCAGAGAGTCTCTAGTTTTACAAAAGACTAAGTTTTACAATTCTGGTGATCTTGCTATGAAGAATATGAAGACCTGGCCTGCATGAAGAACTATTTGCCCAACCTGGAAACTGTCATGCATACCTGGACAAAAACAGACAGATACCTCCTACCCCCTGGGAAGTAATCTATCACACAGTAAGATGCCAACACTTATAAATTTCTTGTGTTCCATCATTTTCATTGTGTTTACAAGGTGAGAGTTAATAAAGAGTCAAACAAACCATTAAGACAGAATGCAAGTGAAATATAGCTTATCCACAGCTCAGTGTAAGAGTATGCTGGCTAGGTCAATAGCTAACACATAAAACTACAGGTTATGGTGGATATACTTTATGGAAACGTGCAGTTGCTTCTCTGCATCATCTCTCCAGGGGAAGTGGACAGCAAATTACTATTCCTGGATGCAGGTGGCAATGCTGCCAGGTCTGGATGTAAACTGATTATATTATTGGGATTCAGGTACTGAATCATAATAATTGGGCACCTATACATGTGTCCAGTGCCTGTTCCAACACATTCTAATTAGAACACATCAGAGTAGATTTGATTAAACACTAAAGCACATGTAAAGACACCCACTGTAACATGATCAGTACTATACAACCTGCCGATAAGACAGTGGAGCTCTTTGTCTCCCTCTGTTGGCCAGGATACCTGTATGGATTTATGGGCTGCTACTGCCTCTCTCTAAGGATACTTGAATAGAGGCTCATGCTTTTAGGTCCAGAAGTTTCAGGTTCTGCTACTGATTTTCTGCCACCGATACATTTAGAAGGATCTCCCAATTTGTTTCTGTGTTCTGGCAAATCATAATGCACTGGACCTTAAGCAGAGACATAATTTAATAGATTTGTTTTCAATATTATGTCTGTTTTGGTGGTTTCATCTTTGTGACGTCTGATGCCATGTCTATCTTGCCTCTCTGTGGAGCTGCCACTCTGCCTGTGCCCAAGGGCAATTTGATGGAGCAAATATGTCCCAAGCATGCATGTCAGTACTAGGCTCTTCTGAGACTGAGAACCTGAACCCTCAGCCTCTCCTCATAAGTCATGTGCCCCAGCCCCCTCACCATTTTTGTTGCCCTTTGCTGGAATCTCTCCAATTTGTCCACATCCTTTCTGTAGTGAGGCGCCCAAAACTGAACACAGTACTCCAGGTGTGGCCTCACTCGTGCTGAATAGAGGGGAAGAATCACTTCCCTTGACCAGCTGCCAACACTCCTACCAATGCATCCCAGTATGATGTTAGGCTTCTTGGCTACAAGGGCACACTGTTGGCTTCTTCACCTTATTGTCGACTGTAACCTGAAGGTCCTTTTCTGCAGAGCTGCTGCCCAGCCAGTCAGCCCTCAGCCTGTACTGGTGCATGGGATTGTTCCATCCTAAGTGGAGAACTTTGTACTTGTCCTTGTTGAACCTCATGAACATGAATGACTGGTGCCTCCTGTGACTGGGGGGGGCACCATGGCGGTGAGTGGAGATCAGGAACTGCCTGCAGCTGCCACTGGCAGTGTTGGCAGCAGGGGGTGGTGATGAGCAGTGGATGGGAAGCGGGGACTGCCTGCAGCCACCAGAGGCTGCATCAGCAGTGGTGGGGAGGCAACAACTACCCATGGAAGCTGACGGTGGCTTTGGCAGCAGCCAATCTCATGGGGGGCATGTGCCCCCTGCCCATTCCTCCCCTATGCATTGCATATGCTCATGAGATTTCTTTTGCTTCAGTCCTCCAATTTGTCTAGGTCACTTTGAATCCCAACCCTAACCTCCAACATATCTACTACTCCCTCCAGCTTGGTGTCATCTGCAAACTTGCTAAGGGTGCACTCTATGCCATTTTCCAGGTTGTTGATGAAGACATTGAACAAAACTGGTTCCAGGACCAACCCCTGGGGCACTCCACTTGATATCGGCTGACATCTAGACATCAAGCCATTGTCTACCACCCTCTGAGCCTGATTGTTCAGCCAGTTTTCTATCCATCTTATAGTCCATTTATCCAGCCTGTACTTGCTTATCTTGCCTGTGATAATGTTGTGAGAGATCATATCAAAAGCATTGGTAAAATCGAGGTATATGATGTCCAATGCTTTCCCCTTATCCACAGAGCCAGTAATCTCATCATAGAAGGCAATCAGGTTGGTCAGGTATGACTTGCTTTTGGTGAATCCATGCTGACTGACCCTTCTGAGTCCTCTACTCCTTCTTTGTGTTGGCTCAGATGAAGGATGGCAGGAACAACTGGGTGGGGCTCTTCCTCAGCTGCAGGCCAAAGTTTAGCAGGAAGGTGGTCTAAGTAGGGCAAGAGTGCCCAGATGAATTCAGGCTCCTGCTGATAGAATCAGTTTTTAGTTCCATACTGAAGAGAAGCTACAGTTACCCTCCTACCCACCTATGCCAGGTTTTGAGAATTAGTCTGTACACATGATTGGGTCCTTGCCTACATACAGCCCGAAATGCAGCTCAGGAAGGACATGCATTGATGGGTGTTATGTCATTCCCTCCGTTTTTTCTGAGCAGCATGCCAAACTTTCACACCATGTACCAGCAGGCAGAAGGGTGGATATGAGAGCCTTTAGGCCAGTTCTTCACCAGAGATAATGAATATGCAATGTTGATCTTCTAATTACAATGGCTTTAATAATTGAATCTGCTGGCAACATGCTTCAGAGGTTGCAGGCAGCAGGCCATAAGGCTCTATATACATAATATGGATGAGGAGGATTACTGGAGCTTGTTGGAAGTGTATTTGGGTACTTCAGGCTCCTTTATAGGCCTGGCTCCCTGATCTCACAAACTCTCCTGTGAAACACCATGGTCTCTGCTTGTGCATCTCAGCAATCACATTGCAATAGTACAATATGGATGAGGAAGTCCAGCTGAACTGCAGAGGAAATAGACAGGAGAAGGCATCTAAGAAACACTTTGCTACCATTTCAAATCCAAAATATTTTAGCTTTGGATTTCTTTTTTTTTTTTTAAATAAAAAACTAATCCTAGGAAATCAGACACCAGACAAAACAAAACACCAAACAAACAAAAACTTCTTACTCAACTCTGACAATTTTTCACCAAAAACAATCACAAATCTTTCTCCCTGCCCAAATTATGGCACAATGAATTTAAGAAAGTGTATTTTTATGAACACTTTTTTCCCCTTCTAGTTCATTTGTTATTGTAATTTTACTCAAGGAAAATAATTGAGCTACACAGCTGCCAAGCTGGAATAACACAGTGGCGAATTTGATCCAACACGTGCATATATTATTTATACCACGGCTCCTTGAGTAACAGAATGACTGTGCTCTAAGACCTTGGAAAGCCCCTGGCCATTTCTAGCCTGTCATGGCAGCAACTTCTGACAATGCATAATACCTATCCTATTCTTCCTAGGTTTCTGTAGCTCAAAGACAATAATGCATGTCAGATGTCCAATAACAAGACAGCTTCCATATAAACAAGAAGACATACAAAAAACTAGAACTTTTAGTAGTAAAATGATACCTTTTATTAGACCAACTGGGAAATCACAAGAAAAATGTCCTTTTCTGCAAGCTTTCGGGATCAGAGTCCCTTCATTAGGCTCTGGGAAAAGTATAGATGGTACAAGATGATCCAAAGTCCCCATAGGTAGGAAATAAACTTCATTTTTGCACAGAGGGAGCAGAAGATGGAAGGCTGACCCTCTGGGTCCATGAGTGTGTCTCTCATTAAACATGCTCATGGACCCAGAGGGACAACCTTCCATCTTCCGCTCCCTCTGTGCAAAAATGAAGTTTATTTCCTACCTATGAGGACTTTGGATCATCTTGTACCATCTATACTTTTCCCAGAGCCTGATGAAGGGACTTTGATCCATATAAATAAGGAACTCAAAATAAACCTCATTTTTTAACATTACTTTTTTAAAGTTATGGTGAAAGTGTTTACAAATCTATGCCCAAGGGGGGAAAAATAAATGACAACATAATGCCTGATATATTCCAAATATACGAGCTGTTTTAAATTTATGGGCCTGTTATTCATCATGTTACATCATACAGTTTATGGTGGCCTTAAATCTGGAGAAAGATGTTATTGACATGAAATGTGGGAGACACTCCCTCCACCCTTGGATTCCTTTAGTAAGCTGGAAGGAGGTTTGTGAATGCATGAGAAAGTGTTTCTACACAATGCCAGCCTTTATTCTTATTTGAATTACTCATGCAGTGCAGTATGTAGAAAAAATAATATTTGTGGCTTATATTGTTTGTAAGAAATAAGACAGTAAAACACTGGTACAAACTACAGTGTTTGCTGAGGCTGGAGCTGAGTCTTTCATTTATTCTTCTGGAATTTTTCAAGTTTAGTTTCTTTTTTCTAAATAGTACAAAACATTCTTCATGCTGAAGTTGGCTCTACTCTACAGTTGGTACTTCCCTACAGAGGAGAAGACTGATTCCTACCCCTGTTCCCTGAATCTTAACTGACCATAGGAATTGCCATTGTTCCCTATGACATGGTGTTACAGAGTATTATAGAAAGCATAGCCTATAAAGCAGCTGGCAGCTGGCACTTACAGTACTAAGGAATTAGTAATCCTGGTCATAACCACCCAGAATCATAAAAGAAAGAATTTGCATGCTGGGCAGCAGTGGTGGCAGGTAGGCTAGGAGTGGCAATAGCTGCCAATGTTGTGCCCTCTTGAAAATGGCATGTGGGACTGGTACTCTACTCAGCCACCCCTAGTTATACCATTGCAACCATCAACTCTTGGGGAACAAATCTAGGATACAGTCCAGGATGTTCCACAGACAGGTGAAACTGAAAACAGTCTACACCACTTTCAGTTACAGTTGATTTAGTCACTGAGAGCATATCTTCATTGCAGAGGCAGTGCGCCCAGATGGGACACCACTTGTTCTCAATTACATACACCAGGTTTGGAAATATGGCTGATTGGAGGTATCCCTTCATGGCCACTCTTGAGACCTCTAAGAGTGTGGCTGCATTCTTATAGTGCTGCACCCAGGCAAATTAGTGCTTTTGAAGCAGAGTTAATTACCCTGGGTACAGAGCTATGTGAACACACTTATACTACTTCTGGTTCAGGAGACAACCTGTGGCAGTGTCATGCAGTGTCCTCACAACACATGCAACAGGAGACTGAACTCTGGAAACATTCAGGGCTCAAGCCATTTCATATTTAGGCCTCTAATGTTTCTGAGACCACCATTTAAATTCATTCAGAGTCTGGAAAATCCATTTGAGCACCTGTGCGTAAGGCCATATTTGATTGAAATGGTGCTGCTTTGTCATGTTTTATGAATACTTTAGGCTGACTGGATTACTGGGATATTTATACTGTTTGAATAATTGTTTTAGCTGAATGGGAGTGGTGTCAAGAAAGTCTCTTGATCTTTAGTACCTTTTGACACCAGTAAATATGGAGGGCACTCATCTGACAGGACTCAGTCCAAAGTTCACAATACAAGTGGCATTAATTCTATAATTTTCTCTCTTTTTAAAATAGTTTAAATAGGGGGAAATCCTAGGTAAGGATTAACCAGCTGTATATTGGATACAGCTACATTCCTTTCAGGCATGTAAGTGTGATTCTATTTCACCCTGTTCAAGTCCCTGAATATCTACTAATGCATCTCCTTTTGTAATATACCATCATCTTACCCCTAAAGCTGCATCTTAAAAATGTACTGAGGAAGAGGAAGACCTTCCCACCTTTTGCATTAACTGTTTTTGGGGACTTGAACAAGGTGGAATAGTTGCACTTGCACTAAGCACCTAAGCCCACTTACACACGTGACAAGTAGAATAGGATAGGACTCTCATAGTTTATTTTTCATAATCAGATTCCCATTCCCCATAAAGAAAGAGGAAATGCTTTAAAATCCCAGCCAGAAAACTGGTAGCAAACATAAAGGAATGCAGTAGCCTGAGTTCATTGGACCTGTAACCTGACTATGACCATTTCACTCCTTCCTTTCCAACTTGTTTCTTCCTAATCAAAGAACTGAACTGAATGAGAGGCACAAGCCCTTGTGGACTCATAGAAATAGAGACAGAAAGTAAAAATCTGAACTGTGGGCTTATGTATTCAGATCTCACATATGCTCAGATCCACCCACAACATTTTTCTGTTGTATAGCCAACAACCAACCATGATTTTATGATCATTCTATTCCTCATGTTGAGGGATGAAAAATTGTTTAAACAAATTCTCTGATACAGACAAAAACAGACAGCATACTTTTTAAGACAGAAAAGTCAACTTTTACTAACTACTGCATTATCCATCTGAGTTTCCTATCATCCCCTGCTCCTATCTGGCATAATACAATAGATTGGAATGGCTCCAAAGGAGTTTGTTTAGTCCTGTAGGTAATTATTACCTTGTAAACAGGATGCACCTTTAAGTTATAATTTAAATATGATACGTGGACCAAACCCTAAAGAGTTTTATTATCCCAGGGCACAGTTATTACTGAGTTAGCAGGAAACACCTGCAAGTTATTGTTATAATTAGAGCAGGTTGAAAAATAGGAAAATTATTTTGTGAAAATATTAGAAATGTTGAGGTTATTTCCATTTTGCAAGTGGACTCATTTGTACAAAAGTTTGTGTGTTCTTTTTATGCAAATCAAGTTCAAATATTTTTGTTTGCAGGAAACCATAATTTCCCCCCAGCCACCCAGTTTTACTGTAAGTGAAACATTTCAATAATGTTTTGTAAATAATATCCATAAAATTTCAACTAAAATAGTAGTTAGTGGGACTAGGACATAGAAGATTGAAAATTCGGACAATTTTAAGTGTTTTCTGCACTGGTTCTCTAAAATAAGGTCTTTTACAATTTCTTAAGAGAAGAAACACTGGAAGCAGCTCTAATTATTATTATACTCAAGAGTCTTTTCATGTCTGTGCACAGGCTGTTGGAAGTTCTCCAGTCTGACTGCTATAAATCCCCATAATGTAGCCAATTTTGGGCCAGAGACCCATTCATATTCTTGCTTCTCTCTTCATCTCTCTCTCAGCTTCAGAGTCACTCCATATCTTGTCAATTACATTCTTCTTGATATTAAAAGCAATTTACTTAAAACTGGAATTATTCTTCATAGTATAGGAGAGACTATACCACTTTAAAGTGGTAAGAACAAAACCTTTTTTTAAAGACTTAGGAGCTTGGTATTTGAGAGCGTGGGGAAGGAAGTTTAAAAACAGGGCAGGCATGAAAGTGGGCAGAAACAAGAGAGCAGAGGATTTTAGAATAGCCATGCTGTGGGCAGAGTTGGAAGGTCACACAATGCATTCTGTACATGCTATTTGAGGGTACTTTCTATTAATTCAGATATATTTACATTCTTTACTAACAAGTGCCATAGGTTTCAGCCTAATAATTTATATTTCAGGAACAGGATTATTATTGGAGCTAGTCAGAATTCTTAAACAAAATACTTTAAGAGAAAGTATTGGCTTTGTAAAAAAAAAAAAAAATCAAAAGTATCCATTGGAGCAAAAGTTTTTGTAGAAAAATAAGTTGAAAAATGATTTTGTTGAGGAAAATGTTCTTTACTGAAAATTTTGGAATTTGGTTTCAAAATGTTTTATTTTTTCAATTGCCTTTTTTATGTTTGTTTATTATTGTTTACTTGATTAGTACTACTGATATCTCACAATATAATTATGGTAGTACATTCTATTTTATTTTTTATTTAAAATCATTAAGGGCAGCTGCTACTGACTACTGACTGACTTAGGAAATCAACATAAAATGGTTCAGAGTGCTTACTGTTTGTAACATAATGAAAGTTTCACGTAGTGTCAAATGCAAGAGCATCTAGCAAGGTTTAGCTGTGCAATGTATGACCACGCAATTATTTCAACTGCACAGACTCAGATATAATATATTTGAAGAGACATCACAAAAGAATTTAAAAATCAGGTTTAAAAAAACAACATTAATTTTTCCAGTTCTTACAATGCACTTAAATCTTCTATTAAGATCAACTGATACATAGTTTATACAAGATTAATAAATTATTGATAGATGTTTTCATACAGTGGGGGGCCAACATTTTTGGCAGGCATGCCACAGATTAACCCTCCCCAAGTGCCTCCAGTGCCCTTCCTCTGCTCCATCTGTTGCCCTGCCTCCAGCTCCCAGTTGCTGTGCTGTCTGTCCCCTCCCCAGTCTGCCATGGGCCACATACCGGCTGCCTATGCCACTTGTGGCACCTGTGCTGGAGCCTGGCCATCCCTGTTTTAATGCATGAGTAAATCTAGTGCTATAGGGTGCCTGTACACAAGTGCAGAGGCTCTCTGATGTGCTGTAATTACAGTGCATTGGAGCAGACTTGTTTAATCAAATCTATTGGTGGCAATTACCCCACTCCAGCCAGCCTCTGCATGTCATATATCAGCATCCACATGCTTCAAAATGACAGTGGGAGTGCTTTAACTAAAACTGATTCAATGAGCTTTACATAAAGTGCCCCTGCTGCCATTTTGAAGCACGGGGATGCTGATACACGAGGCACCCTGGGCACTTTAATTAGAGTGGCTCTCAGAACTGCTTTAATTCAAGCACTTCCCTGCCCCTCCTCCCCACTCCCCCCAACTCCTGGAGCATGTGTAAAAATGCCCATAAAGTCCAACAATTCAGTGGGTTGCTTACAACTTTCTACTGCTGTGATAGCAAATATGTCTGGTTGCAAAATTTTGAATTTGAAAACTTTTGGTGGAAAAAAGGACATGTCTCCACACATAATAGATCAGAAATGTTCATGAGAACATGTCTTTTTCCCATCAAAAGCAATACATATATATTTTGTACCTTTATAGAATAAAACCATCACAATATGTTTATCATGGGTAAAATTTTGAAAGAAAATGAAACTTCAGTTCCTATATACATAAGGTCATGGGCACGCATACAAGTTACCTTGAGCTAAAAAGGGAGAAGGGATTTACTATGGATCACCTTCTCTGCAGGAACAGCCCATGTATACACTCTAACCCTCATGAAAGTTAACTTCCTGTAGCTTGCCCCTCAGTGATTTTTTTGACCAGGAGTCTGGCAACATATAACCATCTGGGCCAGATACAGACCACAGAACCAACAGATCTAGCCCACGGAGCTGGGGAACTTTGGTGGCAGGGTGTTTTGGCAGCCTTCTGGCACCAAAGGGCTTTGTGCAGAGGGCGGCTGGGCAGCAAGGAGCTGCACCAGGGCAAGGCAGCAGTTTGGAACTGTGCCCATGCTACAGCTGGGGGGAGCGAGGAGAAGGGGTGGCAGTGGCAGCTGGGTCAAAACACCAGCCCACCTCAGACCCAAATGGCTGAGGTTGGCAACAGCTATTATAGACTATTTCTAAATGCTCTCTTAATTTAAAAGTATCAAAATAGGTTTTAAACAGTTTTCTTTCTGTTTGGATGAACTCCTTCTCCTTGTCTGTAAACTTAAAATAGGAGCATCGGGGAAATATATGAGAATAGAAAGCAAATCTGACTAGAAAATCAAAGAGAACAAAACTGAATTGGACCAGTTTCTTTCCATCATCCAATACCATATTTGACTTGTCAATACCCTTTTATGTTTAGTTTCTGCTTAGAAATAATTGTATAGGAATGAGCCTTTGTATTATTTCCTCTTGTTATATTATAGATCTTGGCCTTTTGGTTTCACTACAACTGAACGGTGAATGAGGGAACTGACTTGGACACATATTACTTCTTCTTTCTCTAGTACCATCAGACTTTCCCATTGTACATGGATAACTAGGAAAGAACTTGACTGAGTAATCAAAATGAGTCGTTTTCTATCTTTAGTGAAAAACCCTCTGTTCAGAATTCCCCTCTGTCAAGTGGCAGGCAGCAATTGCAAGTAGGTAATTGCACTACTAACATATGCCAAGGTTAAGATTAAGAACCAGTCTGGGTACAGGCAGTGTATTAACAAATTCTCCAAGACGTGACTCCGCAGAATGAGACTCAGCATTTTCATCCAAGATAATATGTCCTAATTAACCTATGCAGAGTACTTTATGCTAAAGATAGGGCTTGCACAGAACTTTAGAAATGAGATAATGGAGGCTTATTAGGGTAATAAAGAATCATGTGTTCCAAGGCTGACTTAAAGACATAATTAGACTTCCTTTAACATGGGCCAAGCTATTTCAGATTTAATCAACCCTGAAGGGGTTATCAAAATAATCAACTAGACACAGCAATAGATCAGTGGCACCCTTTACACCATGCAAAAGATGAAATTGCTCTAAATGATGGCAGGAATTGTGATTATCAATATTATCTTAAACTAACCTCTGCAACTGGATTTTTCTGTGCTGCCCTTGGACACAAAAATATAAAATTACAAAAAAGCTAGAAACAGAAATTCAGGGCTTGATAACATTTCTTTTGTTTTTGTGACTATGTTTGATTCCAAGTGTCTTTAATTAATGTTGTGTGTTGATATAATGTCCTAGAAAGACTCCCTTCTGCATATCAGACTAGGACTTGGAAACCACCAAAGTGGAGTTTACTTTGATAAATCCCCATCTAGATCCTACAATGTGTACTCTGGGACAGGATTTTCATAGTTTTTATTAGTATTGTGTAGAGATGTCCAGCCAAAAAAATATGTTTTCTGAAAGCCCCTGAGCTTGCAGTGAGTTCTGTGCAGGCATATATGCAAGACTTCAAAGGAGGAAGGCTTTTGCAGAATCAACCCACAAAGTGTTACTATATTTGACTGCATTACCTCTTCTAGGAGACGTGAACTTGAACCAAGAGATATATACTGCATACCAGTTCCATCTACTGTTTGCTGGCCTGAACAAAAAGTACAGAGGTTACAATGGGAGATGCTGTGTCTTTCACTTTCCTATTTGTTACTTAAGTTCTTTTTATGTGCATCTGCAATATATTAGCTGTGTCAGCAATTTGTGTCATTACTTAATTCCCCGCTTTTCATCAATTCACATCTTTCCTAACCTATTAAATTGCAACAAAATGATAAGCCAAATACCTCTGGACCTTGTCATTAGGTAAAAATCCCATTGGAAGCCAAAGGGAGTTTTAGCCTGGAGGATAGGACTTTCTCTATTCAATACTGAAAAATGCTATCAAACTTCAGCAATGTAACTGATAACATGGTCAGGCGAGAACCTTACCACATTTCTTATATGGGCCAATGTCATCATTTTAAATTAAAATTAAATTTGCAAAGAAAAACACCTTGAGGCTGCAAGTTTGGCCAGGAAAATGACACAAGGGTAAAATTCGTCTCGTCTTATGTATGTGAATGGGAATATTAATATGTAGAGCATGAGCAGAGTCTGACTTTTGTCTTTGTAGACCTTCTAAAATGCATGCAAAATTGATGAAATTCCCATTTATAAAATGTTTTCCCAGCTTTTGCAACTTTTCATAATTTGCTGTAACCTGACTTTCTTTGTCTAAGGTGCCATTAAAAGCTAGTTTGTCCATAACCATTCATGGAAATGATGTAACTTTAAATGCCTGTGAACTAAGTATTGTGCACAGCTCAGTCCTGTGAGGGGCAGGGAAGCCTGAACTCCTACTGAAACCAATAGGGATTGAGGTCGGCAAATATCTCACAGGATTAGGTCCTTTGACATTAAGTTCTGTTAGTGAGGGTCTTGCTGCTCAGGATTCTTGGCATGTGTTTTATCATAGGCATTACTGTATTGTAATGAAAATTAGAATGTATCCTGAGCAGTCTCACAGTAATGTTTCCTACTATCTGTACCACGGTCTTTTATGCACAACTTGCTGATTGTTGATCCTAGGCCAGCACTACACTGGTCTTAAATCGCTCCTGGCACTGCCAGGGCTGGGACTGAAAATCATCTGATTGTTAGTCCCAGGCCTGGCACCACACCGGAACCAGTTTAAGACTCCAGTGTGGTGTGGGGCTGGGACTGACAATCAGCTGATTGGTGCCTGCCAACCCTGGGGGCTGCAAATTGCTCTTATTATCTCTGTGGTATGGCTGTCTAATAGCAGAATACATGTTGCTTATTATGATTTGAAGATACTTCTCCTGGGAAAAGTCCTAATATTGCTACGATATGAATGCACTTAGTGCTGGTCCCTGCCACGTGACCTGGCTCCACAGTGTGCAGAGATCCATGCCGAGGTCTCCTTGCTGCCACTGCCTGCCCCATGCTGCTCTGGATCTCTGCTTCCTGAGGAGCCAGGCCATACAGCAGGGACCAGCACTGCCCTGCCATGTGACCTGGCTCCACAGGAAGCAGAGATCCGTGCTGGGGTATTCTTGCCACCACTGCCCACTCCATGCGACCCCGTGTCACTGGGGCAGTGCAGGGTGGGCAGCGGTGGCAAGGAGACCCCCAGCATGGATCTCTGCTCCCTGCAGAGCTAAGTCGTGTGGCAGGGCAGTGCTGGTCCCTGCCGCATGACCTGGCTCTGCAGGAAGTAGAGATCCACACTGGGGTCTCCTTGCTGCCGTTGCCTGACCCATGCAGCCCCACATTGCTGGGCAATGCAGGGTGGGCAGTGGCGGCAAGGAGACCACTGGTACAGATCTCTGCTCCCTGTGGAGCCAAGACACATGGCACGGATCAGCAGGCTTGCTCACTGCTCTGTGCTGCTTTCCTGGCTCATGACACGGCATGACAAGGCTCAGAAATCTGCACGGGGGCCTCCTCGCCTACATGGAGGGCAGTGGCCCACCCACTCCCTGGACAAGCCACCCACAGTCCCACCCTGTTCCCCACTGAGGCCCTGCAGCCCCCAGCCCCAAGCCCTACCCAGCTGGGCAGTAGGGCTGTGTGAAGCTTGCAGCCTGTTTGAAACAGATTCAGAGGAGATTAAGCCAAAACAAAACAGGACAGTGATCTGAAACACTGAAACTAATCATTGTTCTCCAAAATGTCTGAATCTGAAACCGAATTGAAACATGGCCTTTTCACACAGCCCTATCATTTAGTACTTCCAAAAGGAAGTAATATATGACAGTGCTGTAACAAAGGTGTTGCAGGGACATGTGTAGATGCAAACAGTAAGGTTTTTGGGTAGGTGTCTACACATGCGAGGCTTAGGGAGAAGATCTGCTCCCAGTTCCCTGCAGCCTTACAATGTGCCCCTGATGCCACTGGGGGGAGCTCCAGGATGCCCCTGGGTGCTAGCCCAGGAACTGGCAGGGAGCACCAGGGCAGGAGACAGCTGTCTCCTGTCCCTGGGGGGCTGCCTGCTGCTGGAGCAGGGATAATGTTCCCCTACCCTGGCAGCAGAGAGCTCCTGGCCCTGGCTTCTTGATCAGGGGCATGGGCTTGGAAAGAACTGTGGGGGAGGGCAAGTCCCAGCTCCCTGCCTCAATCTACTGTTGGGGCATCTAGGAGCTAGCTCACTGCTAGCTGCCCTACCAGTGGAACAGAGCAAGGGGCTGGGACTTGCCCCACCCCTGACACTTTCCAAGCCCTGTGCCTTGATCACCCAATTGGAGGAAGGGGCTGGGATCCCCCTGTGCTGTTCAGGGAAGTCTGTATGTGAAGCCCAAAATTGGCTGGGGACTACCCAAAACAGGACAGTCCCCAGCCATCTCCAGGATGTACGTGCTTCTCTGTGCAGCCTGGGGCTTGTTGGGAACTGTCCTGGTCAGGGGCAGGTCCCAGCCAGCTCCAGGCTGGGCAGGGAACTGTCCCCATGCAGGGAGCTCCTAGCCCCTGCTCTGTGATCACAACTGCAATCATGAAGTGGGCTCTGGGGAGCTTGTTCCCTGCCTAGCTCTGTGAGCATGCAGCTGGGGAGAGGGAACATGTTGGGGAGCTCCCTGCAGAGCTGGGAGGGGGAACAAGCTCCCCAGCCTGTTCCCCCCACAGCTCCACATTCACAGAACAAGCTCCCCAGCCCCCACCAGCAGGGAGGTCCCAGCGCCAGCTCCACTACTTTAGGGTCACTGCTGGGAGATGCTTATCTCCTAGCCTGAGCCCTGTGGTCATGGGGCTTGGGCTGGGAGACCTGTATCTCCCAGGGGCTCAGGCTGGGAGATAAGCATCTCCCAGCAGCAGCTCTATGGTTGTGTAGCCAGTGCTGGGAGATAAGGGTCCCTCAGTCATCCACTCCCAGATCACAATCTGGGAGCATAGGGCTTGGAGCTCCCTGATGCTGGAGTTGGGGGACATAGCAAAGGTTAGGTCTGCTCACCCAGGCAGCTCCCAGAGCAGGGAGGTATCTTCTATTGGTGAACAGCTAACTGGGAGCAGGTTTGAATCCTGGTCAGGCATCATCTACATGAGCACTATGGCACCATTACTACACTGCAGGTAACAAATTTAATTGGGATTAGGGAGATTTGCACATGTAGACACACATGCTTACTTCACAGTAAACTATGCTAATTCTCCATTAAGCATCTCGTGCAGACATACCCATTGTTACATAAGTATAGTCTATTCCACAAGATTCCCACAAGCTTTGAACTGTGCTGTTATTTCAATGTGAATAACCAAATGCAATTATTGGTATTTCAGAGCAATTCAAAGTTCCTCAGCTAATGACCAGGCATGGATAATGCAGAGAACTGCTATACTTGCCAGCGAAGGTACTAGATACTATTTTGTCTGCATATACAGCTTTTCCCACCACGGGTTATTAGGGAGAACAAAGCTGACCTTAGCACGGTTTAGGTGGATAAGCTCTCAGGAGAGAATCTTTACACTAATGCACATCATTTGAAAAGAAATATAGTTTCCTTGTACGGGGGCTTGTGTAAATAATTTTCTTGGAAAAATATGCTGTATTTAATTATGCGTTAGCCATGAACTGGGTAGGCTGATGCATCTCAAACTTTATCTATAGCCCACACAGTTCAACCCTAGTTAGTTAAACCTTTATTAGTCCTGACTCATAGCAATAAATCACACAAACTGATATACCTGTCTTAGAACCCAATTCTAACCTGTATTATACTTATCTAACTCTAACTGTCCATGGGCTACTTTCTAGATAGAGAATGGTACTTAAGGTAAATTGGATGCTTGCGTGAATGCCGCCTGCCCCTGGAGGCTGGGGGGGGGGCATGGTGACTGCTTGCAGGTGGCAGTGGCAGTGGTGTGGTGGCAGTGAATCAGGAGCTCCCACAGGCAGCTGTGGTGGCGGGGGGAGGCATGGCAAGCACCAACCAGTGGTTGGCGACCACCCACAGACACTGATGGCAGTGTTGGCGATGGTCAGCAGCGGTCAGCAACTGCCTGCAGACGCTGCCAGTGGTGTCAGCAGTGATGGGGGGTGGCGAGTGACAACTGCCCGCAGGCACTGCTAGCAGTGTCAGTGGCGCCTCTTTCAGAGGGTGCACTGCCAATCTCAGGGGGTGCACCCGTGTGCACCCCCTATGCATTGCCAATGGATACTTGTTCCATGGTGTGCATGATTATACAGTAAGAGGAAGGAACTCATCTCCTCCATGGAACTAATCAGAACTGAATTCCCAATAAATAGGTTGAGTTCAAACTTCTTGTGCCCTTTCCTCAAGGACCCACATACCTATGCTTCTTCTTGCTTATCTCCCTCATCATTCCCTTTTCAGTGGCCCCAGCCCCTCCTCTCAGTCAATGGAGCAACCAGCTCTGTAACATTTGCTAAAGAAACCACTCTATGTGGAACAACTGCAAGGTGAAAAACAAGGCTACCACCTGCTACATTTTCAAATCCTTCCTGAAAAAACATTCCTACTAGGTAGTGTAAATCAGATTAAAGAGAGGTCATGGGTACCTTGTGATAACCTATTTGTTTATCCCAAAAGAATGTTATTAAAACACTGTATGGCCGCAGTATGGCCTGTTACCATGTCATGCGCTCATATGCTGCAGTCCTTAGTCCTTTCCCCTTTGTCTGTTTGCCTAACATATAAATAGTAAATTTTTCAAGACAGAGGCCTGATTTTTAAAAAATTTATACTTTTGAGTGATACTGATGACAATAGCAGAGTAACTTTAACAGTTTTACGGAGTGGAAAGACCAAATGTTCTAACCCAATGACCTCTAAGAAACATATAGCTTCCTCCCCTTCCCCCACATTCTGTGAGCTTGATCTGGTCCTCTAAATCAACAGGAGTTTTATCATTCACTTTAATGACAGCAGGATCAAAACCTTAAAAATATTCCCTTTACAAAAGTTACTTGTAATGTGCTTCTAGTGACATTTGCAGCACAAAAATAACAGGTTTGAATATGAATTGTGGCAGTTTCAGCTCACAGAGTCTGGTCTCACTAGGTGTAAGGAGAAATGTACTCGAACTTAATCAAGACTTTTCAAGAGGCAAGATTTTACTCTTTTCCTGTCTGTAATTCTTCATCCTGACTCTTTTCAGTTGCAGCCAAGTCAAACATCCCTAAGACCCAAGACGGCTGCATTCAGTAAAGCTGCACGCATTAACGTTTTAAAGATGCAACAAGCTTTTTGTACCCTTTCTGTTGTGTGGCTACATTTGGGGCCCCTTTTGTTTTTCTGAAATGTTTGAGCTCTGCACATCTGGAATTCCATGGCTCCCTGCAGGGAAAGGGATACATTCACGGCAAATGTAAGAATAAATATTTACCGGAATTCATCTGTAACAACAGAACAGGAAAACTATTTGAAAAACAACAACAAAACCAAAAAAAAAAAAAAAAAAAAAGCCCCAAAAAAAAAAAA
>NW_017729022.1:110279040-110280568 GCF_001723915.1 Gavialis gangeticus
AAAAAAAAAAGGCCCCAAAACAAAAAAAGGTGGCTAATCTCATTGGTTGAAATAATCTATTTTTATACTAGAAATAACAAACAGATGTGAAACAGATTTAACTTATTATTTGTATTACAGTAGCATCTAGGGACACTTCTCAGGGATCACAGTTCTACTGAAACTGCTTGAAGCTGCATTTGCAGTTGAAATACTAGTCACAAAATGACTTAATTTGGGCCTCATATAGCTTCCATTAGAATCAATGTAAAGACTTCCTATGGCTTTAATGGGAGGTGGACAGGGCCTCAAAACACCCAGTTTTGCTCTTAATTAGGCCCAAGAGACATCACTGATTTCAGTAGCATTTCACAGCTGCAAATGAGGGTAGAATTTGGATTTATACACTGTTGTTATTGTATGTTATGACCATTCAGGGAATGTGTGTATAGTTTAGGAATTCCAGTTTGATTTTGTGGCCTGTCTGTAGCTTTATGTCTTTACGGAGATCTTTTACTCTGATTCTACTTCACACTTCTTGGCCTGAGGGACACGAAAGACTGACTACATGTCAATCTGTGAAGAAGCCAGTCATTAAAGACTACAAGCAACTAAATATATCTTGCTGGGGTGGCTACTCCATAAATAACTTTTCCGCAACTTCTCTGTCACGGGTTCAAAAGAAGAGAACAGCCTGAAGAGAGGTATCCAAGAATCTAGGTGTTTGTTTTAGCTTTTATACCTTACAAAGTCTCAGAACATAAAGACAGTGTAGGTCTGCTTTCTAACTGAAGAACCAGGAAAGTCAGAGGAAACTGGGTGTGTATATTAGCTCCGACCTCTAGAAGTGTAACCCCTAGGAGGCGATCTGGACTTAGAAAGGACACTGACCCAAACTTCAAAGAGTGCAAAGGAAACAGAAACAGGATGGGCAAACAGATCCTTCTTATTTTGCTGAGATCTGTGTATCTCTTATGTAAAGAATAATTGTGTTAGAAAGCTTTTGCCAATTTTTGTATGTTTGCTTCAACTATGCATGTGTCCCTGAAGAGGGGATGAGGTTACAGCTTGGAAAAGGGTGTGTTTACATTATTAAGAAGGCTGGGGAAGCTGGAAGATCCAGGCAGATGAAAACTAGACACTTAATTCTCAGCAGTAGGTTCTAGAACAGAGGTAGGCAAAATATGGCCCGTGGGCCATATCCAGCCTGCCAATTGATCCTATCTGTAGTGCTGGTCACTGCTGGGAGCCTGAGGAGGGAGGGCTGTGCCCTGTGCTGCTCTGCTCTGCTACGGTTGGGGTCAGGCTGGGCAGCATGCAGATTCCTCTGTGATGAAACTGTGGCAGCTGTGGAGGGGGCTTGGCCCACGGCAGCTGCTCATGACTTCCCCAGTATGGTGCAGCAGCAGCAGCTTATTGCAGCAGTTCATCGCAGCAGGCAGGCAGGATGGCTACTCAATGCACTGCATCATGTCCTGTCTCATGTGACCTCAGCTGCTGGCAGCTATGGTGCCAGGACTGTGCAGTGCCGAAAGGAAGCTGGGGGCGG
>NW_017729022.1:110280858-110283248 GCF_001723915.1 Gavialis gangeticus
GGGGGGGGGGGAGGAATGTGTGTGGCAGGGGAGGGTAGAGGAGTCTGCACTCTGCGTGACCCAGGCCAATATGGGCGGCTATGGCAGAGTGGAGCAGTGTGAGGTGCAATCCTCCCTCCTCAGGTTCCTGGTGGCAGTCAGCAGGCTGGATAGGATTAATTGGCAACTCCCTGGTCAACCTGCTTCCCCCAAAATTTCACCAAAACTCCTTAAGTGGTCCTCCAGTCCAAATAATTACCCACCCCTGTTCTAAAAAGAGAATCTACACCCCCACAGAGGCAGTGACTGGAGAATTCTCAGGCTTAAGATATCAACTTGATCCAGGTTTAAGGTCCAAACACAGGAGCTCGAGCAATATTCAGAAAGGGACATTTGGCTAGGAGGTGATGGATGTGTTCAGAGGACCCACTCAGGCTTAGAAACCTATTGTGCTGGATACTACACGTCCATAAAGTAAGGAAAAATCCTTGCCTCAACAAGCTTACAATCCAAGGCCTTGGCCTGCTAACTGAACCTAGGTCTGGGGAACAATGTGTCCAAACAGATGAATCAGAATGCATAATGTAAATTATTTCTTAGCATTTCCTAGCACTTCCCAGTACCTTTAACTCATTGTTGCTTCTTTTCAATTAACTAATATAATAATGCCAACGTTGCCATTCTGTCACGAGTCTCACTGCAGTCACAGTTTTGGATAAATCCCCAGCTTAAAGATTCTTATGAATAGGTGAGAAGAACAGATGTAATTAAAAAAAAGTTGCTAGTCATCATAGTTATGGAAGAGATAAAGCTGAGAAACATGAACTCCAAGGGCTAAAAATATTAGAAGGGCAAAAACCCTCCATTCCACATACTTAAAAAAAAATCATACCTATAGCAAGTCCAGGCCACAGGGAATGCCATGACACCCCTTGGTGGCTGTGAGGCCCCTGATCTGCCACATGGTGTTATTAGAGAGATGATTAAGGGAGGCTTTAGAGTGAACTTAAGCCTGTACAAATCACCCCTGGGTCTCTCCTAGATCTCCTTAGTCATAACTTCACCCTCAAGCTAAATAAGCCCTCTCAGACTGGCTGTGCCTCTGCAGGGCACCTGTAGCCTTAAGGGCTCATTGCATGGCTCCTTCCTTCCCTACACCATGCCCCAAGCCTCACAAGTGTTATTATTCAGTGGTGTCACCTGATATTTGTTATACTTAATCTCTCCGTGGGATACTCAATGCTCTCAACCCCTCTCTCTGGGCTCTTGGACCCTCTGGTCACCTGCACAGCCCACCTCTGGGCTTTGGTACCCTCAGGTCTCACATGTAGCCACTTCCTGGGCTCTCAGACTCTGTAGTCTCATGCTCAGTCCCCTCACTGGGCCCTAGGAACCCCTGCTCCCATATACAGCCCCTTTCTGACAGCACCTTTCTGGGTTTTTGGATCCTGGTCCCAAGCTCAGCTCCATCTCTCTGTGCTCGTGGACCCTCTGGTCTGGCTCACAGCTCCTCTCAGACGCATGGTCCCTCTAGCTTGACTCTCAACCCTTCTCTGGGCCCCTGGACCCTCTAGTTTGACTTTCAACCAATCTCTAGCTCCTGGACTCTTGGTCCCACACTTGGACCCTCTCCATCTCTTTAGACTTTCTTTGATCTCACTCTGTCTTAGCCCTGCTTTGTGCTCCTAGATCCTCTAATCATACTCTCAGTTCCTCTCTGGGCCTTGGTCTCATGGATCTCCTGATCCTACTCCCAGCCCCAATCTGGGTCCTGGGCTCATGGATCATCTAATTGCCACCCTCTGGGCTCATGCAGTCCCTGTGGGGCACTACTGTCTGCCACTCTTGTGCTGCTGGAACTCTAAGTAGGCCTTGAGCCTGCCCTTGCAGGGTTCAAGGCTAAACTACCAGTGCCACTTAATAACAAGCACTCGTGCCACCTGGCTGGCACGCAAACCTGCTCTGGGTTATAACATAAAACCAAGGCCAACTGCCAGTATAAGAAGCCCTTCTCTGCTGTAGGTGTCTTCCCTTGTTCTCAGGCCTTGTAGAGTTGTTTGCTCAGTTCCACAGTCCTCAGTTTCTCTCTTTCTCAGTAACAGAGCAGGGTCCCCTGTTATACCTTGTAACATAAGGGCTAAGCTTTGGTGTTCTTATTGGCTATTATCTGAAGCCGATATTTACAATTTTGAGATAAGTGAGTATTTACAGAGAGGAGAGTATGGTGCTTATTCATGCCATGTGCTGTATCTGTCACTCACGTTCCAGTCTACTGAGGTCTAAAACTAAGTCTTTTTTCTTTTTTTTTACACAAAAAGGTACATGTGAGAACCCATCCTTTCCTGACAGGGTGCAAAAAGTTCACTGCGCTCTCTTTATCACCAAGAGCTGTGAGCAGACTCAAACTATAG
>NW_017729022.1:110288248-110289696 GCF_001723915.1 Gavialis gangeticus
CCACGGTCAATTCAGGAGCTCTGGTGCTAGGAGCACCCCACTTTATGGGTCTCAGGACTGGGCTTCCTGACCAGGTCAGGCAAAGGGCTTATATATCTTCAGCCCAAACTGCTGCTGGTCAGGTGAGTCCCTAATTAATCCCCTTTGCCACCTGCAAGCTACCTCCCCACTTGCTTGCTCCTGTAAAGGGACAGGTACTCTTAAATGCCCTGTTACAATATGTTTTACAACAATCTCATGATGTTTCATCCTTTAGAGTTAGCAATTGGCCCCCTCTACACATTACATATTAACTGGTTAATTGCACAATTAATTTAGACTGGCTACACGTGCAAAGTAACTATCAGGCCATAAAAGGTCCACCAGCTATAAAATTAGAGCTTGAAAATATGCAATAACTTTATAACGAGTTTCTATCCAGATTTAATTTGTACATGTAGCAGGGTCACCCCCTGTGACTGGGAGTCCCATCAGCTGATGGGGCTCCCAGCTCCAGGGGTGCACTATGAATGGCCAGGTCTGGGAGTCCCACAGCTGAGGGGACTCTCAGTCCTGGCAGCACCCCATGGCTGCTAGGATGGAAAGTCTGCAGCTGATGGGATCTCTGTCTTAGCAGCACCCCACCCCTGCCAAATGAGAGACTCTGTCCTGGCAGCTGTGGGGTACTGCCCTGGCTGTGGGTTTGGTTAGCTATAGGATTTGTAGATGAAGAAGTTTGCTACTTGCTGGTGCAGGGTGAGCCCAGGATGGCAATCCCAGGTTCCCCTGGCAGCTGCAATAAGGTGTGATAGGATCTGATGCTGGATCCCACAATCATATCTCCTGCCATGCATGTGTGGCATGGCAAGAGCTGTGATTGTGTGGACTGCACATCAAATCCTATTAAGCCTTGAACTGAATGTTTAAAGGGGCCTGTTAACTCAGTAAAAAGAGCCAGTATTAGAATAACTGAAGCAACATTTCACCCTACTCATGTATTTGATTCAGAGTCCCAACCCAGACTTTATAATGTAACCTAAACTTCTGACCACATGCAGGGCAAAAAAATAATATCTTGAAATGATCAAAATACTCTATTTGCAAAATACCTTCTGTTCTATTCACAGTAATACTGTTCTGAAAGAGATCTATTTCTGGAAACAGTCCTTCCTCCTCAAAACAAAATATATATTTTTTAAAAGAAGACAAAAGAAAACCCAAGCAAATATCAGTGGTCAGAGGACAGTGGATGGATGTTGTCAAAGCTGTTTATGGATTTGATAGGGTTTGGAGATGACTATGCAAAAGTAAGCACAGAAACCTGACACTGTCCTATCTGATAGTGGCAAAAGAACATAGGCTACACTGAGAATAAAAAAAAGCTTATTTAGCCCCACAAGGCTAGTATCATTTTCTTATACTACAGTGACATATTAATTTGTGCCGTTGTCCTTTCCCCCCCCCCCCCT
>NW_017729022.1:110289903-110292329 GCF_001723915.1 Gavialis gangeticus
GGTCTCAATGAGTTTATCTGTCCTCAGTAGCTAAGATGGCATATAATACTTTCTCTGTTTTAACCAGTTTTAATTACATATTTTAATTGAGCATACGGCTGCTCTGATGAAGGACACAGCCATATTACAAACTGGTGAATAGCAGATCACTCTGGACTGGTATTTGTGGTATTCACTTTCAGTGCAAGTAAGCTATCAGACTGCCATTTACATGGACAAACTAGTTTAATATATTTTAGGTTTCCCTAAAAACAACAAAAGAAGTATGAACAATGGAAACAATGGGTTTTAATTTCTGCCTGGAATATTGACAGCATGATATCTCCTACAGTCAAGCTATTATTCAGAATTCATCATCTGATCCCAGCACATGACACTTAGTAGAAATATCATTATCTAATAAGATTTGAAACTCATATTCTTGGTGTTATAACAAATCACAAGCGGTAAATTCTGCCCTTCACAATACCCAGACAAAGTCACTAGGGTTGGAGAGATGTAAAAAAGGACAACATTTGGCTCTTGAGGATTAAAGACAGTGCTGATCTCTTTAAGAAATAATGGATTAGATTCTGACATAAGATACAGACATGTAATGCTCATTGACTTCAGGAGGAGATATACGAATGCACTGGAGGGCAGAAATTCCATACATGTTCACAGGAAGACCACTGTCCTAAAAGTTTATGGATACAGAGCTCAATTTTAAACAGATTGCCAGAAACATCAGAAAACTCTCACTCTGATATAATTTAAAGTGGAGCTAGTCAGGAAATACTCCACTGAAGTAAACAGAAATACCTGTGTAAATGTGTAAAGTCAAAATGAAGTAAGGCTAATACATTTGTTTTAAAATGTGAACTATAAGACCGATAGCATTTTGTTACAGCTATTAGTTTTCTTTCTTTCATCAGGAGAGGGATGTGTATTTCAACATTTAGTTTGTCCATTGACAGTGTACTGACTTGCTTATCTCTGCCACCGTCACCTCTGCAGCCAGACCAGTTTTTCTACCTGGGGCTTACAGAAAGCTGAAGAAATGTAAATGCCATTGCAGTTTGCCATATCGGACACAGAAAGAACCAAAGAGGCACAAGATATTAGGAGAACATCTGGAGTAGAGTCAACATAGCAGTGCTTAATAACGAGTTCACATTAAGCAAGGGGTAAAAAAAATCACCTTATAAATCAACTGTTTTAGTATCAAATTCCCAAGACCTCTTAGAAATAACTCAGCTAAAACAGTTTTAAGTGCATCATGAGTAATGGTAGTGCCTTAAAACATTATTGGAAATAAATTACCAGGATGGTCATTGTTGTTAGTTTAGACAATGGCATCCCTAAAGATCTGAGGATTTTAGTTTTGAGTGACCAGAAAAACATAACATCACTTAAACTGAATCAGGTTTAAATCACTCTCAGGTGATATTTCTTAGGAGAAGCATCAGGCATTTAAAGAGTCATTCTAAGAACCTGACAAGAGGCAAACAAGTTGAACATCATGGACTGGTACATGAGTGAACTGGTAAACAACAACAATAAACAGCTTTGAAGAAATGGTTGCGGATTTCAAGGAGACATGGGACCATCCAGGATATGAGTAACTCCCATAAACTTCCCATTATCTATGAATGGGTTCCCAGTGACGTTATTGGTATCCTGTAGTGTGGGAATAGGGTCCATATTTTTAGATCTGTGCACTAGATATGTTCTGGGATTGTCGCCACCTTTATATATATTTTTAGCGCTTCATTTTACAAGGCAGTATTCTCCACAATCGTGTCGTATGCAGTTTGTGAGCTTCCTGATGTGCATCTGTCCCTTTGATCCTGTCAGTTACAGTGGAAGCAGTGATGACTCAGAAGTTGCATCTGCTTTTTCAACAACAGGAGCTCCCTAGTACAGGGAGGCAGCTAAGCAGCGGAGGGTGAAAAATGGATCAGCTCATAGCCTCATACAAAGGAAAAGCCCAACAGAAAAAGGAGGGTCAAAGTTGGAAGTAGAGGTTTCACACATCTCAAGGCTAAACTATTGTCTTCTTGATAGACATGCTTGAATTTCAGTACCGTTAACTGTGCACATTCTAGGGTAAGCGAATAATTTATATATCCGTGATACTAAGCAAAACATGGTGGTAAGCTGAAAAGCCAAAACATGCAAAAGGCTGAAACATGAATGAAAAGGTCTTCATGTTTTAAAACTAGCTGACAGATATTTTGATAGGGTCATTTGGGTCTCACTGGGCATGTTCACATGTGCATTAGTAAGCCATTATTACTGAGCATTAAGTTTAGTACCTGTAATAACAGGGACTAACTCAATGTGCAGTAACTGGTGCTACTGTGCAGTAGTGCCAACGCACGGTCTTCTAGTCAAAATAATGTGCAGTAGACTAATTCCACTGTGCATTAGCCCATCAGCACAGC
>NW_017729022.1:110297329-110310636 GCF_001723915.1 Gavialis gangeticus
CATTAGTCAGCCATTATTACTGAGCATTAAGTTTAGTACCTGTAATAACAGGGACTAACTCAATGTGCAGTAACTGGTGCTACTGTGCAGTAGTGCCAACGCACGGTCTTCTAGTCAAAATAATGTGCAGTAGACTAATTCCACTGTGCATTAGCCCATCAGCACAGCTTTTGCCATAATGCACTAATGCTCAGCAAAATTTGTCTTCTGAGCGTTTAGCATCTCATGTAGATGTGCCCACTAACACTTATACTGGCACTGTGGGGATCCTCTAATATGTGTGTGTCAGACACATATACAGAAGGGACTAATTCTCTCTGGCTGCATAGACTCCAGGTTAGTTTTAACAATGCTTGATTCTCATACAGAACAAAGGTCCTGATCTTTGAATCTAACTCTAAATTGAAAATCCAACCATTAATAATTAAAACAATATAGAGAATTTGTAGATTCTTTATGGTTTATTTTTACATTAGAGTTTTTCCTTAATTTCCTAATTGACACCTAGTTGGTTTTGTAGCCACAGCATTAAAAATATGGTTTCTTCCTATGTTCACCTTTTCCAGGCTATCCTTCTTTTCAGCACTGAACCCCTACACTGTGTTTTCTACAGAAAATGCACACTAGAAAACCCATAGAAAATTATACAATGCTTCTTGATTTGGAAAGACACTCTTTTCCCCTCACAAGTACTTGTACAATCCTCAATGATAGCTGTTTAAGATGCATCATATTATTTTTCTCCACTGTAACTAAAGTCTAAGTGAACCGCAAGAAAAAAATAGATATTTATTTTAAACTCTGAAAACAAAACTGTAATCGATTTCTAGCGTGGTATAGACTGGCAGAAAGAGATATGAATTTTCTACAAATCTGCTAATTTAATACATACTTTAATACAACTATAACATGAGCTTCAAAATGCTTGTATTCAAATCACTTAAAGAAGGAGGCAATGGTGAAGTATATTTTAGACCTGTATAAGGAGTTGTTGTAGAGAGTTCTTCAAAAAATCAACTCAGTGTGCATTGGTGACCAAGAAAAGCTAATAAAATATTGGTTATCATTAAGAATGGAACTGAAAACAAAATGGAAAAATATCATCATGCACTGTATAAACACATGGTGTGCCCAATCTGGAATACTGTGTGAAATTCCGGTCTCTGCATCTCAAAAAAGATGTAGCATATATTTACTTGAATATAAGATGAATCTCCCTGTTGCCCCCTCTGATCAGCCCCTCATCTTACATTGCATACCAGCAAAGTCCCCCATTAAATACATTGACTATCATTAAACTACTGCTAGCAGCAGCCTGTACTCAGTCATAGAAACCAGGGAAGATGATTGAATGCAGCCCATGCTGAGCATGCCCATAAAACACATGGCCTATATTGGGCAGACATGCTGATGGCAACCTTTTTATTATTCTTATGAAAGTATCAAAACATAAAATCTGATTCCATCAGCTTACATTGTGTTTGAAAAAGAACTATATCAATTACCGGCCAACAAAACAATAAAGTACTGAAACTTAAAACATGCTTCCGTCAGCTTACATTACATTACAAAAACTACATCAACTAAAAGGAAACAAAACAATAAAATGTCAAAACTTAAAACATGATTCCATCAGCTTCCAACCCTTCAACAAATAAGACCAACAAAACCATAGAACTTTTTTTACCCTATCCAACAATTTCTTCCTTTCCCAAATTCCCATTAATTCATGGACCTGAACACTTTCGTTTCTGAATACCGCATTATTACCTGTTGCCTTCCAGGCTTGCCTATTAATGCTTATCACACCTTATCCCATCTATCTCTTGTCTTAGCCCCTATCATGCCTTTTCCTAGCCAACCCCCAGCCTTCAGTCATAGCTCTGCTGTGTCTCAGGCCTCATCATCTTTGCATCCTCCTAGATCTATTAGGTATTTCCAGTCTTCTCTTTTCCATAATTCCACTACCTGCCAGCACTACCACTCCAGCTCACTGCAGTTCCAGTTGCTGCAAGAATAATAAGTTTCTTGCTTGCCACAATGCCACTGTAACAAGGTTGGGATCCCAGGGGTGGCCATGATGCCCCCTGGTGGCTCCACAATGGTGTCTGCTCCGCCACAGGGCACCTTTCCCTCTCACCTGTCACACCTTGATGGAAATATAATGATAAATAGGGAGACTGCCTATAGGCCTTTGCATAGCTCCAGTCCCACTGAACCCCCACTAGGGTTCTCCAGCACCCTGCTGGTCCTCAGGCCTCTCACTGGAGCTCACTAGTCCCCAGACCCCATGCTAGGCATAGTCAGCTGTGCCTAGCAGGGCACCCAAAGCCTTAAGGGCTAATTGCATGGCTCCAAATCCTTCCCTACACCATGTCCCATGCCTCACAGCTGTTATCATACCATTGTTCACTCTGTTGAGGCTTTGGCCTTCTCAGTCTCTGCCCCTGTAATTTGGCTATGCCTTCTAGCCTAGGTCCACTGCCTTGGACCTGGTTTTGGGGCACTAGCTTCAATCTATCTCCTTCATTCACCGAGCCCCTGGCCCCTGTATGACTGCACACCTCTTGAGCACCAGGTCACTGGCCCCTAACTCACTGCACCCTTGCACTCCACCCCCTCTGGGCTCAACAATAGCACAGGCCTTGAGCCTGCCCTTGGCAAGGCTCAAGGCAATTGCATGCCTCTCAGGCACTAATGGAACTTCCTTTTACCACCCCTATAGTCCCAAGTTGCCGGTTTAAACACAACATAAATATAAGCCTCCAAGCTATAACAAAACATAACAGGATAACAGCCCTCTGTCTGTTTAAGAGTATAAACCTTCACTCCCTAGTACAGCATGCCTCCCAGCCTGGGCTCTTTGTAAGCTCCCTGAGCTTCACTGTTTCTGCAGGCAGCAAAGTGATTGGCCTAACATCCCCAGGTGGCTCTCCTGGGCAGGAGCTCCTTCCCTTGAAGCTGCCAGGGAGAGACTCCCTTGCCAGTCCCAGCCTTGGGCTTATATGTTCCCAGGGCCCTGCCTACTTCCAGTCAGCTGACAGCCTGCAGGTGCCTGTTAATTGCTCCATTAGCCTGTTGTTCCAGCAACCTGCAGCTGCAGCACCCTGCCTAGCCTTCTTCCCTGGCTGAGCTACTTTTATCTTAAAGTAACAGGGAACCCCAGGCTCTCTGTTACAACCATGTGAAAGTTCACAATGGCTTTCCATACTCTTCCTCCATCCTTTCTCTCAGCCCTGGCCCACACTACACAGAACCACCCCTAGGGTGAGTTGCTTCTGAGCACGCAGCCACTGTAGGTGTTTCTCTGCCTCCTCCCAGACCATTATGGTGAACTGGCACTCCCACGTCACATGCCATATTCTTTCTACCCTGCAGCATATTTGTTTGGGACATTTGGATGTTCAACACAGTCCCCAATTGTAATGAAGTGCCTGTACTGGAACAATCCAATGTGCTAGTAGGCAGCTGTAGTCCAAGAGCTGCTGTGCTACACTTCTTTGTATAAAGTCTTGATCCCACTTAGAAACTTTGATAGGACCCCCATCTTGTTCAGAGTGCCAAACAGCAACTCATGCTCCACCCAGTCATATGCTTTTTCTGAATCAAGATTTAGGAGTGCCACATTCAATCCTCATTCTTGACCGTACTAAATCATGTCTCTTATTGTAGTTACTACTGTGTCTGGGACTGTGCAAGCCTGGGTCACTATAGGCCACCTTTCCCATGACTTTTTAAAATTAGCTAATACCTTGGCCATTATCTTATAGTTTAGGTTCAGTAAGGTTATCAGACTCCAGCTTTTCCTGCTCTCCTGTCTTGTACAATAGCTTTATTATTCTTGTGTCATACCTGCCCCCAACAGGTCCCTCTCCAGATACTCCTGGAACACCGCTAACAGGTCCAGGCTTAATATGTCCCCAAAAGTCTAGTAAGACTCTGCTGGAAGCCCACCATTCCCTGGGACTTTCTTGTCTTGAAGGTTCTGGTTGCTTCCCACAGCTCTTCTAATGTCCACATTTTCTCCAGCTTCTGCTTCTCATTTTCCTCCAAGCTTGCCTTTGACCCTGTCAAAAGGGAGTAAAGGGCTTCCTGATGCAACACTCTTCTGGGTTATAAATTTTGGTTAAATTCCTTCACTACACTCAGCATCTTTTCTGTCTTTGTTAGCTATACTCCTCTCTCATCCCGCACTGCTATTATACCTATTTTCCCTTTCCTTTAGGCAAAGTAGGAGGACCATTCTTTTTCCTTCGTCTAGGCGGCATTTGTGAGGGAGCTATTTCTCTGTATTTTTTTCTCTAAAACATTCCTTCAATAGGTTATTTTTGTCTCTAATTTCCTCTGCTACCAGGAATCCCTTCTCCGCTAGTCAAAGGAGGCACTGCAGTTGGCTCTGCAGTCTTGTAAACCTTTTCAGTCTTTCCCAGGCCCTTCTTTTTAAGATGTTCTGAAAAAAGGCTCATGTTCTTTCTTTAATATGCTTCCATCATCTCACTCTGCTTTTATATTTCTTTCATCACTCCCCATTCTTCATAGTGGCTCCCATACGATTTACACACTTGCTCATCTTCCAACAGTCTCATATTTAACTTCTACTGCCCTCTGCCTAGTATTCCTTGCTCTCCCACTTCCAACACTGTCCTCAGTAGAGGATGGTCTGAGAAGAAGACTGGTATTTTCTCTTCCATTCAAACTTTCCAGACTACAGACCCAAAACCAAAATCCATGCAGAACCATGAACAGCCTGCCACATCTACTCTAGTCAACTTACTCTCAACTCCAGGCAGTGCCTTTTGGGTTTCCTGTGGTTTATGCTGTACTACCATCCTTGCCAGTATCCATGAGGACCTATCTAATCCTGAGGCACTGCTCCCCACCCTATCCTCTTCTTCCAATATATATTTTTAAAATCTCCAACTGATATTATGGACAGTGCTCTTGGTAGGAAGATAGTCATTTCCTTCAAGAGGGCACAGTGTGCCTCCTGCTGTGCCTCTACCAGTGCATAATTGTTTAGTATTCTAAACCTTTCCCTTCCCTTCTCCCCACTCTTCCCTGAATTAACTCCTGATAGCTTAATAGTTGCTTAATAGTTAGCTTAATAGTTAGCTTATTTCCTTATAGCTTAATAGTTGCAGCTGTGGATGTTTCAGTTGTATCACCACAGCCACCACTTTTTTCTCATTACTGTCTGACTGCACAGATGGGCCATGCTTCCATCTTCCTATGAGGTCTTTATGCATATATAGTATGTATTCCATCTAGTATTCCATATCCCTGCAGGCATCTGCATCTGCCTCCATCTGGTCCTAATACTGACCCACTACCCCCACCCCCCTCTATTTCACATGGCTGTAAATGCTCCTTACATTAGTGGATATTAGTGTACTAGGCATATTTTCCCCATGATATTGCCCACCACCCTCCAAGATCAGTCTATGTACTGATGTCTGGGTCTGGGCATGACTCTGCTTCAATTCCAAACTTGAGATTGATCCTTCTCCTGTTGTGTTCTTCTTCCTCTGCTTTCTCTTTTCACCATGTTCATTGCACACAACAAACTTTGTATTTTGCCTTCCTCTAAGTACTCTACGCTGGTGGGGCTTTTGCTTTCCTCTGCAGGCCCTGAAGACCCTGAGAGTTTTGGGGCTATGAGTGGGGTGGTGGTAGTGGTGATGGTGGGAGGGAGGGGTGCTTGTAGGTGGACTCCTTTTGTCTGTTCTTCTTCTTTTCCTCCCTCCTGTATCTCTGCCTCCTCTCAGACACCTGCCACTCCAGTTTCTGCTTAGCACATCCCCTAGAATCTAGACTACACTCCTTTCCATTCCCTTCTTCCCCATTTTCCCTACCCTTTTCCTTAACTCTCTTCACCTCCTGTCTCCCTTCCCTACTCCTCCTATTGCACCATTCCAACTTCCCTCTAACCTGTTCACTCTCTCCATCTTCTCTACTCCACTCATGCCCACCTCTTCTTCCCCTTCCCTCTGTTCTCCCTCTATACCCTCCTTCCCTCCTGTTCCTCCTGTCCTCCCTTCTCCCCATTACCATTCCTTCTCCTTTTCTCCTCATCTCCTCCTCCTCTCTCCATCCTGATTTATCTTCCTCTGTAAGCCTCATCTCTCCTTCCCCTTCTGGCCCCTTATTTTCCCTTGCCTCATCTGCTTCCTCTTGTCCTGCCTCTGCTCCCATCCCCATTGTCTGGATCTTGGCCCACAGGTTGAGAAGCAATCTACTGATGGGAATATACCGCAACAATAGGTTAGTGCAGCCCATTTGGATAAGATAAAAGTGTGTTTAGGGGAGGGGTCAGCAACCCCCGGCACATGTGTTGAGCATGGCACGTAAGGCCATTTTGCTCAGCACATGTGCCGGGGGTTGTTGACCCCTGCCCTAAACACACTTTTACCTTATTCAAATGGGCGGCACTAACCTGCGGCCTACTGCTCCCTCCCGAGAGGCTGCAAACAGCTGCTCCGGGCTCCGGCATGTCAGCACTCCGGCACCTTCCAAGGTAGACATTGTGGTTTTTTTGGCACTCCGGCCAAAAAACGTTGCCTACTCCTGGTTTAGGGAGTACTTGTGTTGAAATTTGCAGCAGTCAGGGTTAGGGACAGAGTCAGCCCCACAGCAGTCTCTTGTTCCCCTCTGCTATTTCTGCCCTCTTTTCTGTTTTTTCCTCCATCTTATTGTCACATGCAGCCCACTTCCACAGTGTGCTTGGGGAGGGAACAGAGCCTGAGCGGGGCTTGACAGTAATGGGGGGAAGGGGAGGCAGAGGCAAGAAAACTGCAGTGGTGGCACTCAGGAAATATGGGAGTTAACTGAGAAGCTCTAGAAATTTAGGGCTCCAACTGCTATATAATGAAATGAAAAATGGTCTGCTACTTAGCATTTTTTCTATAGGACACATTTCAGAGGTAATGTCTGAAATGCCCTGAACACCAGTTCTAATATCAGAGAGGTTTATCAACACACAAAATGCTGCTGGCAAAACAGAAAAGACTAGAAATGAATCAAGTCCCAGGAGACAGTTCTGTCCTTTCTTGAAATGCAGAATTTAAGTGGCCTGATTATTTAGCAGCCAGAATATTAATATTAAATGGTTCTAAATACACCCTAATCCCTTTTTTCTGCTTTAATAGATGGTAATTTTCACAAAACAGAAAGGAGAAAAAGCAGAGTCTGTCCTGGAAATGAAACTCTCTGCTCCTTCTAAATGCAATCTCCAGGCCAGTCTCCTTTCACGCTACTCTTCCAGGCAGTGATATGTTGGAAAGCATTTCACAGCTTCAACTGTTTTTTTTACACACAGGAGAGATTCCTGGTCTCAGCTGTGTAAATGTTTTAACTGAGATTCATGCTTGGCTATTCAGGTCATTGGTTTCCCTTCCGGCCCACATAGGCCAAAAAGCATCTTTATAAGCATAAAGCGTCCAAAACCAACACAGTGTTTTTCACTTGAACACACCCATGGCACGTGGCTTGCTCAAAGTACAGGGTACAATGCCAAGCAGTAAATTCATACGCTTGCCTGATATGAACTTACCATGATTTATAAAAAAGATGCAATATCCCCATTCTGCAGCTTCATCTCATTCCCCACAGCCCTTTCCAGATACAAAGCCCAAAGAAACCAAACTGTCAGTTGTATCTTAGGAAAAACAGAGCCTTAACCCATCAAGTAAAAGATTTTTCATTTTCTTGTGTAAGTTTGTGTACTTATTATTATAATTAGTCTGAGACTTCATAAATTAATTTTGTTTTGTTTTTTAAATAAAATAATGTAACCACTTGTCAGCAAACAAAATGAATAAAACAAAACTTTCCTTTGCTTTATTGCTGGTGCTGGGGGAATATTATTAAAACTATGTAGACAGTTTTTGCCCATGATTTCCTTTAAGGACAATAACAGTGAGTGACCTAGCACGTGTCACAATTCAGATCAGGATTTAATCAACCCTAAAATTTGGGCAGATTTGTCAGATGTCAGATCCACACTGTTTGGAGTGCTCTGAAAACATCCCTACTGCATAAAGATGAGGAATTTTTAAGTGTTTGTTTCTATGGAAAACTTTTGACACGTTTGTCAACATTTTTTTCTGTTTAAAATTATATTTTAATTTGAAGGCAGTTAATTAGCCTAAACTACATTTCCACTACATATAAGTAGAGAGATTTATTTTTGAGATTTATCTTGTTCTAAAACTGTTCCAACTTGATGAACACCTGAGCACATTGCAGAAGTCATTTGTTCCGGGTAAGGTTTTTTGGGAACATGGAAGGCATGTTCCTGGAAGAGCCAAAAGGTCTGTTTTGCTCCTTAAATTTATGGGCTGGGTGAGTTAATTCAATATGTACAGATGATTATTTTTGCTGCTGGGTGGTCATCATGTGAGACTGTAAGTCTAACTAATTATTAGTGTGCCTAGAACTTTTTGTGTGGTCATATTTGCTATTATTTAAATTTGAAAATATACACATAATTAAAAAAATATGATTCTGCTGCTAAGATCTCCACATATTATATTGAAGTTTTAATTATTTCTAGATTTAGGACAAGTAAGCAATGAAAAGTGCATGAGTAGAGGGATGGAACACTTTCTCAGACCAAGACCCACTCATTCTCTCAGGCTAGAAACAGATGTTACCAAGCTGAAGTGGATCAGCTGTGGTGGGACATGTCCTGTATAGCTGATCAGCTTTATTCAGTGAAAAACACTCGATACAGGGCAAGGGGAAGAAAGGCACTCAAAGCACTTGTGGGAAAAAGGGTGACATGTTCCCTTTGTCAGAGGATTTCCCATCTCACTGCCCTGTGTCTCCCACTTGGGACCCACACTGACCTGTCCCTCCAGTTGAAGCATGGATAGTGCAGATCACAGCAAGGAGGTGCTGGGTGGCTTAGGAGCTGGGGAATTCCTGAACCCCTGTGCCTCCAAGCTGGGACCCATCCTATGCTGACCCATGTTTCACATGGGGGCATGGGTCAGCATGGGTCCCAGTATGGAGGCATCAGGCATTCCCTGTTTAAGATGATGAGCCTGGAAGGTCCCAGGGGTGTCTTTGTAAATGGGGAAAAGCTGGCTTTCCCCACTTACTGAGATTCATCTGGAGAGTTCCCTGAGCACATCTCTGTAAGTGGAAAAAGCCAAGCAGGCTCTCCAGGAGCTTGATCTTGCCTGGGAATTATTTGGGGTGCACAAGGTTGGGCCCTTCAAGCCTCTGAGGCATCTGCCCAAGGCAGCTGCTCCCATTCTCCTGCCACCAACAAACTGATGTCCACTGGAATAACCTGGCACAATCTATTACTACCTTTGGGCATTTGTACACATGATGAAAATTGGCCATTTTTGTAGTTGAATTGCATCATGCCATACACATGTGGGTGTTTTTTATGATTTAACTGAGTTTGTTACATTGCAAACTAAACCACATCCACATGTAGTTTAGTTTGCAATGTAGCTATTTGTAATGTTTCAGCCTTTTGACAGTTCACCCCTGCCATAGGTGAGGTGGGCTGAAAGTAGAAGTATCGAGAAGCCCAATCATTTTTTTTGTGGACCTGCCTGCCGTTCCCATGGCTGGGGGGTGAGTTGAGTGGCCCCTGAGTTGCGGGGGAGGGGGGGCCCGGTTCTTTCTTCCGCAGTGGCGGTGCCCCCTGGAACTGCCCAGGTGGGCTGCTCGTGGGCAGGTGCTGCTCCAGCTTAGGCTCAGGGAACAGTTGGATCAGGCCAGGTGCTGCCTCCATGCTGGGGCAGCACCTGCCCACTAGCAACATGCCTGGGCAGCCCTGGGGGATGCTGCCACCATGGAAGGAAGGACCAGGGCCCCCCACAGCTCAGGGCCCACCAGCAGCTCGCCCCCCAGCTGTGGGAGAGATGGGCAGGCTCCATGGGGAAAAAAAAGATTCAGGCCCCTCACTTCATTTTTTTTTTTTTTTGGCAGAGCCTGCCTGTGTGAACTGCCACTGGGCCGTACAGCCCCTGAGCTCCAGGGGGGAGAGAGAGAGAGAGAGAGAGTGTGTGTGTGTGGTGGTGGGGCGGCTGGTCCTTCCCTCCATGGGGATGGCACTCCCCAGGGCTGCCTGGGTGGGGTGCTAGTTCTGTAGGTGCTGCCCTACGTTGCAGGCAGCACCTGCTGGATCCAACTAATTTCTGAACCCAAGCCTGGAAGCTCATTGGGTGCTGCTCACCATGCAGGCTTGGGGAAGAGTTGGATCTGGTGGGTGCTGCCTGGGGCTGGGGTGAGCTGGGGCAGCACCTGCACAGCTTGCACTTCACCCAGGCAGCATGGAGGGGTGCTGCCACCATGGAGGGAAGGACTGAGCACCCTCGCAGTTCAGGGGCTCTGAGGCCTAGTGGCAGCTTGTGCAAGCAGGCTCTGCTGGAAAAAAAAAAAAGCAGGGGGCCTGATTTTTTTTTTTTTCCTGTGGTGCCTGCCTCTCTCTCCCATGGCTGGGGGGTGAGTTGTTGGTGGGTCCTGTGTTGTGGGGGGCCCTGGTCCCTCCTTTCATGGTGGTAGCACCCTACAGGGCCACCTGAGCAGGCTGCTAGTGGATGGGTGCTGCCCCAGCTCAGCAGCAGCTGGTCCAACCTAAGTGTTCCCTGAGCCCCAGCTGGGGCAGTACCTGCCCTCTAGCAGCCCACTCAGACAGCCCTGGGGGGCACTGCCCTCACAGAAGGAAGGACCAGGGCTCCCTACAGCTCAGGAACTGCTCACCCTGCCAGCAGCTTTCCCTCCAGCCATGGGGATGGTGGGCAGCTCATGAAAAAAAGAGAAAAAGGATTGGGTCCCCCTTGCCATAACAGTGATGGAAGCCCCTAAATTGAAACGGTGGGTTTTTAATTGTTGCAATTAAAAATCCACCATTTCAATTTAGGGGACTAAACCCTTGTCACGTGTACAAGCGCCCTTTGTTATTGTCACAAGTTTGAGGTATTTGTATATGGATGTCGTTTTGTTTTGCCTTTGTGCCACCATAAAAATTTTGGAAGCACAAAGGCAAGGAAAGGTGATATTTCTTTCCACTCTCAGTGATACAGCAGTCATCATCATGCTTTTCCTTTGCTTCCACCTTTGCTCGTGAAAATTATTTTCACCTACAGTACTTCTAGTGAAGTCGCTCTTGCTTTGCTATGTGCCACATATCAACCCATCTGCATATCTTTCTTCTGATCTAGTATCAATTTGCCCATTCAATCACTGGTGTCTCTATAAGTGACATTTAGAATAGTGTGTTTTTTGTGATCCAGGAGCTAGACTGAAATCAGCACAAATATCTCACTTATGAGAGCAAAGAACCGTAAAATGGTAAAAATTTTAATTACAGACCTGGATCAGATTTGAATGGTAATTAAGGTCCTAGTTCAACAAGTCTTTATATACATGTTTAAATCCAACTGCTTAAGTACCTTGCTCAGCTGGGGTCCAAGAGGTGAAACACACATTATTACCAGCTACCCATAAAGAACTTTTCTCTTGGTTTGTGTTTCTGCTTCCTAACTCACTCTGAGGCAGAGAACTGATTGTTTTTTGTTTTCATTTTTTTCAAAATTAGGTCTGGTTTTGCACTGGCATCCAAAGTCAGCGGTTGGTTTTCTCATCTCTACCTAATTATTTGGATCATGATATATTAATGTGCATTTAAGACTTCTATGGATGCTAAACAACATATCATTATGCAAACTATTAGAATATTAATAAAAATGTTATTTCCAGTTGAAGACGGAGTTATACAAAGAACAGACAAACATAGAGAGCATCTACTAGTTAGACCAGGAGTTTCAAACATACAGCCCATGAGCTGGATCTGATCCACCCATGTCACCTGGCGTATGGGGCTCCTAGAGGAGTTGGAAAATGGGATAAGCAGGAATGGGGCTCATTGCAGAAATCCAAAGTTCAGATTCCTACTGGGGACATATATTGCGGTGGGGGGAGGAGGGGTGATGGTTGCATTAACCCTTATGGCTCCCTGATGCCACTGCTACTGGGTCTAGACCCAGCCTGCAAGAAGCTCTGAAGTCCAGATTCAGCCACTGAGGAGCCCTAGGGTCTGGACCCAGACTAAGGGGCCAGGTGAATTTAACACTCCAGGGTTAGATTAAAAGGAAGTTCAGCGGTGGTTCATGTAGTTGCACTGGTGCCTATTAGGGGGATGTAGCAGCACAGGTAAAAGTGGAGAGGTACTTGGGGAGTCAGACAGGTTGTAGTGTGTCATAAATCCACTGTCTATATTGGGTCCATGAGTTTGTGTACCTAGGAGGCTGATGAAGTGAAGCTCATAGGCCTGTCTGTGAAAAGTGGTTTGTAAATTCAAACAAGCACCGAACCTTGCTAACCTCATCACCTGAAGCCAACTTCCTACAGTTCAAAATACAAAACCTGCCAACAATCTCCAGTACCCCCACAAACTGCACACCAGAATCTATCAAAGACAAGAATACCCAATGACCTGTGGGGGCACATTTCTCACAAAAAACCCACTGTGTCTCCAGTCTGTCAGGCCTGATCCTGAAAGGGAATTTACAAACCACTTTTCACAGCCGAGGCTGTGAACTTCACTTTGTCAGCCTCTAGGTAGTAGGTACAGAAATGCATGGACTCAACACAGACAGTGGAATTCTGATGCACTACAACCTGCCAGACATCTGACATCTGGCTCCTGAATACGCTGCCCTTCACCCTTGGGTCACACACAGCAGCCAGCATGTGGACTGTACTGGACCACAAGGGATCAAACCATTTCCTGATGTCCTCCTTCAGCTGTCTCACCAGTGCCTGCATATCTGGTGACAGCCGCTTGCCCCAGCCAGGAACACTGATCCCCTTGAAGCTCTCTATTTGCCTCTGAAGTTCCCTCACTACAGGGATCACCTGGATAATGAAGGCATCACCAGCACTGAGGCTCTCGGTGGCCTCGAGGAAGGGCGTGAGGACCAGCAAGATCTGAGAGATGGTATTCAACTCAGCTCTGTTAAGAAGGCTGCTGATCCCAGTCTCCCCCGAGCAAAGCCATCTCATGGATGGTCTTCTGTTGTTCCACCAGCCTGTTGAGCATCAGGTATGTGGAGTTCCACCGAGCCTCCACATTCTGCATGATTTTGTGCTGCATGATTTTGTGTAGCATCTTGCTCCCCTTGATGCTCCAATGGAAGTATCCTGCCACCTTCCTGCATTTGGAGATGAGCTTGCTGGTGGTGCTGGCACAGTCACTGGCAGCTCTGTCCCCCTCCAAGGCATCCCTGACAATGAGGTGGAACTTGTGCGCCACACAGATGATGCCAAGAAAGTTGGCACCATGG
>NW_017729022.1:110310658-110310983 GCF_001723915.1 Gavialis gangeticus
AAGGCATCCCTGACAATGAGGTGGAACTTGTGCGCCACACAGATGATGCCAAGAAAGTTGGCACCATGGACTGCCTTATTGGCCCTATTGTTGGTGACAATGAGCCCGCGGGTGAGCTCACCCTGCCCAATGAGCAAGCCCTGCACCAAGTGGTTCCTGGCCCCCATGATCTCTGTTGCCGTGTGGGACTCATCCATCACCTCGACTTGAAGGACAGCCCACCAACAGCCTGACTGGTTGCACCTATGCCCTGTGAAGGAGAGGTCAGCATGATCTCCACCCTAGCTGCTCCAGATGTCCAAGGTAAAGTGTAAGGCCATCTGTG
>NW_017729022.1:110311041-110312377 GCF_001723915.1 Gavialis gangeticus
CCTCCAGGGGATAAAATCAGCAATTTATGCAACACAGGGAAGGCACCTCTGTCTTGCTGAAGGTGGTGCATGCAGGCACTTGGTAGGATAGGGCCATGAGCACTATGAGCCGCCTGAACTCTGGATGCTCAACTAAGAAGGGCTGGCCATCAACAGCAAGCATCTCCATCAACAGTAAGCATCTCCCCAGTGCTCTGGGTGATCTCGCTCATCCTTGCAGTGCGCCCCCCTTACTATCCACATTTCCTGCACTATTCAAAGGTGGCCTGCCTCTGCCTTCAGGGAATGAGGCCTTTGGAGTGAGAGGTGGGCTTCCCTTTGGGCACGCTCCCACTGGTGCCAGGCTAAGGAGGAGCAAGGGCAAGAGGGTGGTGCCTACAAAGATGCATCAGCATCCCCACGGTGCTCATGGCCGTGTGTAGACAAAATGAGAAGTGTGTGCATGAGACTTTAAAGCAGGCTAAATGCTTTTGCGTTACTTTAATGGTGTCAGTGTTTGCATGCCTCGGTGGTGTATTGAGCATTAATTCCAGGCACTGTAGGAAATTTTGCAGTGTAATGCGCCTTAAATGACTTGGGGTGCAGCAAGCTAAAACTCCTTCGAGGAGTTTTAGCTTGTTGTCCCTACAGCTGTGGAGTGAAGCACCAGGCTCCGTGTAGCTCCAAGGTTCTGCAGGAAGCCCTGCAGGCAGGTTGGCAGCAGCCCGGGCAATTAGGCTCCACCCAAGAAAAGCGGCAAGCCTGGTCTTTTTTCCACCCCCTGGAGCTGGCCTGTTTGCCTGAGCTGTGCAGGGGCCCAGTGCTTCCCTCCACATCTGCGGTGCTCCCCAGGACCACCCAAGCCAGGTGCCTGTGGGTGGCTGCTGCCTGGGGGAGGGCTAACATTGCCATGGATGGAAGCACCAGGCCCCATCCCCTGCAGCCCAGGGACCCTCCACCCACTGGCAGCTTGCCCTCCCCTCCCCTCCCCATGGAGAAGCAGGTAAGTCAGAAGGGTGTGTGCAAGACAGGGCTTTAATCAGCCCTAAATTGAAGCATTGTTTTTTAAAACCCACCACTTCAATTTAGGGTCCCAGTTTCATCTACATACACCACATGTATTTTGTTCCCTTGCCCTAGCTGGTTTTGGCTTGGCAACGCAGGTAGATAGCATATGTGGGATCATCTGCTAGCTCAAAATGATCCCAGACCATGCTATCCACCCACTTCTGGGGTGCGGGTGCATGTGTCGATGCTGCAATTTCCCCCTCCTCAGCAGGCAGAGGCACAGCAACAGGAGGAGCAGACTCAGCTGAGCCACTTGCCTCTGCGTACCTCAGCCTCCTCTGAAGTACTT
>NW_017729022.1:110317377-110333172 GCF_001723915.1 Gavialis gangeticus
CAGACTCAGCTGAGCCACTTGCCTCTGCGTACCTCAGCCTCCTCTGAAGTACTTTCTGGGGAAGGAGACCTGGCTCTAAGGGAAACTTGAGGGGTGTGGAGCACAAACTCAGATGATTCCCCCTCCTTCCCCAGAATTTCCCTCACTAGGGCACTTAGATCCAGATCCAGCTCTTCCTCTGGCACTGGAAGGCTCAGCATGGGAAGTGAAATGGGGGTGGAGAAGACTGTCATGTTGGTGCTGGTGCTGCTGCTGCTTGTCATCATGGGGGTTGGGGGAGGGTTATGGCTGGTGCTCTTGGAGGGGAGTCAGACTCAGGCACAGAAAGTGACACTGGCACTGCTTCCTTCCCCTTGCTGCTTCTGAAAGCCTCATCCCTTCTAGTTGCAGGAAAGAGAATGCATCTCAGTTTGGTGGGGGTGGGTGGGAAACTTACAACACTCCCTCTACCCTCTCTTCCGCCCCTCCTTGAAGGCTTGCCAGCTGCCTTTCCACCATGTTTCATCATGTGTTTCATAGTGTCTTGCTTTTATACAAATATATAAATGTATCTGGGTTCGTATATAAATTCTATAAGGTATATAATGTATACGCTGCAAGGTATAAATGTATCTCCCTTCCTATATAAATTCTATATGGTATGTATGTATGTATGTACGTATATGCCCCAAAGGTATAAGTATATAGAAATAAAATATAAATACATGCCCCTTCCTATATAAATTCAGTCCAATATAATTATGCCATTGAAAAGAATAAATCAATGAGTATAACCATAAAACAAAATGTTCTAGAAGAAAGCAGAAGGTATTGTGGAATCCCACTTGCTAGGCTAGCAAGTAGGAAATCATTCAAATCACTGCTAGTAGTAGCCTTCATTGTCTAATGCTGCTGAGCTTCTGGAAGCTCAGTAACTGTCAGACCCCAAGGCAGAAAGCAACCCAGTTCAACCAATGCTGCCTTTTATACTATTTTTCAGTTCCTCCCCCAGAGCAAAAGGGACCTCAGGGAAGGATCACAGTCACTGGCCAGCTACACAGTCAATATGAATGCAGTCCTTCCCCCATCTTCCCCTTCCCTTTCCTTACCTTCTGTTTCCCTGCAGGCAAGCCAAGCTTGACCTTCGAAACTCAAAATGTTTTGAAACTCTCAAAATGTTTTGACTGCCCTTGTTTAGTTTTGAGGCTGTTTTGAAGCCCTTTGTTTCATTTTGATTTTGCTGTTCCAAGCTCGAAACGAGTCGAAACAGCATCAAAACAAAATAGCCGGTGAAATTTTGCACAGCCACAGTACTTATATCTCATAGGGCATCCTATTCCTGTAATGTGTAGGACAAACCCACATTATGAAACTAGTCACAAGATGGGAGGCTAAATAGTTAAAGCCCCTCTAATATTTGCCTACTAGTTGGCAACCATAACAAAGTAATCTAATACTATATGAGGCAAGAAATACATGGGCTAGAATTTTTAGCTGGAAATGAACTAAGCACAGATTGTGAGAACTGTGTCATTTTTATAAGCCACATCATGATAGTGGAGAATTTAAGGCACATGCACCTCTTATATACTATTGATCATTATCAGAAGCAATTCAAAACCAAACTACTTGTTTACATGTTTGCCTCTGGCCTTGGTGAGGAACAAACTGTGGGTTTTCTTCATTGAGGATTGTTAGCTGAGGAAATACCTTCAGATCTCACTTTGTGGTCCCTTGTTACTTGTTTTAAGGTATGATGCTGTTTGAGCTGACCAGCTATTGATCTTTCCTGTGAGCTCACTGCTTTGGGTTTTTTTTTAATACCTGATCTCTTTCCTCCTTTCTTGTCCTGTTGACAGTCATTAGGAAACTTGTCTTTTCTATTCGTGGGTTGGTTTACTTGGAAGGTGTTTGAATTTCCAGATCAATTTTTTTTATTTTCTCTGACAGGACTTTAAACTCTATTGTTATTTCTGTCTTCAGTGTATTTTGTTTTTATTTTTAAAGTAGAAATAAAAATAGGAAATAAGAAATAAAGTGTTTGTGCTTTTTGTAATAAGTGTCCTATTAGTGTCTAATCAATTCATGTCATACCTTCATATAACAGGAGAGCAGACATAGCAGATCATACTATTACTATTTATATTATGGCAGCAACAAAAGGCTGCAGCTGAGATCAGGGACCTATTGTAGTAGTTCCTGAAGCCGTCTTCATCCTGTCCTGATAACTAACAAGAATGACAAGGGGCAGGAAAAAGAAAATTGTGTCAGCCTTCTTTATACAAATAATAAACTAACACACGAAGATAGCTATTAAGTGATTTTCTTGAGATAACACTGGAAGTGTGTGGTAAATCCCAATTTTCTTCCACCTGTCCTGTGCCATCACCACAAGAACCATTCTTCCTTTCTCTCGTTCTCTATTTCTTTGCAATATCTAAAAATTCAGAAAATGATGAATCCCTCCTATCTCAACAAAGTACTTAAGCCAATTTGATCCTATCATATATTGGGAAGGGATGCAGAATTCTTCCTGACATCTGTACCAGTCAGTTTCTTGTTTTGGAAGAACAAAATGTGATTGTCTTCATTTGGTATCTCAAAAACAAACATTCAGTGACTGATGCAAAAAGTGGCAGAAAATTTCCTTTAATGGTTGTACTATCTATCATCAATAAGGCATCAAACTTAAAAGGGTCAGGGAAGTAGCTAACATTGCACTCCTGTATATTTTTAAAAAATCATCAACAGATGAAAGTTTTGCACTTAATGAAACCCACAGATTTACTGGCCCTCTCAAATCACAGGGGTTTAATCTTAATTTGATCTGTATAAATTTTCAAAGTGTCCATAAAAGCATACATTTTGCTTCTTATCCAGTGTGTAAGAGAGGACAGCAGAGAGCTATAATCCACATTAGAATTTCTCTGAAGCTAGGCCCACCAACAACTTATGTAGGAGACACAAAAAGGAATAAAATGACCCTGCCAATGGGTATTGTGTAGGCCACATGTTACTTTTGAGTAAAATGTTAAGTGACCAAGAGTAAAGCTATGTCTGAAGGGAAGGAAGGAAAAGGAAGTGTGGAAGCAAATGCAGCCAATCAGTAAACAACCACCCAGATCAAGAGACAACTTCTGAGGTTGCCAACACAAATGCCAGTGTAGTACACCAGGGATATAAATGCAGTACGGGAAGAATATTTCCATAACCTGGCCTCTGATGACTGATGCAGTAGACTAAAAAGAAGAAAAAATGGTCTGACAAGAAGCAAGAGAAAACACAGCCCACCACAATTTCACTTAAACTGTGTTTAAATTACAGGAAAAATCTTGTCTTGAAAACCTTTGCCAAAATGAGATACCAATGAGGAAGTAAACAGGCCAACTTTTCCCTTTGTTAAATGGGTTTCTTTTATGTTATAGAGAGCCTGGTCCTTTTCATAAAGGTTTGACAAAAATGTCTTCTCAACACTATGACTTACTTGAGAAATATAATGGAAACACGTTCTCCACAGAGAATGGAGCAGGTAGTCTTGGTCTCTTTGTATTACTTTGATCCATGGTGACAAAGTCCCTTGCCAAATTCAAGTTATTGACCACTGGTCACTGCCAGAATAGTTTCCTGAATTTGTTAACCCAGGGTAGTAGATTGTTCACAGATGTTTAATCCAACATTTTAGAACACAAAACACTGAATATATTGCCATGTAGCAATTCTTCTATGTTTCTATTCAGCAGATACGTGGACAGTTTTGTAATGGCTCTGCCTATGATGTTTTTATGTACTTAAAATACTGTTGTCATATGTTGTCATATGAGAGATTTATTCTCAATTGTTTCTTTAACAATTGGAAGCCTTTATGGGTCTGACAATGTCTTGTAACATCTGACTTTTTGTTTAGGAGTGTGTTAAAACACAAAGAACGGGAAGACAGTTACTCAGAGAAATGTCCTTTATTATTAGAATACTGCTGAGTTTGGTTTAAAACAAATCTGCTTAAAATTATTAAAATAAAAAAACACAACTATTTTTTGTAAGATGTTGTCATAAAAAGTTTGACTCAGACAAATGTCTTTAAATAACATTTAAAAATGCTATAACTCATTTTAACTACCATAAGACATTAAGCTGGTCTGCCCAAATGATACAGGGCATCTTTTCCCATTTAAACTCACTGAAATCTGCTGAACAGACTTGAGCAGCTCCTCAGATTCTCCAGGAGGCAACAAGCAGGTGCTTAGTATTTCAGTGAAAACATACATTAACTACAATGAGCAATGGCTTGGGTCTAAATGGGGAAAGCAAGGCCTGTGGAATTTTCACAGGAGTCTAAACCTTTCCTTACTTCTGTAAAGAGCCTTACATTCTTGCTGATAACCTTAAAAATATTTTCAAGTCAAGATTTTTGTTTTTAACATCCATAAGGTTTTATGGATGCCTGATTTTCAAGATTATTTATCCTATATTAAGAAAATCATTAAAAGGTAATAATACATTTCACCACCAACGTGAAGGAAAAGCCAGTATATAGTTGGTAAATGTTTCTTATTTTCCTGGCAATAAACTCATTAAAGGTAGCAGAGGATCCTAAAAAATCTAATTTAACCCTTGGCTATCAACAACTAGAGCCTCAATACCAGAAAAACTTGCCTAGAGTGAATTGTGTGGAAATTCCCATTGAGTTAAATGGAACTTCTCATGTGTGGGAAGTTATTTACATGGGGAAGTATTTGCAGGATCTTGGCCTGAGTTTGTATGTATTCAAGAGGGTTGGGTTTTCCTAATATATTTAAGCCCTGCGTCAGAGCTCATTGAAGTCAACAGAATAACTCCAGGTGACTTCAATAAAACTTAAACCTGGGCCCTAAAAAGTAGTATATACTGGGCCTGTGTGAAGGCTAGTATTTACTTCAGATTCAGATTTGGCTGATTCAGGAGACAGCTGAATCTCCAGATCACACAGGCCCATCCCCTGCCTGCTCTCCCAGCCCAGCAATGGCTGCCCTGCCCATCCCAGCTCCTGGCACTTTGAAAAAAAAAGCCCCAACTCACCAGGTGTTACCTGGTGCAGAGGGCGGTCCCCACTGCTCCTCACAGTCCCACACTGCACAGGAGGCTCTGCACAATCTCCTGCCCATTCCAGCCCCTCCCCCATGGCTGCTCTACCCACCCCAGCTCCGGCCCTTTAAGAAATCTCTGCCCCCCAAAACCCCTGGACTCACCAGTTCCTGGCTGGTAGTGGTGGTGGTGGGGGTGATCCCTGCTGCCTATTGCTGCCCCGCACCATGTGGGGGGCTCTGCCTGAGCCCCCCAAAGCCCCAAGGCTGCTGCAGGAGCTGGTGAGTTCAGGGTTTTTTTTGTTTTTTTTGCTTAAAGGGCCAGAACTGGGGCAGGCAGGGCAGCCGTGTGCGGTGGGGGGCTGGAGGAGCAGGGGTGGTCTGGGGGTTCATTGCAGAGCCCCCCATACAGAGTGGGGCAGTGGGGGGCAGCAGCACCCAGTGAGTAGGGACTTTTTTTTAAAGGGCCAGAAGCTGGGGCAGGCGGGGCAGTCAGGCGAGGCTGAGGGAGTGGGTGGGGGTTGGGGGCTGGGGGAACAGGCAGGGGATGGGGCCTCGCAGAGTCCCTCCATGGTCCCCTACCCCCTCCTCCAGCCTCCCTCTCCCCTGCCCCCACTTACCAGCTCTGAGTCTGGCTCCAGCTCCCTGCTGCAGCAGGTGGGGACTGCCTGAATCATCAAAGCTCTCCGAATCTTTCAAATCAATTCGGACAGCTTCGAATTGATTTGGACCTTTTTATTGCTCCCCTGATTCAATTCAGATTTGGAGATTTGGCCACTGAATCAGGCCGAATCTCCTCCAGATCGAATCAGCACCCAAAGCTTCGCACAGCCCTAGTATATACCACTGTAGTGTACAAGCACAGAAACCTATATGAGCTGTTTTGATGAACATACTTAGAATCCCCTAAAATAGTACTGTTTTCCTAAGGTAGTAACAGTCTTATTCTTTTGTAGAGAGCAAGACAGTGCTCTTTCAGAACAAAAAACCCCATAGACATATATACAATTCTGCTTTGTTCTCCCTCCCACCCCAATTCCAGCAAAGGAAGGAGTTTTTATATGCAAAACCAACTCTGAGGGAAACCAATGTAATTTCAGGATGAGACAGAAAGTTCAGATCAACAGAATATACCCACTGACAAACTGAACAGGAGATATGGCTAATAAGTACTGCTGCTCAATGGGTGCAACATAATTTCCTGAATGCACAAACAATCAAGGAGTAGTCTGAAAATCATAGTGAAGTTCAGCATCAAAATGTTGCTAGTAAAATGAAATATCTATAGATAGCAAATGAATTAGTTTGGCCCAAACATTTTTTTAACTGGCTGAAAGGGTAATTTATTCAACATACTTGGCTTAGCATGATCTCTGCTCAAGTAAGAAGTGCAGATGGCAGTGAAGGTCTATTTTTTCCATTTGTGACTGAATTTATTACTCACAAAAGTGCAAGCTTTAGCCTTGTGCACTGACAGATGCTACGCAACCTCCTCACATACCGCTCCACCATTCCATCTCTATCCTGATCTCAGCATTTTCTGCAATACTAATTGTAAATCTTCCAGTGAGGTGGCTTTGTGCTGGATATTCACTAACCAGAAGAGGACTTCTAAACCCACCTTCACTCCCATCGCCAATAATTATGTGAATAAAGGCTTCCAGAGTTCCTGAGTTGATTGCAACTCTGGCTCTTTGACTGCAGCTGAAGATGTGGACCAAATATAAATACAGGTTTAAAAGTTAACAGAAACCCTGAATGCCAAAAACACTGCAATAAAACAATTGTTCTGTGTGTGTGTATACACCCATAAGAAATCCACACACGTGCACGTGCACGTGCACACACGCACGCGCACACACACACACTGCTATGAATAATTCTATCTGTGGATGTTTATCCCTGGCTCAGGAAGATATCTTTCAAGACCAAATATTTTTGCCTTTGGAATGCACCTGATACCACCAAATGACAAATATTTAAAAAGACTATTTCCTAAGGGAGGAGACCTTTGAGAACTGGTGCAAACCCCCTCTCTACCTCGAAGGTTTATTATTTAATAGGATGATTAGTAAAGGTTTTGGAGAACACTGGCCAACCTGGACTGTAAACTGTGCTTAAAAGTAGAAACAATATTTGGCACCAATTTTGAACATAGTCTCTGAACAATTCTAGGTTAACTTCCTGTCCTTATGCCAAGGCTTTCCAAAGTCCCTAAAGCTTAGACCTTTCTTCTTGTCCTGTCACTATAAAACCTAATTTTTTTTAATATCAGCCCTCTAGTTCCATTTATTGATGACATATGAAAGACACAGAAGACTGTGGGATTACCTGGAAGCTGTGGCCCTGGAAATCCTACACTTTGCCAGCAGTGTGATGAAAACTCATGCACGCAGTGCATCAGCTCAGCAAAGTTTTTGTGGATCATCACAAAGAAAGTAGGCGCTGGACAGAAAATTCAAAGCCTCAGCTAATATCTGGGCATGCTTTGTTTTTTTTTTACAGGACTTAATAAGAAAATGCAGCACTTTTCATAGTGATTGAAAGAACAAAAGCTGGGACTCTGCTGCAAGAAGAGACTATTGTAAGCATGAGCCCTGTACCATGTTGAAAGTCTTAGCTTTAACACTATTCTCTGATTTTATGAGAGGTAATTTCTTTCCATACAGTATAGTGCAGCTGTGACCTACTCATACAAACAGAAAGATTCTATGAAATGTCAAAGCCAAGCAAGCAGAAATTATATCACTGCACACCTATCCTGGGGTGCCAGGAAGAAGAGGAGCCTGGGAAAGAATAGACTGAGGTAATTCTGGGGGTGTGGTATAATCTGTGGCCCATTCCTAAGTAAGAGAGAGAAGGAGTTATCTATGGATAGCTTTTAAAGGCAGTTTCAGCCCAAATGCTTCTTTGATAAGGTGACCAAGGCAACTGTAATTTTGAAGAACTTTACAGTGTTTTACTAGTAAAGGGCTAGGTTCTACCACCTGCTGCTCAAGATGAGTAACCCTTTACCCTAATCCTACTAGTTTCAGGTGGGAACGAGATATACACACCATTAATGAATGTGACAGAATCTAGTCCAAACTCCATGTGCTCTTCACAACAAAGAGCTCTGGCTTCTAAGAACAACTGGTGCTGGTTAAAACAAAAAACCAAAACACAACAACAGCAACCCACATGCTACTGCTAGGAGGTGCTCTGAATGTTTGTTTTTTACAGTGGGCACACCTACACATGCAATTAGTGTGCCTGAATAAACCCTAGTGCAGTTTGCACTGGAGTTTATTGCTCCTAAGTGCAGTGTCTTCACAATGCACTCAGGGGGCTCAGCCTTCCAGCCCTGGGACTGCTCCACCCTGGCTCAATGTGATGCAGAAGGGCTGGCTGGGGCACAAGGGCACTACAATGTAGGGCCAGCTGGCAGGCAGCCTGTGCCCTGTAGCACCCTTGTGCCCCAGGCAACCCTGGTCACTGTCTCCATGTGTGTTGCACTGGCATAAATTACTCTGCTGTAGGATATAACTTGTCCTGGACAGTACTATCCTATAACAGAGTTAATTAGTTTACTGTACCCTAATAGGGGTGCATGTATAGATGGTGATGCTTTATTGCGGAGCTAATTAGTCAGCTCTTCAGTAAAGCAGACTTGTAGATGCACCCAGTGGTTTTACAGATGGAAAAACCAAGGCAGAAAGTTTAAGTGAATTTCCTGCAGAAGCAGTCATTGTCATAACTCAGATGACAGTTTGGACATCCCTACCTCCTAGTACTCTGCCATAATCCTTTGGAAGTTCATACTGGAAAGTACAGGCCTGCTTCTCATTTGATTTTCACCAATTTTATACCTAAGTCCACTGGCTTCAATGGAGTTTCTCCTGATTTATCCCTAGTGTTAGGGAGAAAACAATCTGTCTTCAAGGGAAGAGATCAAGAAAGGATGCACTGTTCCATTTGGTTACAACAAAATGCTCTCAAGCCCTAACAAATGCCTTGTTTAAGGCTGCTGAGTAAGGCTACATTGTACCAGAAGGCTGTTGGTATCTATATATAGCTGCGGTACCAGGATTCTGTTGGGACTGTGCAGAAGGATATCCTTACCCCAGACTGCCTGTAACAAATCAGTTCCTTATACAATACAATATTACTAAACAGCACCCCAGGATATTTTCATGAATCTTTGCTGCCTGAACATAGGTTTGAGATAGTGTTCGATCCTGAACAAGTATATTAATTCTGCAAAAGTGCCAGACTAACAGTTCTTTATTTTTTAAGAGGGGCCAACCTAAGGTGAAGAGGAACAACAGTCCTCCTTTGTCTGTATCTGAAGCTTTTTATCTTAATGTCAGCTACTGTAGAAAGAAAATGGTGGGTGATGGCATTAGCACATCAGCCAGGATATGAAATAACAATGATGCACATGATCAGTAAAGGAGCTATTTCTTGAGAATGACTTCAATCAACAACTAGGAAAGGAAACCTAATTTATAACATCAAACTGCCTGGAAACAGCTCCACCCTCACTGGCCCCCAAATGCCAGGACAGTATTTGGAAGCCATTCATGAAACTTAAACAAGAATTGGTATTTTTTCTATGTTTTCTGCTGCTTAATCCTGCTAAGAAGGAACTTTCAGGGTTGTGCACATGGTTGAAAGCTATATCCAGTACAAAAGAATCCAGGCAACAAACAACACTGAAATAATAGTTTGCCTCCAGCTTCAATTAATTGTGACTCTGGAGTAGTCATAATATTGTATGATTGTTCAGCTTCACACCAACCCAAATAAAGTATCCTCAGTTCTGTTTCCAGCTTGTTATTTTATAATTTATCAAAATATTACAATCTCGTTCACTTGGATATGAGAAGTTAACCCCCCCCCCCCCAATACATTGAGCTTTGATCTTTAATGTATTTCACAGAATACCCAGTCAGAGTGGAGTGGAGGATACAAAAGTCAGGCCAAAGACACTGCAAATGGAGAAAGCATTACAGGCTATGTGTGTTTTTAGAAGATGTCAAGCAGTATAACTTCAGAATTTAGGGCAGAATTTTTCCCTCTTTTCAACCTGAAGGCCAAACTAATACAAAAGCAGAGTACTGCTGTGGACAGATTGTATCTGTAGAGTTCTTAGTTACTTGATTTATGTGACCAGGGAGAAAGGGCAGGAGGGATATTTAGCTTAGTTTTTTGGAGACTTTATTATAGCCATGATAAACACTTTTGTTGTATGCATGCTTCCTTTTTAAAATGATAAAACAACAACTGAATATTTATCACAGTAAGATCACTCTGCCTTCTGTTTTGTATGCAACCTGCATCTTACTTGAAACCTAAGGGTGTCTATACACATGCAGGGAGGCTGCTCTGATGTGCTGTAATTACTGTATGGAGTGTGGTAATTACCATGCTCCAGCAGACTCCAGCATCTATCAGCATCCTTACACTGAAAAATGGTGGTGGGGGATATTTAATTAACGCTCATTTGATGAGGTTTAGTTAAAGCACCCCCAATGCTATTTTTTAGCATGGGGACGCTGATACACATGACACTCTGGGCACTTCATTTAGAGTGGCTCTTAAAGATAAAATAAACTATTTGGCAGGAACAGCTGCATTTCTATTCAGGCAGAGCTGAGGGAATCAATTGACTTCATGGCTCATTAGCTACTTTGTTCCTGCTAATCTTTTCACTTTTCAGGTCTCAACAATTCTCTGTCTTTCACTAATCAAGGCATCCTTTCTTCTACAATTATTCTATCTGTTATCTACTGTGGGGTAGAGGATGAGGAGTGGGGCCCTCATCCTCATTATGGGGGCAGATAGAGATCTGGGGATGAGGATGGTGATGGGGTCTGTGGAGGTAAAATGGGGTGTGAGAGGATTGAGAGCAAGAGGGATTAGAGGTGAGGGGAACCCAGGTGGTGTGAGGGACTGCAGTGAGATTTGGGTGCTTATAGGGCCACACAAGGGCTCACTGAGGCATGAGGGTGTTGGTGAGGTGCCAGGGGGCTAGAAAGTAATGGGGATGCATGTGTGTAGTGTACAATAAGTGCATGGAGGTAGTGAGGGAGCAGGGTAGGACTTGGTGGGGAGTGAAGGAGATAGTGGGTCTGATGGGTTGGGGCTATAATGAAGTGGGGCTGAGCATAGAGGGTATGTGGGATAACAGGGAACAAAGTGGAGCCAGGGGACATTTGAGGTGGCATAGGCAATGCATAAAGGGCAATGAGGGACACTTTGTGGCTATGGTGGAGTGTCTTGAGAACCCGCATGTTGGGGTGCAGGGAGCTGTTCTAGCCATAGTCAAGTTGTGGGGTAACAGTTGTACTCGCCTAGCACCAGGGCTTGCTGCTTCCTGGAGTTGGCAGTCAGCTCCCCCTTCCCCGCACCCTTCCCCCATAACTCAGTTATGTTTTTTCTGCTTTGATTTTAAACTGAAGAATAGAGCATATTAATCTTCTACTTTCTTTTTAATTAGATAAAAAATGTATTGTGCTATGTGATGATGCCCCATACCACGTGCACATCGTTTCAAAATTGTAGATCTGCCCACATACAGAAATACTCTTCACTATGTAAGTAATCGTAGAAAAATCCAGGCTTGCTGGTCTTTAGCATCGTGGTGTCCAGTGGAAACAGCAAAACGGACTATTGCATACTGACTCGAAATCTCTCAAGCATATTTATCTTATTCTACTTGTGCTTTGCTAAGGTTACAAGCAGCCCTATAGGCAGGTTTCATAGCTTTAAGCATCAGGTTGGGAGGATGTTCACTGTGCCATTGGAAAGCTAAAACTGTATCCAGGCTAGATAGTGTACTAACGTTTTAACTTACTGTGGCATGTGAGGGTGGGTTCAAATGGTCTCCTACAATTACAGGTCCCACTACCTTGTCACAACGAAGCAAAAGTGTTTTTGTGTCATTGCTATTTTCACTGGTTGGGCTCAGTGAAAGTGATGCATAGATGTACTTTAATACCCTTTTTGATCTCAAGAGACAAGGCTTTTTTTGGCAGACAGTCTTACTTTTTCAATAAACATAAGGCTTTTCTTGGGTCTAATTTATAGCCCTGAAAGGTAGTAGCTTTTCCATTCAGCAGTTAATGATGCTGAAAGCTGGAAGTTAATGGTACCTTAAAACAATTAGGCCTTATTCCTGAAATTTTTATGTATTCTTTAGCCTTAGCAAACCAGAGGCATTCACTCTTCCTTCTCTAAAGCTACCAAGTGTAATTGTCACGAGTGTGTTCTGAGTTCAGGCTGAAAACCCACAAATCCTATCTAGGCCAGAACTGTGCTTACTGTGCATCCCAGGCATATGCAACTGGGAACATCTGTCAGAAAGAAAAGTGTCAAGACTGATTTTGCATTCAGGTTGCATTCCTGAAAAGCAGCAGCATGGGCAACAGGAGCAGCAGCAAAATGTGCTGATCTTGGCTGCCTCGTTCTCAGCCCATAAAAATGACGATCATAAGACGACTCATCGTTCAAGAGGAGGGCTCTGCACCCTAAAGGCACTTCAGCCATACTTACTTTCAGAGTGTTAGGAGAAGGGACACTGGAGGAGGAGGATGTAGTGCACCCCAAGCTGGTTTAGATTTGTGGGACAGTAAAGAAATGTCTTCCACATGTTGCAATACTTCATTGTTCATTTTGCAAGGTGCAGATTGTGTTTTTCCAGAGCATCAATGACATGCTCAATGACATGTATATGGGAAAATACTACTTCAAATATGCCACTGCTAAATGAGAATGCACGAAAAAGTCCCTCCCCAGCGCCACTTATGAGCTGACAATATCCTGTTAGGATATAACATAGAGATGGAAGACTTTTTCCTCTCCATATACAAGCGAAGATGGTCCATGCTCATTTGACTGGACCTTGACATTTGATACTGTTAGTCACTACATATTCCTGACCTCTCCCTAGGAGGCTGAAGAAGTGAGCAGAAATATGAGAAAAGATATTGCATATCGCAATAGCTATAGTAGCTATATGCTGCCTGTTTCATTTCCTCCTAAGCCAATGGCTACATACCTCTTAGAGGCAGACTTCATGACAGCAATCAACACATCTGACTGCTTCAACTAATTTTATCTAGGCAGAAAGCCACATGCCCTAAAGAAGGTCCAGTTCTTAAAAAATACTTCAGCAGACATCTCTCTCAGTTTATGCCATCATGACTGCATCATCATCCTCACTCAATTATCTGCATTACCACCCCATTAAATAGAGAATTCAATTCAATGTCTCTATCCATGAACAGACCTCACTGCAACTGGCTCCACCTGACAGACTTTTCTTCAACAGCCATGACATCTGGCTGGTATTCCACAGGCACCAAAATCTGTCAACCAATAAGCACAGGCTTGTGATGGTGCTGTGGCATGTTTTCTGTGTTTTAGTCCAAAAAAAAAGCATAGGCTTGTGGATTGCAAAATCTGGAGCTTTCACAAGCATGGAAGCTAGATTATGGAAATTACTTCTGAGAGAGACAAGAATGAGGCTTCATTAGTTTCAGAACTGAATGCAGTATGTCTCTTGTTGGCAGCTTGTTTTCCTGAATAGATTGTGCAAGTGTGCACCAGCCAAAAATTGATTACAAAGACTAATCTAAATATTTGTCAGTCTGAGGACGAAGGAAGATTGTTAGTGATATCACCATTTTTAAACACTTGAAAGACACTCAGCTACAGTTGGGGGCAGACAATATAAGTAGATAGGTGGGTATAGAGATAATTTTTTTTAGAGAAGGGCAGGTCCTGTGGAATTACAGTCTGAATTTTTCCTGCTCATGCAAAATACAAAAAGCAGTATTACTTTATTATTTGTCTGGGAAATTGGTGTTAGAGCCTCAGGCTGAAATATTAGTTTCATGAATGTGAACCTGAAGTTTTTAAAATGATACTTTGGGGATGGTTTTTGCTTCCAAGTCCATATTTAAAGACTTGACATTTCAGCCATGGTATTATGACGAAGAATCTAGTCCAAGAAAGATTATGAGCCTCAATCCTATGCATCTAGCAGATGGCATTCACAGTGAGCATTTTCATTTATCCTGAATGAGAGAAGGTGCCAATTCTAACCCAGATGCAGAAATGAAAACATCTAATTTCTAGAGACATCTGAGGAGTATAGTCCCTCCACTGGCAAGGAAGCACAGTATGCTCATCTGCTGCTTCACATGCCTGCTGAACACCAGGAAGTAATTTCCCATCTCTGCTTGGAAAGTTGTTGTTGTTTAGGTTACATGCGTCCTTGGTATGGCTGACACTTTTCAGCAGCTTGCAGATACTACTGTGCACTAAGGAGTGCATTTTTATCCAGCAACTGAAAGCTGTTGGCCAGGAGCATCTGTCTCACAATGAGAAACACCTGAGAAGTTCAGGATTTCTAAGCCAGGTGATTAACTTATGATATGATCTGTTTGCATCCATCAGGACCATGTTCCAGTGCCCTGCTTTCAGTTTTAAACAGTGAGTCTCCCTAAATCTTCCCCTCCTGCCTTTTTTCCTTTGTTTGTTTTCCAAGCACTGTCTGAAGTGTTTCCAGTGTGCATTTGCCCAGCTTTACGTCTGATCTAGCTTGCCATTTTTTTTCCATGGGCAGCCTCAGATGAACCTCACCACTGCTTGACTGCTCAAGTTAGCTGATTTGCAGCATCCTATCAGAGTGAATCCAGGCAGATTAAGCCTGCAGGTCTCATCAGACCATTTCAACTTGGGGTGAAATAAAACGGCAGATTGCTGTGTTTCATTTACATAAAAAACAACCAAGATTAAGCATAGAAAAGATGATAAAATGGAATCAATAACCTGGAGATAGAAAGGGACAGATAAGACTGGGACACCTCAGGAACTGGAAGGGAGAGTAGGCAGTTGGAAAAAACCCAACAAATAAAAAGTAGAAATCCATAGTGAGAAGCCATGTGATCTGGCCAAGAGGTGGATTTCTTATTCAGAGGCTCAACTGAAAAGCCAGTTTAAAAAAAAGAAAGAAATTGAATTGGGTTTTCTGAAAAAGAATATATTTATTTTGATAAAAAAAATTGGAAGTGGTGTGTTTTGCTTTTTAGCCTTTTTTCAAAACCCTTTTTTGTTTGTTTTGTCTTTTTAAAAATTAGCTAATTTCTGAAAAATATTGCTTTGAAGTGAAAAAAAATCAAAATTGGTTTAATTTAAAAGCGTTAAAGCAAAACACCAAAGTACTTCTCAAATAAAACATTTAAAAGATGTCAGAATAAAAAGTTTTGACTTTTTCAGTGTCATTCCTGAGTAAACTAACCAATTCTGGATCACATACTCAGAATCCTGAATTCAGTGATCAGTGAATAGCAGCAGCTGTTCAGACCCCCTTTTTCCCCTATACATTATATCAGCATCATGTTGTGGGTGTTACCAGCAAGACAGAAACTAAGGGCACTTGTACATGTGACAGGGGTTTAGTCCTCAGGGTTTTATTCTATGCCCCCTAAATTGAAATGGTGGGTTTTTAATTGAAACCCACTGTTTCAATTTTTCTGTCACATTATGGCGAGGGGCCTGATCCTTTTTGTTTTGTGGTTAGAGCTGGAGCCTGCCTGCAGCCAGGGGGTAAGCTGCCAGAGGGCTAAGTGGCCCCTGATTTGTAGGGGGCCCCAGTTCTTCCCTCCATGGTGGCAGTCCCCCTTGGGGCTGCCCAGGGAGACTGCTAGTGGGATGGGTGCTTACCCAGCTTGGAAGCAACACCTGGCCCAACCCAAATGTTCCCTAA
>NW_017729022.1:110338172-110347501 GCF_001723915.1 Gavialis gangeticus
GTGGGGAGTGTGTGTGTGTGTGTGTGTGTGTAGGCAGGTGGGGTGGGTGCTTACCCAGCTTGGAAGCAACACCTGGCCCAACCCAACTGTTCCCTAAGCCTGTCCAGGGGGCAGCGCCCAGTGGGCTTCCAGCAGGTGGGCTCAGGGAACAGTTGGATTGGGCCAGGTGCTGCCTCTGAGCTGGGGCAGCACCAGGGCCACTAGCAGCCCACCAGGGTGACCCCAGGGGGTGCTTCCACCATAGAAGGAAGGATCAGGGCCCCCCGCAGCTCAGAGGCCACTAGGCCCACTGGCAGCTTGGCCCCTGGCTATGGGACAAGTGGGCAGGCTCTGCTGGAAAAAGAAAGGATTGGGCCCCTTGCCACTTCTGCGTTCAGCAGGTGCCTATTGAAGGCAGAAGCAGCAAGGGGCCCAATCCTTTTTTCTGCAGAGCCTGCCTACCTCTCCCACAGCTGTGGGTGAGCTTACAGTTGCATTGTTGAAATTTGCAATGTCCATACGTAGTTTAGTTTGCAATGATGCAAACTCTTCTAACCCCCCACAAAACTGACGCATGTGTAATGTGTGACACTGTTAAACTACACAAGTGACATTTTTGTCATGTGTACATCATGCTAACCATCATGTGTACAAGCACCCTAAAAGAGCAATTATACTAGCTGTAGAACCAGCAGCAGTGTAGCCAGAAGTAAGTAGCATGCCTACAGTATCACACTGATGTAGCTACACAGGTTCCAACTATAGGCTAAATGTGGGGCTGCCTCACATCTTACAGACATATGTTCCAGAAGAGGTGGGGAAAAGGCAGTGTCCTGCTGGAAGGGGTTTGCAAAGACACAGCAACCACCTACCTCATGGCCTGTTTAATCTTCATGCCCTGTGATCTGCTTTTAGCATTTCCAGGACTGTCATAGTAATATAATCATACTAACTCCAACATGGTGCCTGTCAATTCTGGATCTCTGAGAGCATTACTGTTTAGGGTGTTGAGAAGGGCCTGAATGTGGGACTCAGACACTTCTTTGTTTTGAGGGTTTTTTCAGAATACAGACTAAGTCACAGTTATCCTTTCACCCCAAAAATCACTTCTTTCTTGGAAAACAAGCCCAAGACCTAAGAAGCCTTCCATCAAGGTAGCATGAATATAGAGATATGCCTGCCTAATAAAGAGTAGAGAATATATTCATACTACTTGGGAAGCAAAGGTGTAGGTGACCTTTGGACTATGACAGTTAGCTCCTCCAAACTTCCCTTTTGCTTTTATAACGTGTTTCTCTGCTGATCTGATATTCACAAGGGGATTAGTTAATCTTGTCTCTGAGGGATCTTTTGGGTTATAAGGAAAATCACATGCATGTGAAAACACAGCCTGTGAAGATTGCTGACACTGTGTTTTCTAAAATTTGTGACTTGATGGTGTCATGGCTGGGGTATTATGTCTGGTATTCCAGACAGAAAAACCACAACTTTTCTTAAATTGCAACAGGGTGTGATAGTTTTGTCATTAGTGATTTTTATAATTTTGGAATTAGTTAGCCTATTGACTTCTGCATTATAATGCTCGTATTATAGTTTCAACAAGTGAAAACTAATTTGTAAAACAGCTCTTTTCTCAGCAAATTAAAAAAGTTTTACTTACACAGAATAAATTCATTCACATTAAGGCCTAAAGCAGACTTAATGCCTTATATCAGGATCTTACAGAGGATTTTTTTTATACTTTAGAGGAAGGAACACATACAAGAACTATTGAAGGAACTTGTCGTAAGTCACATACAGTGCCCATCTCCTAATGACCAGTCTTCTGCTGTACCCACAGGACCATACTGCCCACCACTGTATGTTTCTTTTTGTGTGTTACCTTTCAATTCAAGATGCTTGGTAGTACTTCACATGAAAGAGCAAACATTTTTTCATAGTGGAACTCTAAAGAGTTCCAGACTGCAGTGTAAGTCTCTGATGCCCAAGCTAGCTTTACATAAGATAGCTGAGCTACCAGATGCAGTATAAGTGCATATCTACACTGCAATGAGAGATGTATTTATAGTGTGAGTACACATACCCTCTGCCTAGCTGTACTGACAGGTTCTGTGCCTGGCCTCAATCCAGCTCCAGCACCCTTTAAACTTGGGAGAAGCTGTGCCCCATTGTAGACCCCAGCATGGACGTCTCTATGAGGAACCATCCTTGCATCCATTTTTACCCACATGGGTCTGCAGAACAGCAACTGTCCATTGAACATAGAATCATAGAACCATGGAAAATGAGGGTGACCTAGTCCAACCCCTCTGCTCAAAACAGGACCAGCCCCAACTAGATCGTCCCAGCCAAGGCTTTGTCTAGCCGGGTCTTAAAAACCTCTGAGGATGGAGATTTCACCCACCTCTCTAGGTAACCTGTTCCCGTGCTTTACCACTCTCCTAGTGAGAGAGTTTTTTCTGATATTCAACCTAAACCTCCCTTGGTGTACCTTGAGCCCATTGCTTCTTCTTCAGTCATCTGTCACCACTGAGAACAGTCCAGCTCCATCCTCTTTAGGACCACCCTTCAGGTATTTGAAGGCTGCTATCAAATCTCCTCTCAGTCTTCTCTTCTGCAGACTAAATAAGCCCAGTTCCCTCAGCCTCTCCTTGTGAGTCATGTGCCTGAGCCCCCAAACCATTTTTTGATGCCCTCTGCTGAACTCTCCAATTTGTCCACATCCTTTCTGTAGTGGAGGGCCCCAAACTGGCACAGTACTCCAGATATGGCCTTACCAGTTCAGAATAGAGGGGAATAATCACTTTCCTTGATCTGCTGGCAACACTTCTGTCAATGCAGTCCAGTATGCCATTAGCCATCTTGGCAACAAGGGCACACTGTTGGCTCATATTCAGCTTATTGTCCACAGTAACCCGCAGGTCTTTTTCTGTGGAGTTGCTGCCCAGCCAGTAAGTTCCCAGCCTGTATTGGTGCATGGAATTATTCTATTCTATGTTCAGGACTTTGTGCCTGTCCTTATTGAACATTTTTATACTTCTTTTGGCCCAGTCCTCCAATTTGTCTACATCTTTCTGAATCCTAACCCTACACTCCAGCCTATGTACTATTCTTCTCATCTTGGTGTCATCTGCATAGATATTTCTTAGATGGCTTCGATAGGATGCTTGAAGGTGACTGTCCCCATGCCTTGACTTTGCCCTTCTTTATTTACTTGGATATCTGCATATGTTATAGATCCTACTGTTTGGAATACCTGTTTCAGTTTTTTCCAGTCCCTCCTGAAATTCAGGTTTCTTACAAAAACAGTGGACCCAAGGTAGCCATCCTTTCATTTCCACATTCTCTGAGAAAGAGCGCTCAGACTTTTCTTTTTAGACGGTCCTGCATCCCACAACTTAGGGATCCATTTGAGTCCCCCTACTCTTGGGACCTGTCCTCTCATGTGCTTCCATATGCCATGATCCCCAATATCCTCTCTGCCCTTCAGAGGTCTTCTCTGACCATATTCCTTCATAATCATTAACATACCTCTTGTGCAATTCCTGGACTTCTCTGAAGCGTTCTTAATGGATCCTTTATATTTAACTCCACTCCCATCTCTTCTTTTTAGGCCTTTAAACTCAGGCCATCCAAAGTCCTTTGGGGGCTTATTAACAAACCCCCCTTCTACAGTTACAAGCCCTCCTTTTTCCAGGACTGTATCCCTCACCTTCTTAACTGGTGTGTGATTGCTTCTCAGTCACTTATTTTTCCCATTTTGTCTTTATCTCGGCATCTTTTGCCTTTCTGGATGGTGTTAGCATCACCCCAAAATGCAGTTTTGGGTGCTGCCATTGTACCCTCATCTGGTTTCTGCATTTGCTGCTGCAGAGCTTGGGGAAGGCTGTCTACAACTTCTGCATCCCTCTCTACTCCCAGAAGGGTGTTGCCCCTGTTGTCTCTGGTTTCTTCTCTCAGGTGAGATTGGTGGACCTTCTGTCCTTCAACTGTGGGGCTGGATCCTGCTTCAGTCCCTCCACTGCTACAGCAACCCATAGGCCCTCTTGTGCTCCTTGTGGCTTTCCCATCTCCATGCATGCTCACTGAGTTTCTCATTACATGAGAAACTGGCTAGTACTAGCCAGTTCTTCTCTGAGCTCTACTTACTTTGGGGTGCCCCCCACTCACACAGCCCTTTGGCTCCCTTTCTAGAAGCTCTGCCACTTTCCTTTCTCCCAAAGGTGTATCTCCCCAAGTTGGAGGCTTTCTCTTTTCACCCTGTATCCCTACTAGGGTCTGGTCCTGTGCTCTTATTCTCTTCTCTGCTTTCCTTAGTGTCTGCCTTTGCCTACTCCAGCTTCTGTAAGGTAATGGCCTAGTCCTGGTAACCATTCCTCATAGGGCTGCTGAAGCTCATTACACTGTTCGCCTTTCTGAGTAGACGGCTCAACCGGTGAGTAGTGGTAGATGTACCCCACTGGCACCTCTCCTCTATGAGGGCTCTAGTACTAGTCAGTTTCTCATGTAATGCAGACAGGAGTAGCTCACTCAGTAGGCACCTTTCCTGACACCTTTTCATCTCTTGCCAGAATTCTTCCTGATGCTTATCTTGAGCTTTCAGCCTCTCTAGTAATACCTTTTATTTTGCCTTCTCCTTGGTCCCTTCTCTATGGTTTGATGGGCCAACATGGCTACTTCTCAGCTAGCTTTTCTCAGGTCACTTGCCTACCCCCAAAAGTCCATTAGTTCCTGACAGGTAAGGAAAAGGTCTATGTAGTCAAACCAGTCCTATGGCTCTACTGCATTCCTAGTTCAAGTGTTGAATGTTATAGGGGAAGCTCTTACACATCCTTCAATGTGGGAGTATGGAGATCTTTGTGCAGAGAGACTTGTGAAGGAGAAAGTTCCCCCCCTAAGTGCTATGGAACAGATAAATATTATCAGCTTAAATATAATATTTTTTTCTTAAATATTATTATAATAGAATTAACATCTTGAATACTATCATCATAATGATTTACTAATTACATTAATGGAACTATCTTATGTGTTTTCATGCTGTCATGGAACCATCATCTGAGATGCCTTCTAATTTTTCCAATAGCTCAAAGAGATATAAGATAGGAATTAAAAGAGACAGTTTTTTACAGAACATGTGAACAAGAACCCTCTGCAAACTCAGTTCTTTGTTTCCCAAATAAAGTGAGCATATGTAAATTCTGGGTTACTAGTGGATCTGAGAAAGTTGCTCATTTATGAAATAAATGCCCTTGAAAATTGTCACAGCAACGATGTTTTCCAGAGCAGGCTAGATTCATAATGGTTGAATAATTACATCACTTATTTTGCACCAGTTCTGTGAATAAACAGGGGAGTTTAGTCTTCAGAATTATTATTTTTTCATAAACTGTAAATTCTAACCAACCCATCTTCAAAGCCGTCTATAGTACAGAGAACATAATTAAATGAATTTTACTTTACCATATTAGTGGATTGTTCTTTATTATACACTTCAAAGGCATTTAAGTCCAGAAACAATGCAAAGCCAAGTTAAAAAAACCCAAAAAACCAAAAAGAAAAGAAATGCTTAATTCTACGACTTGAAATATAGATGGATATCAAAATTTTCCCCCAAACTGTGCTCTGTGCAAAAGGTAGGTGCAAGCCTGCAGGCCAGTCATGCATCAACTTGCTACAGATGTTTTACCAGTGTATGGGCCTGCTTGTTTATTCATGGATTCAGTAAGAAACATGTGCTTTCCCTGGAAGACACTGTGCTGCAGATAAGAAGCATATATAATTCCAAGATAAGTAATCCTCTACTGAAAGCAAACACCATCAACACGCTGTGGGAACTTCTGTGTTTTCATAAAACCTATATTCAGTGAAGGGAAAAAAAGTAGAACAACAAACCAGTGTAACGACTTCACCTTTTAAGGTACAGTATATAACTTTTCTAATTCCATTAACACTTCTGTTTCTACAGAAGAAAAGTCTGGCAGAAATTAATTTGGTTTTAATTAGAGGGATGCAGCAATAGATTGGTTGAATTTACAGACCTTTCAAACTATGGTTTTGGTCTGTAAAACCAGCTTGAGTTTACAACATTTTTTTTCTTACCTAAATTCTTTTGAAAAAGGGCAAAGTTAGTTCAAAACAGTGCAAGCTTCACATTAGCTAGACAAAGCATAAAAGACAAAAAGAGAATATTAGGTGTGACAAATAATACATTTCTAAACTAAATTTCCCTATATCAATTCAATTCCCAGATACATTTTTTCAGACAAACCAGTCCAAGATGCCTCTACCCAACATAGGCCTTTGAGTTCAAAATGATCCCCAGATCTGTAAGCTCACTGCAATTCAACTACTAGGTTTGCTAAAGTAAGAAATAGCACACCTTATGAAAGTGTCAAAAGAACCAGCTGTACCACTACAGTCGTGAATGAGATTTTCCTCTAATGGGTAAGCTCAGATTCAAGATTCAGAAAACTGAAGAGAGAAAAGATATTTATTTTATTGATTAGGATCATAAGCCAAGGCAAAAATGATTGATGGCACAAAAATGGTAAAAAATAACCTTGATTCAGTGCCACAAAGAAAGCCATAATGTGATTTTACTCAGAGTTCAGCTCTTGGTCATCTCATGTTTGCAAATATATCATCAAACAGTCAGGGACTTTTAGCAGGTGTTCTCTGTGTGTGTTCAGCAAAGTAATGACACCTCTGTCAATAAAGTGATCACTGATCAAGCACCCATTTGAGTAGTGCTGAGAAATCCCATGCATTTCAGAGGTGTAAAGATGCAAGAATAGTGTCTCCTTTCAAGCACTGTTGCACATTCAGAGGATTTGATAGTTCAAAGGAAGAAGCAGTTGAAGCGGATTAAAGGCAAAACTATGTTTTCTGCACAGCTGAGTGATATGCTTCTATTTTCACACCCACCTCCCCAGTGCAGGAACTATAGACAGATTTGGCTGCAGCTGGCTAGCTGGGTAAGACATAATCAAGCACCTGTGTACCAAATATGCACAGCTGCAGGGTGCCAAGGCTGAACTATTTATTTTACAAGCTATATATTCACCAGTTGCTTTATGTAATGAGAGACTGCACAAGAAAGAATGGGTCACTAACTGAAGAAGGAAAATCCATGGAACAATTTTACGATACAGTTATTCTTTTTCGGTGCTGCGTGTGAAGAGGACATTTCTCAGTGTTGTTCAGTTTATACATGAAACCACAAGAAGAACCACTGGAAAAACCACTGATAAAATAATATGCACCTAAGAAATGGGTTGCCTATAAAGGATACAAATATTACATTGGTAATACTGTTGTACCTGATTCTGCTCAATCTCTATGCAATCTCTTTGTTTCATGAAGATTGAGAATTAAATGCAAAACATTGGTTAAGTTTTGGTCCATGTATAGACTTACTGTTATTGGAAAGCCTCAGAAAATAGGTAGGGAATCTGGTCTGCTCTCTAGTAGCTCTGTCTGCTTAAGTAATGTCTTGTACTAAACTTTGAAAATGCAAAATAAACTATTTATTGTTGAGAGGATCTAACTCAGACAGTGAGTAAGTACTTGATGGAATTGTATTTGCTCATGAGCTACATAAATTAATATAGATATTGGCAGATACAGGATAAAGGTAAGGAGGCTGTGGCCACACGCCCCTTCAGTTGCATGGTGAAGATAACTGATTATACAAGCACCACACTACTGAAGAGTGTGCTGTTGCACCCCCTTGCCATGATCCTGGATGCCAGCAGGCACTACATGTGCCATAAACTCCATGCTCACCTGCTGGTGTGCGCAGGATCTAGATAAAGTCCTGCCCATGCTTTCATACAGCTGTGAAGCCTAGGGAGTGAGCATCTCCACTATTCACCCTCCCATTAAACCCTCATTCCCTGCCAGATTCAGAAGTAGGGGAAAAAAGGGGGCAAGTGGCATCAGTGCTCAGTTCCTACTTTCATGTGGATCAGGAGCCCAGGGGGTGAGCAGCCCCCACTACTCATCCCCCTTTTATCTCTGCTGCTGCATATGTGCTGAAGGCAGGGTGTGATGATGACTCTGCACCCCCTGGATCCAGTCCTGTATCTAGACAATCATTTTTAGCTTTGGAAACATAGGTTTCAGCAGAAGTAGTGGCTTTCTTCAATCTGCAATGCTGAGAAGTTGTCATTCTTTCCTACAGATGGAGGCTTATTCTCAAATGAGTGTGAAGTTCACTAGTTTGGACTAATCCATTAAGCCTATTTAGGATTCCTCTCAAAAACACTCACAGATTGCAGTTACTGCAGAAAATGGAAGGCAGTGCTCTCAGACAGTGAGGGTGCCTAGAGATGTTTAGGGGCCTGCTCTGATTCATGGTGCTTTACATAAATGTAACGTGTGTAAGCACCCTGAGAATGAGTGACACTCACACTCTACAAGCATTAGCAGTGACAGAACAGTGTTACAATCATCTTTTTATACCATGATAGCACTTGAAATGAATGGAAATTAATCCTTCCAGGTACAAGAGAATGGAGCGTAGGCTGTACTTTTTCTTTCTGAAAGTCACCACTTTTGGTACATTCTTCTTCTTAATACTATAGCTACATATCTTGCAGCTAGAGCTAGTCAGAAAACAAAAAAATATATATTTTTTTATTTGAAATTTCTCACAGGAATAACATTTGAAAAGTGTTGATAATTTTTTTTAAATTTTGACACTATTTTGACTACAATATCATGTAAAATATATACAAGAAGCTTTACTTGCAGTCTTTAGGCCAGCATGACTAAACACATTTAAGTTCATCTTATATTTGTGAATTGTTCTATTTCTTATGTTGTCTGTATTACACTATGGCTTAGAATGGTTTTGGTAGGAATATATGACTTGTAGAAAATCGTAGAAGTTACTATAAACTCAACTCGCTTATTTATTAACAAAAGCAATACAAAATCAGTGCAATATCACTATTTAGCCAATATACTTCACTGTGACTTGGAAAAACAAACAAGTTTTTAACAGCTGCCATGGACTACTTTACTGTTACTATTTTATAGGGTGCTTTGGTTTTTTGCCTCTTGAAAAATGGATGGAGACTATCAAACTCATTTCACAAAGGCTCCTTAACAGCCTTCAAGTTGTAACAACTTCCAGTCATAAAAGAGAAAGGCTGGATTTGAACTGGCTACCTAGATGATAAAGTTGCTCTGTCTCTTAACTGCTCAGTCCCCTGGGGTTATGTAGCTATGGTCAGTCCCCTGGGGTTATGTAGCTATGGGTGGGAAAGGCTATGTTCTTTCATTTTGTTTAGCCCTCAGGACACACACACACACACACACACACACACACACACACACACACA
>NW_017729022.1:110347574-110354163 GCF_001723915.1 Gavialis gangeticus
CACACACACACACACACACACACACACACACACACACACACACAGTCTCTTAGGTAAGTTTAATTTATACATAGGCTTTAATGCCTCAAGGGCCTATTAGATCATCTAGTCTGACCTCGCATGTATCACAGGCCATTAAATTTCACCCAGACACTAAGCTCATAAACTTGGACTAAAGCATATCAAGGACTCAAGAAACTGTGTGACACATGCAGAGAATGGGACATACAAGTGTATCCCCAGTGCCTGAAGCCTCTGAAGTGGAGGGATTTGGTGGGGTGAGATATGCCTGGCTGAGTCCAGTGGGCAAACCATATTCCACATTACAGGGAAAAATAAAAAGGAAAAAACCTCTAAGATCTTTACCTGGCTTACAGGAGAGGTGAGCAGGAATTCTGGATGTGAATTTGGTGATCAGTACTAACACGTGAACAAAACATACCAACTAGGCATCAAGGAAAAGTATCTGTGCCACATCAGAGGTTGGATCCACCTTATTCTTTGTTTTGTCTTGAGCTATGGCCAATTTGTGGAACTTCAGAGGAAGGAAAAAAAGGCTATCTTATTAGGTTAAATATTAGTATTATTTTTATAAAGGTTTCTTAAGACACCCAGAGACCTTGGGCATGTGACATTTAGAAGTGATGAGTGTAATGTCATTTCAAGATGAGAAGCTAAAGCACAGGGGAAAAAACAATCCTCTAAGCAAGCAGCCCATGACAGGTCTCTTGAGCCCTGATTTTCCTGACTAGGAAACAACTGACTAGCAAAGGTCATGAATGGAATTAATTTATTGTTAGGCTGGGGGAGAAATAATAGTTTTGTTTTGTTGGTTTTGTTCCATTAGGGCAAGGGTGTTGGATGATTGTCCCTAGACAGGGGAATGGCAGAAAACTTAAGCACACTGTTTCAGCAGCCTTCTAAGCAGCTGCCAGTGTGGGAATTGAACCTGTATTCCCTGTTTGCAAGCTAGCATTGCAAACTTGAAAATCCCGCTTCTGGAAAAAAAAATGTTGTTAGTTTTATCCTTTTGTCTTAAGTACCTAACCAGATCCTGGGATCCACTGTCATATGCAAACCACAAAAAGACAGTTTTGCCCCCAAAATCTTGAAAACTAAGAATAAGACAAGAGGAAGCATGTGAAAACAAGTATTAAAAATGGTGGGGTGTTTTTGTTCTAACCTCTCATCTTTTTCATATCCATAAAAGGATATGGAAGGAATACAAATTCAATACCATTTTCCCACCATGCTAAGCTGGAGTAATCTTGAGATTCTGAGATGTAGTGTTATCCAAATCTTCATAAACCCGCCTACTTGAAATAGCAAACACATTATCATGGCAGCCAACGCTTGCAGTAAATCATGCCATCTTGGTAACAGATTCTGTGCCTGTCCTCTAGAATGTAGGGTTAACTCAATCACTGAAATCTATTTGATTTGCCATAAATAAATAAGGCATAAAAAACAAAGAGCCATAAAAGCCTTTTTTAAAAACCATAATAAATAAAGTTATGACAAGTGATGATTTCTCTGAGGGTGGTGGAAAGTACTTTAGGTTTCATCTTACTACAGAATCTCCCCCTGCACAAACCTTTGATGTGCAGCAGCTTTCCACCCACCTAGGAACACTCATTTGAGGTTAACCAAGCAGCTAGGAGGACACCGAATTACTGAGAAGGGGGTGAATTCTGAAGACCACTAAAGTCAATGTGAGCTTGACCGAATAATAAGATATTGGCTCACATTCTGGTGTCTTACTTGAAACAGATGGAAAGCATGCATTTGTCTTTGTAATATTTCCAATGAGCCTGAAAATAAAATGAGTCAAGATTCCAGGATTTGGCTCTGAGGCTTTTTGTAGAGGATTTCACAGACTGGTCTTGTACGACATAAAGAATGCCCGCAGTCTAGTGTCAGTGTAAAATGCTAGCGATAGGTAAGCCAAAACATAGCCTGCAGACCATGTGTCCCACTGACAATGTAGCCTGTGGCTATTCTTACGTTAAATACAGCCAATTTTTTTCATGCTCCTTGTTGATCCAAGTGGCAAGCTACTTACATCAAGGGAGAAGATGGGATCCTAGGACCTATAATTTATTCAATCCACGTATAGCAAAGACAAATGAAACTCCATAATAAAAATGAAGGTGATTGTAATGAGGCTTTTTTCCCTACAGGTTAGGTAGAAATGCTTAGATTCCTAGTAAATTGCCAATTTCTCCTTCAGCTTAGTAAAATATGAGTGCCTGGTGCTACTATATACCAAATTTAACTAGTTTCCTCATGTTAGGACACATACATGGTGTAGAAACCTTGCAGAATTTATCTTAATTGAAGAGGGAGGTTTGTGCACTTTTCTCAAATAGGTCCACTCTGCATGGTTCAACAGTTACTTTACTAAGCCTGGATTGCACGTTAGCATTCATTACTCCCTCAGTTTGAGAAAGGTTTCCATGACATGGAATTACTGGTGTGTAGGAAGAGAAAAGCAAGTCAAATTGCAAGAGAGTATTATGGTTCTGAAGGTTCATGAAGCAAACAAGAGTTGGTTTCTCAAAGTACGAAATGGTGGATTCAGAAAGATGTAACATTTTAGTGTTTTCTTTACATTTGGCTTAATACTCATGAAGGACTTTGATGCAGTTATACATCAACTATTTTTCATAAGAACCTCATTGCTTAAGAACAGTTTTGAAATTTAACTAACACACACACTTTTTCCCCTTAAAATATGGAACATTAAAACCTGAAAATTTGATGTAATTCTTCATGTTTTGGTGCTTAAGTGCCTTGAAGCTAAAGGCAAAGAAACTCCTTTCTCTTCTGTGGAGGGCTACTAAAAATAGCACTTTATTACTGGCTCGTTCATTGATCAGAAGAGACGAGTGTCACAAGAGTTTACTCACAAGATTTTGGGTCTGCAGCCATTGCTTGAGCGAGGTGCATCAGGACCATTAAGAGGAAACTAAAAAACCTGTGTTTGCAAAATAAAACTTGAAAGCTAAAAATATAACAACTAAAATATAACAACTAAAAATTCTCCAGTTTCTGCCTTAATACTCTCCCTGTTATTATTCTAGTGATTTTCCCCTGTTATTTATACAGCTGAGCCAATGTTTCTAGACAGCCCACCAAGTTATTTTGAAAGCTCAAGGGCAAGGGTAGAACTGATGAAGAATGCTTTACATTTGAAAGCTTGTCTAAGTCTTTGCCAACCATGTAGTTGGTCTAATAAAAGATAATACTCACAAAAATCCTTGCCTCTTACATAATTCTTGGACCATCAAGGATACAACATAACTCTAACACTATCTTGGAAAGCTCAAGCAAGATGGGAGGTATTATACACTTTGGGTGTGCTTCTCCTTGACAATAAGGCCTGTTTTACATTTAGTGGAAGACCCCTGGGCACTGCTAGAATGGTAAAATGGGCTTAAAAATAAAGGCTTTCATACTGAAGTGTAGGGTGCTCCATATAACAACTGCATTTTTGGTATCAATTTACTGAAATAAATGGAATACAAAATGGATGTTTTTTGGCCCATCCTGATATTTTATGTTTAATATTTTGTAGTATAAAATAGAACAATAAAAGGCTGAAGAGTAAGAATTAGACAAAATGAAGCAGACTCTATTCAAAATGTCTACGCAGGAGTGTTGGAGGTTTTACCAGGCTTCATGAACTAACAGCTAATGGTTCTCAGCAATTCTTATGGTGAACTGAAACTGCGAGCTGAAGCCTGCATCTTGGATTTTACCATTTGCTCCATTTCCTGTCAGGTAAAGAAGAAACTAATAGAAGATTTTTTGGCCCCCAAGGCAACACAGTTTTCTGTTAAAAATTATAACCTTTTAAAATAAATATTTTCATTTTATAATTAAACTTTTTTTATATCAAATACAAATAAACATCAAAGAAATGCAAATGTGATCAAATTTGACAAGTAGCAACAGTCATACAAATGCAGATGAATACAAAACATCAGTAAAAGTCTGATTCTGTTCCCATTGACCTCAATGAAAAGAGGAGTAGAGGACACTTGACAGTTACCTTCATTAATTAACTAAGCAATCACGACAAAATATAATTTCAATCAGGAACCTAGTGTCACAATTCAAGATTGCTTCTGAAGATCTTAAAATATTCCTTTTCAAAGCAATGAAGGTCATTTGTCACTGGTTGATTTCAAAACACATTATAAAAGAGATCAACTATGTTGACTCCAAGATGAACATGAGGCGGCAATGTGGGGAGGCGGCTAGGAAGGCCAACTGCACCTTGTCGTGCATCCACAGATGCATCTCGAGCAGGTCCAAGGAGGTGATCCTCCCCCTCTATGCGGCACTGGTCAGGCCGCAGCTGGAGTACTGCATCCAGTTCTGGGCGCCGCACTTTAAGAGGGATGTGGACAGCATGGAGAGGGTCCAGAGGAGGGCCACTCGTATGATCAAGGGACAGCAGGGTAGGTCCTATGAGGAAAGGTTGCGGGACCTGAACCTGTTCAGCCTTCAAAAGAGAAGGCTGAGGGGGGATCTTGTGGCCTGTTATAAACTGGTTAGGGGGGATCAGCAGGCGCTGGGGGAGTCCCTGTTCCCCCGAGCGCCGCAAGGAGTGACCAGGAACAATGGTCACAAGCTGGCGGAGGGAAGGTTTAAGTTGGACATCAGGAGGCGCTACTTCACGGTCAGGGCGGCTAGGGTCTGGAACCAGCTTCCAAGTGAGGTGGTGCAGGCTCCCACCCTGGGGGTTTTTAAGAGGAGGTTGGATGACCACCTTACTGGGGTCGTTTGACCCCAGTGCTCTTCCTGCCATGGCAGGGGGTCGGACTAGATGATCTGCTCAGGTCCCTTCCGACCCTAGAAACTATGAAACTACGTTATTCCCATTTACAGAAGGGAAACAGAAGCATAGAGAAGTGAAGTGACTTGCACGAATTCACTCAGCAAGGCAGTGTCAGAGCTCAGAATAGAGGTCTCTCTAGGCCTAGTCCAGTGGCAGCCAATGTTTTTGGCTCCATTGCCACAAGTTAGTCCCATGCTTTCCCCAAGTACTACTCTGATCCCCTTCCCCTGCCCAATCTGCTGCTCTGCTTTCTGCTCTCTGCCCTATCTGTCACTGTGTAGCTTTTCTCCTCCCTGATCTGTTGCATGTTGCACGTCAGTTGTGGGACATGTGCCATGGATTGACTACCCCAAGCCTAGTCCTTTATTCTGGGGGTACACGCACTTGGGAAGGCCCTAGGGGGTACGCATAGGTGGGTAGGGATGAAGCGCCACCACTCACCACTCTGTGGTGCCACCTTTCCATGTCTGGCCACATGCCAACCCACCCACCCTCTGTGTCTGGCCACCAGGGGCACACTTATTAAAAAAGGTTGAAAACCCCTGCTTTATTTAATCCAGTAATGTACATTGTCTCCTACAGGTTCTTGCTTGGGACCATCAGTAGCAGTAATCAAAGCAAACAAGAAATTACTAGCAAATGGAAAAATCCATCTTCAGGAATACAGCTACACCCATATTACTTTATGTTATTTGATCAATTAACCTTTGAAAAAGTTGATCTGGACACTTCCTATTTGTGGTTAACCATAGTGATCAACCCAAGGGATTAAACAACACAGATTCAGTTAATCTGCAGTAAGGCACTTTTATGTCAGTAAGAACATTCATTCACACAGTGTTAATCAGGGAGAGCTACATACATAGCTCACTATGGCTGCATACAGATGTTCATTCTTTCTAGGACATGGAGCAGTACAGATGTTCAGTCTGCAGCTGCCCACTCTTCCCTGCTATCTGTGCCTTCCCAAGACAAAGGTGATCCCAATCAGGGAAAGGCAAGGGGAGACGGGCCTGCTCTACTCCTGGTCCCTGGGGGAGGGAGGCGGGGAGAGGGGAGCAGCCAGGGAAAGACTCCTTGCATCTGCCCCAGACCAGGCCCTGGGTAACAGGGTGGGAGAGCAGTTTCCTCCACTCTGCACCTGGTTGCTGGGGGTGGAGTGGAGGGAGCACTAGGGCAAAGTATCCAGCCCCTACCCCAAGCAGGACAGTGTCCAGCTTGGGGAAGAGACAGATGCTCCTCTCCCCTCTCAGACCAGTCTACTCTGGGAGGGGTGAGGAGCAGTATGGCAACTCCCGCTGCCACCTGCTTCACATGTCTGGGACTCTGTTGTGTGCACTGCTACCCCAGGGAGTGGCCCTCTGAGCCCCGCTCCCCACTGGCTCTGTTCCCCTTACCTCCTCTGCTACTTAGCTAAGTGGTAGAAGCAGCAATTTAAAAGCCAGCATGATTGGGAGCTGGGCTTGGAGAGCTTTTCCCCATGCCAGTTCTCCCCAAGCTTCCCCAGGCCTCCCTCCTACCCACCATCTCTCAGATTAGTGGTGGTGGCAGGGGAGAGGAAGGGAAGCTGGTAGGGAACAGTGCTGTTCCCTGCCCTTGGTACCTGGTACCAGGGAGCTGAGCAAAAGGAACAGTGGGGCAAAGCCCCCGCCTAATTCTCACACTGGGAACTGTGGTATAAGAAGGTGGCAGGGAACTGTGAAGGGCCCAGCTCCCAGTGCCCAGCAGCTGTGTAGAGGGAAC
>NW_017729022.1:110359163-110364865 GCF_001723915.1 Gavialis gangeticus
GAGAGCTTTTCCCCATGCCAGTTCTCCCCAAGCTTCCCCAGGCCTCCCTCCTACCCACCATCTCTCAGATTAGTGGTGGGGGCAGGGGAGAGGAAGGGAAGCTGGTAGGGAACAGTGCTGTTCCCTGCCCTTGGTACCTGGTACCAGGGAGCTGAGCAAAAGGAACAGTGGGGCAAAGCCCCCGCCTAATTCTCACACTGGGAACTGTGGTATAAGAAGGTGGCAGGGAACTGTGAAGGGCCCAGCTCCCAGTGCCCAGCAGCTGTGTAGAGGGAACTGTGTGACAAACGCCTGCCCACTTTCTGGGAAGGCATGGGAACCTTTCTCTTGGCTCCACTCCTCCTGATCCCCAGGAGGAGTAAAGCCAGGGGAAGGTGTAAAGACATTTAGCCTCCCAGGAGAAACTCTTCCAGGAGTGACTTGACTTTGGTTGTTCCAGGGTTATTTTCTCCCATTATAGCCATTTTTGCCTCAGGAGAAAAAGCCTGAAAGTCTGTACACATCTGATTTCTACCTGGAGAACAGCAAACATCTGTACAGTAGAAACTGAACATCTGTAAAAAGCCTACATAGACAAACCCTAATTAGTAATGACAAGTTCTATGTGAGGACTGGAAAAAATAATTTTAGTCTCTTCCAACTCTAAAGCTTGGTTTCCAGACAAATTTTGTGTACACCTGCCCAAGTGTACAACACTCCCTAATGTGGCTGCACTTATGACAATATCAGAATGCTTATATGAGTATAGCTTTTTGTCTTGTTCCTGATAGAAACACCTTCACATTTTTATAATTGCAAGGTGGCACCAGTTTAACTATAGCTGTTTCCAAATTAATTGAATGAAAGAACTCCAAATACCGTTTTAGACAACATTAATACTTTAAAACTTTATTTTTGTCTTAAAATGTTGTTTTAATTAAAACAACAGTTTCAACCCAAGTTATGTACAACATTTCAGGGACATCAAAAGGCAAGGATTTTCTATGATATCTTTTATGGTTGGGAGAGCTCTTGGACAAACTTTCAGGCATCTAGTACCCTTCTTCAGTTCTATGGGCATCAAGAACATTTGGTTAAATGGTATTCAGCTACCTGAAGAGAAATTACCAGTTCAGTGAAGTAAGACATGTTTGGCAATATCTTTTATTGGACTAAGTCAGATATACCAAGAACCATTGTGGCTGCCACAACATCACTGCAAGTAGGTAAGGCAGATCTGTGATAAGATAGACTCTAAATAAATAGAAATACGTAAAGAAAGGGCTGGCATTTCTTCCACTTTTAACCCCTTTACAAATGAAAAGAAACAACATTGCATGTTTGATCCAGAAACCCCCCATTTACCTACAGACTTCTGACAGCTGTTTTCAATCTGATGACACATCAGAATGCTTCTCAAATCAAAGGGAAAAATACTTGAAAAATACTTATAACATAATGAGGTCTTTTCACTTATAACATAATTGAAGTCATTTCATGCAGTTTAAACTATTTTTTGCTTGAACACTGAACAGGCATTTTATTTTAAGACTTAATTATAGGTGAAAATAAAGAGTATGCATTTAGAGAGGGTGCTGCTCTTTTGACATTCCATTTTCATAAATTCCGTCCCCCTTTTCTTAAGTGAGAGTCTCCTTTAATGAAATGTTGTGACAGTTTTCTAAATTATTATTTTTAGAGGGAGGTATAAACATAGGTTTAGGAAACATGATTGCACATGTAGAATATTAAAGCTGTGTTTTTTAAAGCCTCACTGCAAAAGATTGCTTATATTTTCACATATCATAGGCTGTAACAAACTTACAATATTCATTTATAGGAGGGCATAATTTCATATGAGAACTAAAAATGAGGGTCAATGAACGATTCTATCCATGTGCTACTGTGAGCAGGGGCTGAGTCAGAGTCCTGGCAAGCTAAGAGGAGGAGTCTTTCCATTGACTTCAGTAGGCTTTGGATCAGGTCCTTGATACGCATCCGTAAAGAGAGTTGAAAGGCATTTTTATTATTTTAAAACTAAGGAATCCACTGGAATGCTGTATTATTTTCAATAAACTTGCATGTTTTCAGCAATCTTTTTTAGTTTACCTGTTGTGTGCATATTTTAAGGTCCTATAAATTGCAGGCAGTATTAATTTCCTCATGAAATATCAGAATGCTCATTGTACCATTGTGACAGCTGAACTTATAAAACCTTGAATCAATAAAGCATTGCTGACGTGCCAGGGGGAGATGGACTGAAAAGCCTTTGCTTCAGTTGGATTTTTACTCCTACCAATCACCATTCACATTTCAGCAAAATTAAATATCCTTCTGTTTAGGTGCCAGCCTCTGATGGGAGCAGTAAAAGGAGTTAATTGAAAGCTATTGGCTGAATACTTAGTCAAGATTTAAAAAAAATCATGCTTTCCTAAAAGTTTGTTAGCAATGACACACAGTAGTTTAAGACTATAAAATAGAGAAACCTTGGGTTTTCCATTCCAATTCCCCTTATTTCCATTAAAGTTACTTTTTTGACTCTTCAAGTAAATCATGGATTCCATGAAAGCATTTTCTAACCCTGTAAAACATACTGATTTTACTCTTATATTTACCATCTATCATCTATTCTCATCCACAGAGACTAATTCCTTAACCCTTAAGCATTCCCACTGAAATCAAGAGAACTATTCGTGAAGAAAAGGATGGCTCGGTGTGAGCAAAGGAGACATAAATAGGTGCAAGCAGTGATTTTCAGGCAGATGGCTACACCCTGGTAGAGACCAACTAAAATGGACTATGAACGTTCAGTATCAGAGTATAAGGTTTCAGTTCACCAACATCTGAATCAAGGAAGCCAAGCACAGAAGTAAATAGTATGCCTAGTGGTAAAGATTTGCCCAGGTAGGTTCTCATAAAACAACTAAACAAGAAACAATTTTAAACTAAATGAATTTCCCAATTTGGGAAGAGGGAAATGGACAGAAAAGGAGAGGGATGATGATTACTATATTAAGGGCATTTGAAATATTTTGGGATTGAATGAACGCCAGTCCATCCCAAGGGACAAGACAACCAAAGCTTTTGGGTATTCCTTTCAAAGTGACATAAATAAGCTAAAAGTGTCTTTGACTATAGCATGTTTCAGAGGTATTGGTTATAGCCATGTTGGTCTAAGGACATAGGCAAACAAAGTTCTTTGGGTAAATGTGATATCTTTGCTTGTGTCCTCTCCTGGGTGGAATAGAAGTGTAAACGAATATGCAAAATGCACGCAAAGAAAATGCACAAAAGAGCACACAAACACCAGCAGACTCTCCCTATGCCTGAAGAAAGGTGTTTGTGCCTGAAAGCTTGCAAAGAAAAAACATTTTCAACTATTTAGCTGGTCTAATAAAAGATATCACATCTACCCAAAGAACCTTGTCTGTCATTTGACTATAACAGTTATTGGTGGTGCTAACTTCACTACAGGTTTCTTACGCTCAAAGAGTTTACTCTTTCTTGCCTTGTTGCAGTTTACTCAGCAGGAAATTTTCCTTCCTGTTTATTGTCATATTCAACTTCTGCTTCTGTTGAATTTGGATTTTCAGCACAGGGCCTGGCACACAGAATCAGGATTATAACCTATCTAGTCCAGTAGCCTGTCTCTGATAGTGGGAAGTCTCAAATGCTTAAGAGGAAAGTTCAGAAACTGTACAGCAGGGAGGCATAGAAAGACCTTATCATTCATAAATGTTCTAAACTCTACTTGTTAGCAGTAGCAGCAGTAGCCCAGATGGGGTGGCCCTGGCAGCAGGTCTGGGTGAAGACCTGGGGGAGAGGTAGGTGGGGGGAAAATAGCAACTGCTGCTGCAGCCACTTAATGTAACCAGGGACATGGCACAGCCGGAAGATGACCCCAGGTGCCTGGCTGTCTTGTTACACATCTGCTAGTCAGAGATCACTTTACCTTGAAATATGAGGTTTAATTGGCCTTCTAGCATTCCATTTCAGTGGGTACGTCTACATGCATTAATGCACTTTATCCTACTTTACTGCACAGTTAGGGTGCCCGTCTACATGTGCAAGTCCATACTGTGCAGTAAAAATAGCTCATCATGACTAAATTTGATATCTGCAAATGCAAGTATCAAATTTAGTCATGATTAGTTAAAGCACAGTAATGCATGTGTAGATGTGACCTGGCACTAAGTTTAGTGCTTGGTCTGCCCAGCCCCAGGGCCCCTGGCTGGGAGCTTCTCCTGTCCCAGGGCTGGCCTGCCTCTGTGGCATCCCCTACCTGCAGACTATAAAAGCCAGGAGTCATTTTTTGCCCTGGCAGCAGGACCAGCACCTGCTTCCTCTGCTCACTCCCAGTTGTCTGTCTTGTGCTTGCAGGTTCTGTGGACCATTGCCTCTGCTGTGCAGCTCCCGGTCCTTGGCCATGCCCCTTTACTGGTGACTATCCAGGGCCAGCAACACTGGGACAGCCACACAGAGCTGGCACAGGACCAACGATGTCATCCTCATCCTCCCCATCAAGGCCCAGTCCTACTCACATGTGCATGGTTGTGCCCTTCACCTGGGGCCCCAACTGGAGCCAGGAGGAGATAGGTGACCTCATGGCACTCTGTGGTGATGGAGAGGTGCAGAGGCAGTTTGCATGGGGTGGGTGCTCAAACACCCGGTCATGTGTATGCCCCCTACTGCCTGGGCCCTGGCCCTGGGCCCACAGGGCTCCTGGCAGCTGCCCTGTAGCACACCCCCACCTGGGCCTGGGAGAAGGTCCTCCAGTGCCTCCCACCTCCAGGAGTCCCTAGTCTGGCCCCCAACCCGGGGCCCATGCCACCCACCTGGGCCTGGCCCCACCGCTTGCCCCAGTACCACATGCCTGAGGATCCAGAGGTGCCAGGCACAGCATCACAAGGGGATGCTGGCTCTTCACTCCAGCATCCAGGGGAGGGGTCATCTGCCCTTGAAGAGCATCATCTACCATCTCCACAGAACAAGCCCACCACTTGCTGCAGTCGCCATGGGCCCTTGGACCCATGGGGGAATGGACTGAGCCTGGGGTGCTGGTTGCCTGCCCCCAGGTTCTGCCCTCTAGGCACCCCCACCCCATGCTTCCCCAGTCCAGGACTCACAGACAGAGAATGAGACTCTTGTAAATAGTTTTGACACTGGGGAAATGTTGTTTTAGTGTTGGTGGGTGGGGAGGGTGGTGGAAGGGCTCTGTTTGTTAGGGAGGGAGGGAAGAGGGGGCTCTGTGTGTTGGGGAGGGAGGGGCAAGAGGTTGTGTTGAAGGGGGGAGCAATGGGTGTGGGTGCTGTGAGGGGAATAAAGCTTTTTTTTCAAACATGAGCCTGCCCTGAGAGTGGTGTTGGGGGTGGGCAGGGGATAGGGAGAGTGTGGGTGATGGGGAAGGTGGGCTAGAGGCAGAAGTGCTCCAAGAGTTGGTACACCAGAACCTCCTGCACCCAGTCCCCTCCTGGTGGGTGCATGGCTTCCCTGAGGCCTTGCTGGGGGGGGACCCACCACTGGCACTGTAGGTCATGTTCCTGTCACCAGGTTGCCTCCACCCAGCACACCTCCTCTGCCCAGGCCTCCCTGAACAACTCTTCCCAGGTGCGAGAGGGGAGAAGAAAGCCTCCCCAACTCATTCCGTGCCCCCCACCCCCCATGCACTCCGATACTCACCGCAGGTACAGCAAAGAGTGACAGTTGGGGAAAGATGTCGGGAC
>NW_017729022.1:110369865-110377008 GCF_001723915.1 Gavialis gangeticus
ACCCAGTCCCCTCCTGGTGGGTGCATGGCTTCCCTGAGGCCTTGCTGGGGGGGGACCCACCACTGGCACTGTAGGTCATGTTCCTGTCACCAGGTTGCCTCCACCCAGCACACCTCCTCTGCCCAGGCCTCCCTGAACAACTCTTCCCAGGTGCGAGAGGGGAGAAGAAAGCCTCCCCAACTCATTCCGTGCCCCCCACCCCCCATGCACTCCGATACTCACCGCAGGTACAGCAAAGAGTGACAGTTGGGGAAAGATGCCGGGACAAGAAGGGGCCAAAGCTCTATAACACCTACCAGTGATACCAGGCCTCACAAATACTGTGCAGCACACATGCTGCTACAATGACCTGGGAAGGTTTCAGCCACTTTGAGGCAGGCCTTTGAGGTGGCTGAAGGCACACTTGACAAGGGCACAGGTCCAGCTGAGGCACTGATTAAAATGGGCCTTGTAGGGTTCCAGGTGGCCAGTGTAGTACGGCTGTGTGAAGCTTCATTCCCTGATTTGATTCAGCAGAGATTTGGTCTGATTTGGTGGCCGAATCTCCGAATCCGAAATGAATCAGAGGACCCTTTAATCCGAATTGAATCAGAACCCTCTGAATCGATCTGGAGAGATTCAGAAAGATTTAGCAATCCAGACATAGACACAGCTTTAAAAGTTTTTTCTACATACCTTGAGGTACCAGCGCAGCTCATAAGTGCTGCAATGCTGGGGCACATGGAGTGTCCCACAAAAGCGCAGGGGTCCCTAGCACACTTGGCAGCAGACCTGGAAATGGACCAAAAGTATTTGGCCCAGGTGGGGCCAGAGCTGGTGAAGAAGGTCAGCAAAAGTGGCTCAGGTCATCCTGGAGGTATTGAATCACTACTTGTCATTCCAGGGGCATTGTACCACATGCTGCCACCAGTCCAGGCTGGTGCAGTGGGTCTAGAGGTGGTGGGGCTGAAGGGCCAGGAGGGTGACAGTGGCCCCAGTGGTGTCTTTCTGGAGCCCCTCATTATCATGGCTGATGGCAGCAGCTATGCAGCAGCGAGGGCCCTGGAAAGGCAAGCAGTAGTTGGCCAGGCAGTGACTGTGTACGGGGGAGATCATCAGAGTAAGATGGCCATGAACCAGGTGATGGTGATGGTGGTCAGCCAGCAGGATGGCTGAGGTGGCCAGGAGAATTTTGGGACTTCATTCCTGGGTGTCAGGGCCAAGGGCTGGGGCAGCCATAGCTGAGGACTGCAGATGGGGCAGAAGCAGAGCTGCCATGTGCTGCCTGTGTCTGTGCCATGCTGCTTCTTTCAGCAGTGGAAGTGGCTGCCCAGAGATAAGAGTGAGGAGGGGGTGTGTTTTAAAGATGGCTTCCAAGTGCTGGTAGCTGGGGCTGTAGCTGAAGCTCCCCCCCCCAGTGGCCACAGGGGACTTGGCAGGGCTGGAGGGACCTGGCACTAAATTTAGTCCCAGATCTCTACACATGTAGACACCCACCAAAAATCGCTTACTGTACATTAAACTAATGTTCAGTAAATTTAGTCATGACTAACTGCATGTGTAGACATGTCCCGTATGAACAGATATAACCTGAGATATTCTTGTACGCCATGTAAGTATCTAATCCTGTCTTTGAAGAGTGCTAAGATCTTGACCTCAATGACTTCCTGTGGCAGTTAGTTCCGTAGTCTACTGACACATTGTGTGACAAAGTGTTTCAGTTCTGAATCTGCTGCCTTTTAGTTTTAGTGAATGTTCCCTTTGTTCCTGTTCTCTGAGACAGTGGAATAAAAATCCCTCCTTCATACAAACAATCAAAGTACAAAAATTGATTTTTTTCCATAGTATGGGTTGACGAGTTGATATACATAAGTATTCTATATAAACTATGGGGTTATATTTCATTTAGGATGAAATATAATATAAGATAGGACTATTTATAATTTATGTGTCGTGTGTGTGTGTGTGTGTGTGTGTGTGTGTGTGTATAAAATTTATGAAGACTTTTCTCTCTGCCTCTCTGTTGCTCTCTTATCTCTTTAATGAAATCAAAACTACATTTGAGCCACTCTGACAGGGCCCTACTTGATAGTATCTATTGGACTACTTAGCTATAAACAACATGGCCTGCTTGACAGCATTCCTTTAATTCAGTACTCTAGTTGAGCAGAGTAGGGAACAGGTACTTGGTGTGTAACGGAACACAACTTAATGTCTAGTCCCTGGCCTGTAATATTTGGCTTTTCTAAGTTAACTCTGAAATTTGCTGAGAGCCTGTTTAGCCTCCCTATACTTCTGATTGTTCATTAGACCAGAGCATGGGCAGATACAGGATTCGCAAGAAGTGGCTGTGGAGGGCACTGAAGAGATCTCATTGTGCAGATGAAAGGGATGTGGGTGCAACCCCTCACTGTGATGCTGGATGCCAGTGAAATCTGAGCAGATCCTGCTGGAGCTCCACATACGAGCTCTAAGCTCACTGGCACAGGGTCTGCCTGGAGTCCCTGCTTTCAAGAAGCTCTGGAGCCTGTTGTTGTTCACTTTTCCTCTCCCTCCCTCAGACCCAGAGGAGACAGGATGCAGCCAGCAGTGGCTATGCAGAGCCTCTGGAGCTGTGTGAAAGTGGCGGCTGCATTGCTGGCTGCTCCTTCCCTCCTTGCCCCTGCTGCTGAATTCAGTGGGGGAGGGGAGGTGGGGAGGGAGGGGAAGAACTGATGAGCTCTCTCACTGAGCATACAGGGCACAACCAAAGAAATGTGTTAAACATGTCACTGCACCATCCCTGAATCTACCCCTGGATCTGTGGTGAATAAGGCCATGATATAAGTAGTATACAGAACTTTTTTTTTTGAACAAGAAACCACAGCAGAGATATATGTGGCCTTTACATCTACAAATGCAGTAGAAATAAGCTGTTTTATGTATGAAAGTTGTAAACACTGAAGTTCAGTTCTTGATGGTATGTAGAGCTTCAGAGTATTCAGAGCACACAGTAAACCAGGTCTTTGGAACAGTGTTTAAGACTGCTACAGGGATGGGGGGTTGCACAGATGGCTTTCTTGAGGTGGGTACCAGATCCTGGTGCTGACCAGGGGTTAGGTCAGGCTCACACACAACTTTGTCTTGCAATAAGTTGAACACAGCTGCCTTTGGTCCCAAATATCCACCCTTACAACCATGGAGCATGAAAGTGCTGCAACATTCTGACCACACCCCCTATTCCTCACTCTTGCTCCTTGGCAGGGTAAGGTAGATAGACTAGGCAAAGAACCACTGTGGCAGCAGCAAACCAACTCATCAACTCCTGTGGCAGGGCACTGGTAGTGCCTGCCACATTAAAGACAGGGCCAGGGAGGGGCAGGTGCCTGAGTAGGGTGGCCATTTTAAGGCCCAGCTCCTTGAGCTGAGAGCAATACATGATCAGCCAGCAGAGAAGAAACATCTCTCTGCTGAGGCCTGCCAGGAACACCTTGGAGGTAAGAGTGAGGCTATGGGGATGGCTTATATGTAGTTTATATGTTTCTAAACACAGTTTAGAAAGTTACTGGGTCCGGGGACCTAATGGATAGCACAGTCAAGGGATGACGGAGTTACAAGTTACTTGCTGTGTTATTCAAGCTGTGTAGTATAAATATCCTGCAGACAGTACAAACACCAGCATCAGCCCTAGCAGACTGTGACTGGCCTGCATTTACTAGTTGGACCAGTTGTGCTACAACTCTAGGGTCTGTCATTATAACACAATTCTCACCCTGGCAACTAGGGAGCGAAAACAGCTGATGATACACCCTCAGTTGTATCTGGGTGGAGTGCTGCTTGTCATTCCCTGACAGGCAGAATGCTTATATGTAACTCAAGGCTTCTCTAGGTTACACAAGCAATATTTGTTCCCATTTCTCTTTCAGACCTTATTTATAAAACCAAGGCTGAAGGACAGAAGATAGACAGAAAATACTGTATCATCTGGCATCTATAGAATGATGCATAGAGAATCAACAGGATCCACAAGGCAATATGGTTTACACCACATCAGGTTGGGTTTACAAGCAAAAAATTAATTCACTGTAACTCCTTTCAATGACCCTTTCCCCTCCCCCTACCAAATAATGAATAACCTTCATTCTAGTGCTCTGTTCTCTCTCCTCATAGATTCAAACACAGGCTGCTTCTCTTCTGATGTTCCACTAGGAAAAAACTGAGAGATGGTTCTAGGCTTGAAACCCCCAAGTGATTTTCATTAGTAGCATTGCTCCCAGTGGGAGAAATAATACAGTGCTGATTTGTTCTTAGTCTTCATTCAAACTGGAACACCTGCTGCGAAGGGCTATTATGGGGAAGAGATGCTATGGCAAGATAGTTGAAGAGCTTGGCTTGTTTGGTTTAGAACAGTGTGTAGCAAGTCCCAGGCTGCAAGAGCCAGATGCGACCCGACATCATCATCACTAACGAAGAGGCCAAGAAGGTCGTAATTGTGGACATAACCATCACCTTCGAGAACCGGCGCTAAGCCTTCACCGACCACCACCTGGGCTCACAAGCGGGAAAAGTATGTCCCACTGGCCGACATCCTGAGGGGCCGTGGCTATGACGTGACAGTCGACGCGCTCATCATGGGAACGCTCAGCGCCTGGGACCCCAGCAACGAGAATGTCCTGCATGCCTGCCATGTCTCCCACTGCTATGCCAAGCTGATGCGCTGCCTCATGGTGTCTGACACCATCCGTTGGTCCCGCGACATCTACGTGGAATACATCACGGACCACTGCCAGTACTCTGACCCCACCAGACGAACTGCTGCTGGACCGGACCCAGAGGAGACCACCAGAACTGCCCCCCCTCTGCACCAGATGGACCGTCACTTTCGAGAGGATTCTTCAGCAATGGACAACTCTGCTCCACCTGAAGAGGACCCCTGCATTGAGACTCTATATGGACTGAGACACTTCCCTCAAACCACTTCCTTCACCATTGAGGACCATTGTAATGGGTTTGTGTGTATCTATCTCCTTTCTCTCTCAGTGCACGAACCCCCTCCCCCTACCCCCGGGCTTAGTTGGCTAACATTGTATCTCCTGTAACCTAGTTGCGTTCCTCTCCTCACCCCCATCCCTCTATTGTTAATTCCTCACTTGGGTGATCTGTATTTCCCTACTGGCTTTTGTCATCTTTTTTGGATTCACAATCCTAAACATCTACTAATAAAAGTCAGGCCCTGGGGGCAGCTAGGTTAGTTGTCTCTAGTGGCCACCTGGCTTATTTGCCCCCTCTGGACTCTCAGGGTCCCACTCTTTTGTTTGGCCTGCCATGCCTTGATACTGAAGTAAAGTGGGGAGGTTGCCCTCAGGCCAAAGGGGTGAGTAAGGCAAGATCAATTTACCTGGCCAATGAGAAAGGATCCTTGAGCCAAATGAAAACTGATGGGCTCAGAAGCAGTTTGATGAGATGAGAGATGAGAAATTATCATGGGGCCCCTGGCACGGCTTTATGAGCACCCACAGTGTCAGATGTATCAGCATCCCATGCTTCAGAGTGGCAGTGGGGGCACTTTAACTAAAGCTTGTTTGATGAGTTTTAGTTAAAGTTCCACCCCCCCCCCCCACCATTTTGAAACATGGGGATACTGAATACTCGTGATGTGGAAGCTGCTGGAGCATGCTAATTAGCATGCTCCAGCAGACTTGACTAATCAAGTCTGCTCCAGTGCATGCAGTCTATCACGTGTATAGCTGCCCATACAGTCTATATAAGTGAAAGCTCTGGAATGTAGACATTGTTTTGAGAACACACTAGAAGTAGATTGCATTATCATACACTGGAGGATGCGACGGTCTGAAAGCTATGGCAAGACCTCCTGAACTGTAAGTGAGCAGGAACATGGAATGAATACTACAGAGTGATCATAGAGAAGTAGAGCTGAAAAATCATAGAGAAGTAGGGCTGGAAGGGACCTCTATAAGTCAAATAGTCTAACCCACTGCCAGAGTGGGCCACAGATCTTGTGGCCTGTTATAAACTGGTTAGGGGGGATCAGCAGGCGCTGGGGGAGTCCCTGTTCCCCCGAGCGCCGCAAGGAGTGACCAGGAACAATGGTCACAAGCTGGTGGAGGGAAGGTTTAAGTTGGACATCAGGAGGCGCTACTTCACGGTCAGGGCGGCTAGAGTCTGGAACCAGCTTCCAAGTGAGGTGGTGCAGGCTCCCACCCTGGGGGTTTTTAAGAGGAGGTTGGATGACCACCTTACTGGGGTCATTTGACCCCAGTGCTCTTCCTGCCATGGCAGGGGGTCAGACTAGATGATCTGCTCAGGTGCCTTCTGACCCTAGAATTTATGAAACTATGAAACTATGAGTCAGGATCCTCCCTATCCAAACCATCTTATACAAATCCAGAATCTAGATTCTTCATAAAACTACTGTCAACTCTGACACAATACAAGATATAACACCCTAACCTGCCACAGCAAGGGGACCATGGTTGTGAATATATGGTCAAGAGATCTCACATAGAGAGCCATGCCCTCTTCTGCAGAGGAAGGCAGAAAACTCTACAGTCCATACCAGTCTGACCATAGGTGGTAAAATTCCTTGTTGACCTCAAATATGGTAATTGGTCTGACCCTGAGCAGAGGAGCAAGACCCTCAAGCCAGGAACCTCTTTCCTAGTCTTTCATAACTTACCTACAATTTCCCCTCAGTGGATTAAAATCAAAACCTTGACCTTGATTATATACAGTGTGGGGAAATCAGTCATGATTGTATGGTCTAATCTTCTGTTAATTTACTTCAACCAGGCTACAGGTGAGAATGCATGCATCCATCAGTAAACGAGAAGCATAAGTACAATATAGGCTAGTAGGTTTGATATTATTTTATGATTTGTTTTTCTTCATTCATGGAGATTGCTGCACCATGCTGACAAGCTCTGACAAGATGAAACAAGTGTCCATAAAATTACATGGCCTGGGAAAATTCTGTTTCTGCATTTAAAAGCTACTCACAATGACAGCTCTGGACCACAGAATTTTAGAAGCAGTGGGAGCTAGATTTTCAGAACAGCTCAGCACTAAAATCAAGGGCAGATTCTTCAAAACGTTCAGCTCCAAAGTAAATGACAGAATAAATAAATTCAAGGGCTATAGGCTGTACAGGAGAGATAGGACAGGGAG